>NC_134966.1:9696969-10000000 GCF_965638725.1 Aptenodytes patagonicus | reverse complement strand
CAACACAACACAGGCACCCATAAAATCCGGTCCTCACTACTATAACCCACGGAGGAGTTGGCATCGCGCAGAGTGGGGCTGGGCAGCACAGACCCACTGCGGATGCCTGGCGATTCCCAAATCACAACCACAACCGCGGCAGGGATGGGGACAGCCCTTGCGTACCCATTGCACACACCGCACCAGCTCCCAGCTCGGGGAGCCCTCTCAAACTCCCTCCACGGTTTCTAAGCCAACTCAGTTTCTTGTCAAGGTTTCAGAGCAAAAGGTCTCTGACGGCAGGGATATCACTATCGCGATAGTGACGTTGCTGCTGAGCAAGAGCATGAAACGAGCACGCCGGATGCGCCTCTGCTTGCACATGGCAGCGCCTGGGACATACCCACGGGCTGCCTTGCACCCAGTGGCTTTGACACCGCTCCTGCATCATCTGTAGATGCTTCTGCACAGAAACGATGCTATTCCTGCCCACATTTGCAACAGCAAGTCTGAGATGAGGCAGGGAAGGGCATGGCTGTGGACCGAAGCCACGGGATGAATTTTGCTGTTTCCTCCCCGCGCGGGTCCCGGAGCTCACTCACAGCCGGAGACTCTGGAGCCGCATTTAAAAGCCCAACGACCCCAATGGCTTTAGAGAGTCCTGGCTGCATAGGAAAGCCTGGAGACAAGTCTCACATGCAAAGCAAGAGATCAAAAACCAGGTGAAGAATAAGGCCAGCCCAAGACATAATTACTTTTCAGCTCTCCCAGGTCTGGAAAGGCTGGATTCAGTAGAGCCATGTTCAGCTCCCAGCCATGCTGCAACCTCATCATGCATCCACCTACTTCTCCAGGGGCTAAAAACCTCTCCTAAAGTTCAGCCCAAGGAGCTAAGCTTTATTTTCTGTAACAAACATACTGGCAGGTGGTGGCGTCAGGGCTCCCAGGTGAGCAGACATGGAGGATGCAATGTTCCCGCGGGCTCAGCCAGGTGAAGATCACCCTGTGGTTTTTCCTTTGGCATTTCCCAAGCGAGGGCTACTCAAACCAAACCCCAAGCAGCTTATGGAAATTAGCATAAGAGACATTAAAGCTATGCTTTAATTAGAGATATATGTGTTGGCAGAGGACAGGACAGGTGCTCCAGGATCAAAACAGCTCAGAAGCGCCATTAGAAACCAGCTTCGAGGCGGTGAAAGGCGGCTGAGCTCCCCGGGGTCCTGAGGAGCCTCCATGAAATCCCCAGAGAGGCCAGCGCAGCCATGCTCCCAGTCCCACATATGACGCACGCCCCGTTCCCGACCCAGGCAGGAATGGCTAAAAATACCAGTGTCTCTCCCTCCCCTGAGCACGCAGCTGAGAAACGTTTCCGTTGACTCATTAACCTGCCGAAGAGGCATCAAACGTTCCAGCCCGGACCCACCCACTGTTTTAGACGGTGATGGAGGGTGACGGCATCCCGACCCCGGTGATGGCCGAGCCCTGCTTCAATGCACAGTGCTCCCTCTCCCAGCACCATGCCAGCACAAGGAGCAAGTCAGGGCAGCCTCGCAACTCTTCACTTCTAGGATATTTTCTACGCGACCTAACCAAGGGACCAGGGCTGTCACCGAAGCACCAGGCAGGACAGGGGACAGTGATGCAGCAGCTGGTCCCCATCCCTGCAGATGGGGATGCTGCATGTGCTCCTTGCAGGTGCGAACACACTGATTTACACCCCCCCCAAGCATCTGGGGCTGCTGTCCATCCCAGTGGCTTTTTGTTTCGGGTGGGGGGGGGGGGGTGTCAGGCAGAGGCTGGGGACTGGATTCCCATGACACCGGGCTGCAACGCGTCTTCCCCTTCCACGCTGGCCCTGAGCGAGCACCCGCGCCCAGAGCACAAACCGCTGCGAGGGGGGAGGCGCAATTAATAATGCACCGCGCTCCCGACCCATAAATCTCCGGCACAATTCATGGGCGATCTGAAGGGTGATGGAGAAGGCCTTGTCCAAGGTCAGACAGTGAGTCCCAGGGGACGGCCTGGGAATGGGAACAGCGGCCCCAAATTCCTACCCTGCTCCCAGCACCGAGCCCAGGCCAAATCTGGATCTGCTCAGTGTGGGCACGTGCATTTGTTGTGTCTGCTGCACATCCTTAACGAGTTACAAACAACGGCCCAACGCTGCAGTTATTTCAGCAAGGCTCCAGAAAAGCTCTGCAGATCATATAATCAAAAACATGAATGAGCTGCAGAGATATCAGAGAGCCAACAAGCTCAGCTGCCTGCTGCCACGCCGCTGCCCCAGCTTTGCATTACACATGTGCTTGCCCGGGCGCCGCGGCTTCCAGCACCCCGTCACCCCACAAGCAGCGCCGGCAGAGCTGGGGTGCCCGTCCCGGCACCCCGCCAGCACACGGCCCATGCACCGGGTGCTCCGTGCGTGCGGCTCTGCGCGCGCTGCTGGCCCTTTGTTCGCTCCCTCCCCGCTTGCAGCACGCAAAGCTTTTCCTCCAACCCACCAGCAACAGGTTTTGTCCCTCCGCAGCAATGCGGGCACTGAAAGCATCCCGAGGCAGATGTTTCTGCGACCTCTGACCCAAGACTAATGTTTTCCTTTCTGCACTAAGCTGCCATCTGCCACGGCCAGCGCAGATGACACCCAGGCGCTCCCGCAGCCCACCCCACCCCGGCACGGCTCCCGCATGGCGGCACGGGGGCTTTGTTGAAATTTGGGATGCGTCAGCCCTGCAGAAGCACAGCCCGGGGGCTGGGGGGGTGTTTCAGAGGTGCTGGGTGCATGGGGGATGCCCTGGTTTCGGGGGGCTCAGCAGAGGCTCAGCCCGTACTGCCCTGCAGCTGAGAACGGCCATGCTCACACCACCCATGGCTCTCCTGCCCGGCCTCAGGGCGCCCTCCCAAGGGCTGAGACCGTGGCAGGGCTGGAGGTAAAACCCACCTCGGGCTTAAAACATACAAAATAAGCCAACAAGCAAAATGAAAACGGGGTGTAAGACAGAGCATGGCCACTAGACACGCAGGGGCTGTCCCCCATCCCCATTCTGCATGGGGGCAGGTCTGTGGGGCAGCCCCATGCCACGGGAGGGGACGGGGGGCTGGCGGGGAGCCCCATCCCGGCCGCCAGCCCTGAGTCCAGGCTGCCTCTTATCTGCACTGCTATCACATAACCTCTTCCTCACCCTCATCTGCTGGAACCATAAACGGCTGCGGTTGTTTTCCCCAAGGTACAAGCACCGTGGGAAAGCCGAGGAGGGGAGGCTCGGGTCTTTACTGAAGCCCCATTTTGGGGGCACTTGAGACTAATGGGGCCAGGAGAGTCCCTGCTGCTTCTGGGGTAGCAGCAAACCCAGGCGCCGGGTGCAGGGTCTCCCCCGCTGGGGGTAGCAGCCCCCACCCCGACACCCGTCCCCAGGCGCAGGCTGGGCTACGGGGGATGCTGCTCTCTACTCCGCACTACCCGTGGCCCGGAGCAGCCATCCCAGACAAGCTGCCCTCCCTGCACCCCAGAGACCCCGGCAGAGCCACCCCAGTGCAGAGGTGGTTCAGAAACCACGACCGTGACCTTGTGTGGTGCAGAGGGTCCACACCGAGGGACCATCACACCCGCAGAGCCCTCTACACCAGCAAACACACTGCGTGACCAAGTGGATGCCTATGCCAGCGCGGTCCGGACCCCGCGGAGCGAAGCAAGTGGCCAAACGTGAGCAGGACGCTCGGATTTCACGTGTTTGCTGGCTACAGCTGAGGGAAGGAGAAATAACCAGCAGGAGAGTCTCTGTTAACTACACACAGGACCACAGCCACTGCACGCTGCTCCTAGCCGCAGCGCGGTGACACGACCCTACCCCATCGTCCCCAAACCTCTCGGGGTAACCGTCATCCTTGGGCTTACGAACGGGAACCACAGCTGCCTGCTTTCACACCTTCCCCTGCGCAACCCCAGCAGCTGCAGACCCTGGGCGTTAAGCTTGCTTTCCATCAGGCATCCACGCACAAGAGTCACTTTTCCAGTTGTGCCAGTGGCTTCCCACCTGGCACAGCCTGGAAGCAACACCCTGGCTTTCTCCTGAAGTTACACCCTTCCCCCTAAGACACGTATGCTCGGTGCCAGCCCGGGGGACCCTGATCTCCCCCAGCTCCAATCCAACCAAAGAAAGGGCCAGTGTCACTGAGAAGAGAGATCCGCTTCTTACTGCATCTTCCCATTCCATCTTATTCCGTTCATTCTTATTCCATTGCCTCCCTCCTCCGTGTTCCTGCACGGAGCATCATCAGGGACCGCAGGTGCATATGACTGTCTATGGGATGGCTTCCCAGCGGTGTCAGCCTGCCTCGGAAACACCCCACTGAGCGCGGGAGCACACTCTGGAGCCAGGGGAAGGCAGACAGGCCTGGAAAACAGTCCCGCTGGGAAAGCAGAGCTCAGCAGCCTGTGCTCTGGTCCCATCTCCTGCCCTGGCATCGCCACCCTGCTTGGGGTGGCACAGCACCCCTGGAGCCGGCAGAAGGAAGATGGGTGCAGGGAGACGAGGAACACTTTTGGACGCTGCCCTGACCTTCCTGGGGCACGTGGGGCCATGGACGTTCCCTCCTGCCATGGCAGCCAGGGGCTGGCGGGGGCTGCTTGAGCCCCCTCCCGGCAGCAGGCACGGCCGGGCTCACCGCGCCTCACCTGCAGCTTCGCTCTGTGGTTTCTGGCACACGCATCCGTTAAGAAACCAAAGGCTTCACCACGGCTCCCAGGAGAGCCAAAGCAGAGAAGGCAGAGTTGCCCAGCTCCCCCTCGCCCACATGGGGCACCCCGACCGGGCGATACACCCCAAAGCTCCCACTGGCCCTGCCGCGCTCCCCTGGCACCGGCATGGCCCCACAAACACCTCTGGCAGCCACAACATGGCTCCCAGCACCAAAAACCAGCGCTAGACCAAAACGGTGGTTTTTATATGAAGTTCCATCCAGGCCCTGCTTTATTAAAAACTCTGGGACACCAGCCTGGGAAAAAAACAGAGTTTCACACAGAGAGAGTGGTTGGCAAAGCAGCAGGTTACTTCGAGTGACATCAGGTTAATAAAGCAAGAGCAGATCTCCAGTCTTGTTTAATTAAAAAAAGCAAACTGCAATCTGAAGTCTTTGATGTGTTTTTTTTGTTCCATTTCATTTTTGACCTAGCCCAAGCCATATAATTGAGATTTTAAGTCCCAGACTTTCATCTGGAGAGAAACTAAAGGAATTCCCAAAGCTGGATATACTCATGGACAGGAGTGGGGAAAAAACGTGCTAGAGTCCTGTTCCTCCTACCAGCGTGAAGGGGAGAGGGGAAAAAAAAAAAAAAAGGCTTTGTTTCTTAAGCAGACATTAGTCAGGACAGTTTGGGAATCAAAGTTTCCATTGTAATGAAAAACAATATAATCCCATTACTAAGCAAAGTGGTCAGGCTATTCACCGGGTGGTAACCAGCTACCTGGGAAGGAGCTGCCTTTCAATGGAGCTTCATTCACAATAAACATGAAAGATGTCGAAGGAAGAGACCAAGACAAAACTCGCCTCGTTCCCAACCTCAACAACGGCTGCTATGAAATATTTTTTTTCCCCAGTTGATGTTTTTTATATCCTCTGCCGGTGTAAATCCGCACAGCCCCACTGTTGGTGCGAGCGGGCTGCCCCGCGCTGAGCTCTGCTCTCCCCGCTCATCCCGGTCCCTGCTTCTTCTCTTGGAGGAGCCCATTTATGGGGCGACCAGGAAGGATGCGCTTCCAGCAGGGGATCCGCAGGGAACACAACCTGGGCTGAGGCCAGCAAATGGTCCCACCGCCCCCCCGCAGGGCAGGGGCGAGCGTCCTGGGGCAGGTCCTCAAGCAAGTGCCCGCACTGGTGACTGGCGTGCCTGTTAGACACCGTTAAGTTGCCTGGCTCTTCTTTTCCTCCACGGCGCTACCCAGCAGCTGTGGCATTCGAGAGCACCCACTGCAACTGCTCCCTGTTTTGATTTTTCATTTGCAAACATTTTCCCTTTAAAAATGTTTTATTCTTTAAGCCAGCAGAAGGAAAAGTCGAAATTTGGGGGAGATGAGGAATTTCCACCTCCCCAGGCCACCTGCCAGCCCAGCACTGCTGGTGCCTGAGGCCACTCTCCCTTCCCCATCCCTTTCGGGGTAAATGCCCATTTTCACCTGCTCTGGACACAGTGCTGCCCACACTTGCTGCCTGTGCAGGGTGAATTCACGCTGCCTTGCTCCCGGGAGCTCTGGCACGCACTCAGTGCCAGTGTCACCATCTCACTAAGCAACGATGATGAACTCTCTTATTTTTTTTTCCTTTTCCCCCTCAAACCAAGTTTTGGCTAAACACCGCGCTGCCTGAGAGCCAAATATGGAAAAGTCCCACCCGGGACACGCGTGACCCCACCATCCCACTCTTCTAATCCTGAACATAAAACCTGAGATTAGGATCTGAACAGCCACCGAGAGTTTAAACAAGCTATATTTAGCTCCGATATTTATAAACAGGAGGAGAGGGGGGTTTTGCAGAGCACATGGGTGCCCCTGCGGCACAAACCCTATCGTAATTCAGAGCAATTCGCACGGGGGCTGTTTCGGTGAGATGGTGAGTGGGCAAAGATGGCAACAGCCAGACAGTGATGGGTCCAGCTCCCCCCAACCTCACAGCCATGAAGCTGCTGGTTTCTCTTTGCAAGCAAAGCAAAGCTCCCAAAAATAGTTATTAGCAACAAAAACCTCGCCCCCTTGGAAACCATGGCCTGAGGGATGTAAGGCACCTCCGAGTAGACGGGTATCTGCTCCCGGGATCTGTATCCCGGGATTTCTGTGGCTGCCGAGTTTAACCAAGGAAACGGTGAGGGAGGGAGGGAAGACTCTGCCTCCGACACCTTTTGCCGGCAGAAATCCCTGTGTCAACATGACGCCCTTGCCGAGAGAGCAGGGACAATGGTGGCGGCTCTGCCCTCCGGCCGCAGCCCGCATTCCTGCCCCCCTCCCCTGGAAACCCCCTTTTTGTGGGGAGCAGCAGGCCCTGTGAAAGGGCCGTCTGTCGCCCTGCCTTTTGACTTGGAGGTCTGTGTCTAACATTTTAATAGGGGCTGGGGGCCGGGGAGAGGCCCCCTCTCCTCCTGGGCCGCTCCCCCGCAGGGTCACTCTCCCAGCTCGCCCCAAAGCCAGCGTGCGGGGCTCCGGCCGCCGACGGGCAGCAGGCGCGAGGGTGGGAGCCAGCAGTGCTGCACATCCCGCTGTCGACAGTCACATTCCTCCACCTGCCCCGAGAGGAGCTATTCGATGGGTTAACCGTCCGCGAGTGCCTTTCGGAGGGTCTTTTTCTGATCCCCCCGCGCAAGGATGCACGGGTGGGGCGGGAGCGCTGGGGACGTGCTCTCCTCCACGGCTGCTCATCGGCAGCAGATAATTTCCATCTTAAAATAAACCACTGCACGCTCACAAGCACTCAACCTCCCAGGCAGTGATGCCAGCGGGGAGCATATGGTCCTTGGGGTCCCCATCGCCCCGCTGACACCGGCTCTCTCAGCAAGGGGACATGGGACAGAGCAGTTGACAAAGTGAAGAGCCCCAGTGCCAAAGGCTCCTTTCATTGCTTCTCTTGGGGACAGTTGTGGTGGACACAGGTAACGTCACATCGCACCAGGAGCCACAGAGGAGGATGAGGAGGAATCGGCAGCAGGAGGCAAGGTGCAGCCCTGCAGCCCCAGCCCTTGCAACAGCCTGGGATTGATCCTGCACAGCCCCGCAGGTCCAAGCAAAGCCTGGCACCGCCTCTCTGAGCTACACTGACTTTAGGTCAAGCCCAAAGCAACAGGCTCCCCAGCCCATCGGTGCTCCTCCTGGCACCCAGCCCTTCCAGCCCACCACCACAAGACCGCTTGCCTGCAGGGTGCCCCTTCTATTAAATAAGGGCAATGTTATAGCATCATTAAAACTTAATAAATCCATTTCCCATATAAATACCATTAAATTCAGATTTTGGGGAAGGGAATTAGGGTGAAAACTTGTTAAAAGAAAATTACTTCTGCACAAATAAATTTTTGCAACTTGACTGAGCGTGAAAGTTTCCCATTAAAATGCAACTCCGCTCCCTTTGCTGGAAATGTGCAAGAGCCTAATAACCAGGGCCTAAACATTAACTGTTTAACTGACTTTTCCAATATTAACTCCAGACTGCCATGGGGGAAGGGGAGGACGTGACGGGTGAAAGCCTGAAGTAGACATTAATTACTGCTGTGCGAGGGAAGCACACCCAGCGCACACACCGCTCACATGCTCCCAACAGCCCTTTGCAGACACAGACGTGGGACATCACCGGCCGCGAGCAGGGCACGAACCCCGCTGCGCGTGGGGCAGTGGGCAGGATGCTGGGACAGGGCTCCCCACAGGACCCAGCCAGATGTCTCCCCCCTCAACCCCGCACACGGGCTTTAGTCGTGGTCCTGAGCCTGCATCTCTCACACCGAGCACTGCATTTACCAACAGGCACCTCCATCGCCTAATTCTCCTCCATGAGCCGGGATCCGCCTGGCAGGTCGTGCTGCTCCATCTCGCACCAAGACAGGTTTTGATGTTCAGATGAGCAACAGCACATGGAGGGAAACTGAGGCACCAAGCAGACCTCGCTTGATGTATGTGGAAACCCCGACACCGTTCCATACTGCAGACCCCTGCCCGCGGGGCACTTGCCAACGCAGGGAGGTGAGACGAGGTGACCCAATCCGCCAGACACGCGCTAGAGCTGTAGACGGAGGCGCTGCAACGGGTCCAGGAGCTGCCGTGCACCGAGGAAGGCAGAGTCCAGACAAGGGCGCGCAAGTCTGAACGGGCACCATCACACCTCGGCCAGATGGCCAGCTGGAAGCAGCGCCGAGCTGTTCTACCAGCAAGACTCAGATGTCAAAGTAAAGACTGGGGTGTCCCCAGGTGGGCATCTCTAACTGTCCTGGGGCTCTCCAAGCAGGCAGGTGGGAGCTGCCATGGTCCAGTGTCACTAAGACCTAGCGGAGTGCTGCAAAGACTTCCCAACAACACACGTGATAGATGCGCAAAGAGAGTTGTGCTATTAAGTCCAACTGGGGCTTCCTCAGCCCTTCAGAGCCCCTGCTCTGCAACCCTGATCAGACCCTGCTGACGCCGGCAGTGCCAAAGCAGGGCCCTGACCCTCACACATCTCTGCTCCTGCTCCTGGATGCCTCTGAGCTCAGACACCCAAGAAGCAAAACTGCAACGTTCCCCCTCAACACCAGAGTAGCATTTCTACTGCTCATTCCAGATCTTTGGCCGATGCGAGTAGCTGCAGTTTTACCCCAGACTAAAGCGTGAGCACAGCGCTGGGCTGCTGAGTGCCCAACACAACGCCCATTGCCGGCAGTCCTTAGATAGCGGTAACACTCACCCGCTGCTGCCGATACCTGTCAAGGCCAACCCCAAGGAGCCCGGCACTGCAGGATGGAACCCTTCCATAGACAGATGGACTGGGGAAGCTGGGATGCCTCTTCCCCGCAGCAAATCCAGGCTCATGAGGGCACCATGCAGCAGGACAATGTCAGAGACCTGCAGGATTCTGGCACAGCCACTTCCAGGCGCTGGGGCTCGGTGCTGCGTGCCAAGGGTGTGCAATGAAATGAAAAGACCATTCGGAAAGCACCTGGAATCACCCCAAACCTTCACTTCTCTGGCCCGATGGTCTTTCTAACCCTGGCCCCCAAAGTGAAGGACTGCAGGAGGTCAGCCCAAGACCGGCCTGGGGAGTGGTGAGTGAGCAGCCCAAGTGCCCCGTGGTGCTGCCCAATCCTGGGCAGCAGCAGGAGCCAGCTGGACACAAAGCCATGCACCTGCAGTGAAGCAGACGGACCCCGACCACCTTTTTGGCCCCTGGGATGGAGGCAGGACTCAAGCGAGACCCCACTGCAGGTCTGCTTTCCCAGGGACGTTTAAGCTGTATCCCAGAGGCTCTTCCACTCCACAGCCCCAGTACATGGTCTAAAACCTTCACCTGGAGTTTGGCGACACGTTAACCATGGAGAAGTCTCCATCCAGATCCAGAGCTTACCAGCTCTCGGTAACTGCACCCCGAGGCTACTCCCTCGTTAAACACACTGATGCTCTATAAATTTCACATTCCACTCATGTACACATGCCGTTACCATTCGGGACACCTACCAACACGAGCAAAACGAGGGTCAGCACACCTCCAGGCCTGGAAAGAGCAGGTTAATTTCCAAACAATGTTATTTTAAAACTTGCTAACTGCCTGCTGATTATGTTATCCAAGCCCTTAATTGGTGAATAGCTTGGCCTTGCAATGACCAAACATGTCTCCCTCATGCTACATACAATAAACCGTAACAGCCTTGGAGGTGAGACCAGGGTGTGTAGTATCAGCTGGAACAAATGGATGTATCGTGGCTTCCAGCAGGTAGGAAGACAGCAAGTCAGAGATCTTGGCTGAATAAAATGTACCCTGTATGACGAAGCGAGCCACCTCCAGAAGCTGTCCACAGAGCACAGCCGCGTGCACTGCATCACACCGCGGGATCGCACATTTAACAGCTGCAAGTACCTGGCGGGGAATAGCCCCTCTGATCTCAGGTGGTGATGGCCACTGCGAATACCTCATCCCCTCTGGATCCTGGGGAGCCCCTGAGCAACTTCATCTCAGCAGGCATCACCCCACCTCTTCTGCTCATCTCTGTGTCGCCGGTAGTGCTGAGGGACCTACCAAGATATCTCCTCCTGACCATGACCCGTGCTGGCCCCTGCCCAAATGCAGTTCAACCCTCTGGCCATCACAAGTACCAAGCCATGAGAAAAATCAAGCAAAAAACCTCAGCCCAACCAATAAAATCCCAGTGCAAGTTAGCAGGAGTCACTGGGACCACCTGAGACAACTGATAACCATCAAGACGCCTTGCAGAGAGGAGAGATGTAAACAGAGATTCTTCTAGAAAAGAGCTAAAAAATCCTGCTGCTCTCCCAGTGACCTCACCAGCTGGGCTTCTCAGCTAAGTTTCTCTTCCACTGGAATCCGCAACAGGTGACGCTTTTGTATTTTTAATCTACCCTCTTACCCATTTCCACCTTGTTCTTTCCGAGAATGAGATCAGACTCGAAAGAGCCATCATGAGTTCTCAACATGGCTGAATCACTGCTCGTCTACTTCTTTAAGAGCTTCCTCTGGCTGATTGTTCAACACTCCACCCTCTTCCTCTCCAGCACGGAGACTGCATTTTTTCTTTGTTATTATTTCATGGAAATAACGTTGGGTTAAAGCACATGAGAAAAACCAAACCAGAAGGAAACTTCCGCCCTTTACAATGAGATAACAATGACTGAGCAGTTGAATAACTTGAAGGGCACAGAGAACTACAGGGCTCAGATCACTCCTCTGTCTTCCTGGTTGTCTCCTGAAAGAGTTTTGAGCTAAAATAATCATCTCCTCCCGCTACGGTCCCCCTCTGAATGTTTCTTCTAACGTTTCTGGCCCGCTGCCCGTGGAAGCTGGTGGTGGCAACGGGCACCAGCTCAGGAGCCATCGCCCCGGCTGAACTACAACACCGCGCTGAGTCGTAAACAGAGGAAGTACTTTAGCAAACTGACTTTTCCCCCTTTTCAGCGCAAGCCTAGTGATTAATTTAACTTAGTCTTTTCCTCTGCCGTCTCTTTGGCTTCTCTGGGCAAGAGTATGACAACCCAGACGCAGCTCCTCTGACTTTAATGGTGAAAGGCTGGTGGAGTGGGGTTTGAAACTCAGCCCTCTTTCATGCCATCTGCTTTTAACTAGCGGAGCAAGGGAGGTCCTGGGAATAAACGTCACATGGCACAGCAATCTAAAATCAGCCCCACTCATTTGCAGGGATGCCAGTCAAAACTATGGTTATCCAACAGTCTAATTAGGAGCTATCACTAGAAGTCAAAAGACCTTTTGGAAAACCTTCTCATTTTGTCTGGGAAAATGCCTTAGTCAAAGGCAAGTGCCTTTTCTGGGAAGCCACAGCTCCCCAGCGCCGTGAAACCACACTGCAACACCGCAGCAACCATCGTCTGCAGACCGGACCTTTTAAAGCTCCAGATCGGGCGCAAGTGCCGTGCATGGGACAGAAACACCCCGCACCTTCAGCTGGGGTCCATGCAAGATGCACGAAACTGCTGCTGCTGCTGCTCTTCCAGCACTGAAAGACCCGGCTACCCCTGCCAAGATGGAAAACAGCTCCAAAGGCAGCTTAATTAGGCCGCTTCTGTCGCGAGCCCTCCAGCCGATCAAATGCTCAGTCCTCTCCATTCAATTAAAGCCCTGCGTGCCCCGGACTGCCTGGCAAAGGGACAAGCAAGATAAGGCACCTGGAGTTTTACAAACTATCACTGTAAAATAATAAAGGCAGAGAAAGCTCCTCATCTCACACTGGCGATTCCCTTTCTGTAACAGGGCTGATAACGTGGTTTTGGTGTTATCAGAGTCGTCTTCACGTAACCCAACTAGCTCTCTCCCGCCACAAATGCCGGGACGCTTGTCCGCTGGAGTAGCGTCTCCCTCGTACGCTATTTATTTCACTCCACATTCTAATTGGATTTGTGGGGGCAGCACAATGGGGCTTTATGGCCAAACTTTGTTAAGTGCCAGGCCGAGCAGAGATGTGGCCAGCAGCCAAAATGGTGCATTTCACGCAGGCGCCAAAGGGCAGTGCCAAGCTTTTCCGCGTCTGGTATCTGTGTTCTTGGCTCTGCTTTGTTTAAGAAGCTTGGAAGCAAAACTCCTCGTAAAGAGATAGTCAAACAAGTGAAACACCAGGATTTTGCGAGCTGCTATCAGATACCTTGGGAAGTTGCACCTCCTCCAGTCTGGCAGTATCTCTAACATCTGCCCCCACCGCCCACGGAGCGTACCCCGCACGGGATAAGTGCTTTAACACACTGGGAGCACACACCTTGGTTTCCTGCAAAAATAACTCGCACACACTCGCGAAGCCATCCTGGCATCTGCAGCCAAGAGAGAGGCGGTTATTCACAGCTAGCAACGAAGAAGTTCTTTAAAGTTAACTTTTTCTCTTAAAAAAAAACCACCCCAAGCCTACTTTGGAGGCTTCTTCTCCAAATAGAGTTCGCACACATCAGATCTAATTAGATTCCATCACCATCTGCACATGAAATGTAAATCAGGAGTTGCAGAGACTTAAGAAAAAAAGGGAAGAATGACCACAAGGAAAAGGAGGGGTGTAAGGTTGGGGAGGGGGTGGAGGGTTGGGCATTCTGGGAAGCCATACATGATTAGTCACACAGCATTAATCTGCCTCCCTTAACAATAGCTGCCGAATTTCGACCGAATCCCAGCTGTCGCTCTTTGAATGAAAGAAAACAAGATTTAGAGCGTCAAGCGTTGGTAAGGGCTTCTGTGCAAAAAAAAGTGGCGTGCATTCATTAGTGGCTCACAAAGGGACCCAGCCTTTGTCCATTAAATTGCTCATGTGCCTGATTGATTTGCTGATTTATTTGCACCAAAGGGTTGGGGGGCTCAGCTTGGAGAAGGGGGCGGGAGGTGCCCGGCTACTGGGCAGAGTAACGGCACCCAGGCGGATTTGCAAAAAGCAACACACATTGTCAAGGGAAACTGCCATTCAACAGGTTGGGATTGGAAATGCCTTCAGGTTCCTCCGCTGAGGACTTCCTATTTGGAAATTTGGGGTGGGTGGGAACGTCTCCCCGCCTGCTCTCAGCTCAGGCCATGTTCAACAGGCAGAGGGGAAATCTGGCCGGAAAACAGAACCTTGCCCATTCACATTTCTTTTATGGAATAGTTTTAAAAAGGGAGCTGGAGTCTTATTCATTTCTCTTGGTTATTGTTCCCTGGGAGCCTGGAGTGAATCGGCCATCGCTGCGGTGGGTCGGTTGGTCCTTCAAAGAGTCCCAACGCTTTACACATCCGTTTCCCCACAATCGGCTTGGAGAAAGCTCCTGCCCGGGTGCCAGGTCCCACCAGGAATGCCGGTCTGGACTGCAGCTCGGCACCAGCGCTGGCAGGGCTGCAGCAGGAGGTGGCCCTGCTCCCCCACCTGCCCCAGGCAATGTCTCACAGACCCACAGACATCAACGGGGCAGCACCAGCAGCCAGAGCCATGCCATGAAATCTCTCTTGAGCGTTTATTGGAGACGTACTGGACACCGCACCACGAACTGCCAGGGTGCAAGGGACTGAAAGGCAACACTTTGGGGCCAGGAGGGAGTAGCTGGAAGACAGACAGACAGCCTCCCTCCCCACCTGACAGTCCAACGAGCGCTGCGGGCTGGCCCTACCTCCTGCTCCATCAGCAGGACAGTCTGCATAGGTTAACACCAGCAAAACATGGCCCTTTGCCCATGTTTTTCCACCCAGCTAGGAACAAAGCCCAATCCTGCCAAACTCGCGGCGACTCCTACACAAGCAGGTTATTCTTGCCACTCAAGGAAAGAAAACACATCTTGCCCTATTAAATCCAGAGCCTTCAAAGCAAAGTCAACATGCATGTCAATACTTCGGTCGGGGGAGATGAAAATCCTCTGGCTCCTCCATACTTACTGGCACACCTCCGTCCCATTGAGAAAAGTTTCACACTTGCCCCCGTTGAGGCAGGATTCGGCAAGCTGCGTGCACCGTAAACCTGCAAACAGAAGGAGAGCGTTAGCCACAGCGCAGGTCCTGGACGGCAGCGGGAGGGGGGCTGCATCCCCTAGCGCCACCCGGACCGGGGACAGGCTCGCCAAGACCCCCGGAGCGCCCTGCCCCTGCGCAGCCTGGTGAGATGGGGGCTGCAGCACCCAGCGGCCCCCACCCGCAGGGTGATGGAGGCGGGCAGGGACTGCATGGCCCCAGCACCGAGAGGCTCACCTAAAAATAAACTCGGGGTGGGCTTGAGGGTAGGCTCTGCCTTCTCCTCCAGCCAGAGGACTGACAGAGAGAAACCCCAGATCAGGTCCTTGAGTGACAAATGCCATTTGGGAAAAACCATCCGCCCCGAGGGCCCATTAGGTATCATTAACTCGGTAACGAAATGAGTCGCCCGTCACAACTTGCTATGAGTAAAGGTTTCATTGTCTGGCCCTTAGAGCCAAATTCTGCACAGTTACCACAGCAACTCGCTTGAAAGTACCAGAATCGCTTCCGATTTCCACCCCGGCTCGCTCTTCCCCTTCTCTGCCCCGCTAGCTCTTCACGGTAAGCTGTTCTGCGACACGCGTGTGCAGCCGGAGCAGTTTCACATTGAGTGACTACAGCTTCGCACCGCCACTGCCAGAACCAAACTTCTCCCCCGGACGGCTGCCGAGCCCCACGCACCCCGAGGACACCCCGCTGCGCTCGGGGCTCTGTCCCCAGCCCCACGTGTCCTACGGGGGATGGAGTGGGGTGTTGGGGACCGCTCCGGCCCGGCACAACTTTCTGCAAACTTTGCCTCCGAGGGGCCGGGCGCCAGGCACGGCTCTCAGCCCGGGCTGCCCCGGTGCGGAGGAGTGAAGGCAGCCCTACTGCCTTCCCTTCCCAAAATCCTCCCAGGACGCTCCTGCTCCGGAGGAGGCTGCTCGCTAGGCCCCGGGACGGGGGGGGGGGGGGGAGGGGGGGGGGGGGGCATTGCAGGGCCCCGGCCCCCCGGGGCGGGCTGCTCCCCGCTCCACCCCGCACCTCCGGCCACTTTTAGGGCTCACTTTCCCCGGCCCCGACCGGCCGCCCCCGACGGTCTCCCAGCGCTTTGCGGCGAAGCACCCGGACCCGCCCCGGGGCCGGCGCCGGGGGGGGGGGGGGCCGGGGGAGGGGGGGGGGACCCGGCTGACTTTCAAGAAACAGGAAACCGAGAAAAATTTGCAAAACGGTCAAAAGCTCTCGCGGAACAACAGGCAGGAGCGCGGCCGCCGCGCGCGCCCCTCCGCCGGGCCGAGCCCGTCCCGAGCTCCGGCTCCCCCGGCTCCCCGCCGCGCCCTGCTCCGGCCGCCCGCCGTACCGAGCTCCGGTCCCCCCGACCGACCGCGGTACCGAGCTCCGGTCCCCCCGACGGCAGCGAGCGCAGTTCCCCGCGGCACCCCCCGGTACCGAGCTCCGGTTCTCGGCGGCCCCGAGCGCCGTTCCCCCGCCACCTCCTCCGGGGCACCGAACCCCGCTCCCCCCACGGTTCCGGCCCCGGTTCCCCCGGCGGCGCGGAGCTCCCGTCCCCCCGCAGGAGCTGAGCCCGGTCCCCAGGCATCCCGCGGCACCGAGTCCCCGGTTCCCACGGGGACCCCGCGTCCGGGGACCCTGCGTCCCGGACCCCCCCGACGGTGCCGAGCTCCGGTGCCCGCGGTGCCCACCCGGGACCGGGGCACACGCCGCGCCCGGCCCCGCTCTCGGCAAACTTCCTGCCGGGTGCTGGGGCGGCCGGTCCGGGGCCCGTCGCGGCGGCCCTCACCTCGCGTCAGGGCGGGCAGCAGGAGCACCAGGAGGCCGGGCGCCAGGAGCCGCTCCATCCCGCTCTGCTCCCGCCGCTCACAGCCGCATAGATCCGCGGGGCCTCGGCCGAGCCGAGCCGAGCCGGTGCCGGTACGCGCTGCCCCGCCGGTAGCCCCAGACACACCGCGCCCCAGCGCCGAGCGCAGCGACTCCGAGCGCCGGCGCCTCCCGCGGCTGCTCAGCCCCGGCGGGCCGGGCCGGGCCGGGCGGGAGGGCGGGGGGGGCGGGACGGCGCAGGGCGGGACGCCGCGGCACGGCACGGCACGGCACTGCACGGGATGGGACGGGACGGGACACTCCTCCCTAGCCAGCCCGGGGGGCCGCCGCTGGGAACCCCCTTCCCGCCACGGAGGGTCCCTGCGTGGGACGGGAGTGGGGCTGCGGGGTCCGCGCAGCCCCCACGGGCAGCCCCAGTGCAGCCCCCCAGTGCAGCCACCGGACACCCCCGGTGCAGCCCGCCCGGGCAGCCCCCGCACGGCCCCGGTGCAGCCCTGGACGCCCCCAGTGAAGCTTCCCCATGCAGACCCCAGACACTCACAGTGCAGCCCCCCCACGCAGTCCCCACAACCCCCCAGTGCAGCCCCCCATCCCCAGTGCAGCTCAGCGCAGCCTTCCCATGCAGCCCCTGCACAGACTCAGTGCAGCCCCGGACACCTCCATGCAGCCCCCCCTCAAGCAGCCCCCCCCATAGTCCCAGTGCAGCCCCTGGACATCCCCAGTGCAGCCCCAGACACCTCCAGTTCAGGCCCCCACCCCAGCCTTGGTGCAGCCCCCCCATGCACACTCTGCATAATCCCGGTTCAGTTCCCCCCGTAGTCCCAGTGCAGCCCCAGTACAGCCCCCTCCCAGCCCTGGTGCAGGCCCCTTAACCAACCTCAGTACAGCCCCTGCACAGCCCCTCCAGTGCAGCCCCCCCAGCCCCTGCACAGCTCCGGAGACACAGTCCCGGCGGGCTGCAGCACCTGCTCAGGTACGGCAGGAGGACCCAGGTCCCCAGCCTGACCCGCAGCGTGTCTGTGCAGGGGCCCTGGGCACGTAAACCATGGGGACACACAGGAATGGGGGGGGTTGTAAATGGCCGGTTGCACCAGGGGGACCAGAGCTTGGGCTGAGCATCCCCTGGGGGTCACAGGAGAGCTGGGCGCAGAGTGCGCTCGGGGGCACGGGGTGGGATTCACCCTCTGACCTGCACCACGGCTCAGGTGCACGCAGGTACACCAAGCCATTTCCTACCCGCCTTCGCCATACGTGCAGGCAGCTACCCGTGGAGCTGGGGTCGGATGTTGTTTGTTTTGTGCTGTGAACTAATGAACTCGCAGGCAGAGCCCTGGCCAGCCCGATGCGCCGCACCAACAAATAAACAAATTAGGAGAAGCAGGGAAGCCAAACCCGGGAGGCAGCCCGACAACCCCCAGATGTGCGCAGGCTTCCTGTGCACGCAGAGCTGCCTGTGGGTCCCCGCGCCCTCATCCCTGTGTCCCCAGAGCCCCGCTCCAGCCCCCAGCCGTCGCTGTGCCGCGGTCGAGCCAGGCACACTGAGCTACCCCAGAGCTTGTGGGATGGGAGCGTGGAGATCTCCCGCCCAAAACCCAGCCAGGCCCTGAGCCTGGGGACGGGCTTAAGCACTTAAACTCATGTTTGCCGGTGTCACCCGAGGGCTGTGCCTGCAGGGGGGTGCTCAGCGGCTGTACCCACAGAGCACCACTGCCGGAAACAGCCTGTGTGAGGGTGCTAATGAGTGATGCTTCCCCGCGGGGTTGTGGGGGCCAACCCTGCTCAGTGAGGCTAACCGTGACACCGGTCTGCTGCGTCACGCCACGGCAGCCTGGTGTCTGCCACTGCAGCGCCGTGCCGTGGCACCTGCAAAAGGGGGGGGCAAAAGCTCAGAGCACAGAGAATTTGGGGTACTAACTGCCCTGGGGATGGGGGCACCTAAATCCCATCGGGCTCTGGGTCTCCCCCTGAGCCCCTCCAAGCTGTGGCTGTTGGAGGCCATTGGATGGCTCTTTTACAGCTCTCAAATATGGGGACATGCGTGGCCGGCTGCCCCTTGGCTGAAAGCTTGGGAAAGAGGAAGAGGAGCAAGGGTCGGCAATGGGTTAATGGGAAGGAGGTGACACCGTTGTCATCTGTGTCTCTCATCACAGGGCACCTCTCCGCCAGCCCTGGGGCTCATCCCGTCCCATGCCAGGCCCGGTGTTGTCCCACTGCTTCCTGTTGTAAATTATTTCCAGAGCAAGTGTGAAACAATTAAACAAACCGAAGGGCAGAGTCTGCTCGTCAGATCAAAGGAGCGAGCCCTGCAGCAGTACCTCGCTCCCGCACTCTCCCCTCCTTCCCTGCTCCTCCTGCATTCATCGCTTTGGGCTCTAAAACAGTGCCCTGATCTGAGCTGGGAGCAGAGCACGGTGCCGCTTGGGGTTCAGGTGCCGCTGGGAGCTCGAGCCCCCTCTGAAACCTTAAAGCATCCCAGGGAGATGCCCCTCGCTGCGCTCCGTCATGGCAGAGCAGGGGCAAGGCTGGGCCATCGGTGTGCGTCAAGAGCAAATAGCAGATGCCAAAGGATGTGAGCCCTTTGCTGCAATGCCTCTTCACCCTCATTTTCTACTCTTGGCAGGGAAGTGGGTGCTCCCACTGTTTTATCCTCCCTGCAGACACGAGTAGGATGGCAGCAGCTGGGCAGCAGGATGCGGCCCCTGCCACTGCCCCAGCTGAGCAATGTTCCTGTGCCACTATGACTGTGCCACCACCTTCAGCCTCAGCAGGAGGCAAGGCAGCTGCGAGGGCAGCCCGAGGTTTCCACTGCTCGGGCTTCCTTGGAGATGGAGACTTCTGCTCTCTTCTTCTCCGTCTTCTCCCTTTCTCCCTCCCTGCCAGAGCCCAGTGAGCAGGGAGCATCTCTGCTCTCCCTGCCTGGAAATACCGGCCGTAACTTTGCCCGGGCTTGTTCTCCACGTGCAGAAAGCACCGCGCGTTCAGCTTAGCTGCGCTTGGGGACTTGCTCCCCAAAGCTCGAGGGAGCTCCCCCAGCCCCGCCAGACCACTGTGGCTGTGCCTGGGTACACGGGGCCATCGGGGTCCCCGCTGTGTCCCGCGCTGCCTGGGGACAGAGGGGTGGTGAGGCCTCCTGCCGCGCAGTGTGGCGGGATGTGGCAGCAGGACCAGGTGGTGGAGACACCCAGCCCTGCCTGCTGCCCCGGCACTGCTGCGGTGGGCACTGCCGGATAACCGGGTGTCCCTGGCACCGGCTGCACTCGGGGTGCTGGACACCCATAAGCCTGGGGCCGAAAGAGCACGTGGGAAGCCATGTGCGAGCCCTGGCCCTGGCTTTCCTCTGCAGTGGGGAGGGTCTGCCCGCGGCGGCCAGGGGCAAGGCTGCGGATAAACACAAACACACCCGTGCGTGCAGCTGCGCAGCCGTGCCGCCTCGCCCCCCGAACACAAAAGGTCAAATACATCTATTTATCAAATACATCACCCGGGGGCTGCCGTGACCCCGCGGCAGTGGGGCGGCTCTGCACCGGGGAAGGCTTTGCCGTGGGGGAGGTAAAAGGCTCCTCTGTGGTTTTCCACGGGCAGGACGAGGGCATGAGCGTCCCGGCGCGAGGATGACTCCTCCAGCCAGGCGCTGCTGTGAGATGCCCCGCTTTAACCTGGTGCCGTCCTTCCCCTGGTACAGGGGGGATCTGGTGCAAGATCCTCGCAGGGAACCTCCTTGAGTTTCCTCCTCCCAAACGCCTCCCCCAGAGAATCCTACCAGTTAAAGAAAAAGGGGAGGAAGGGAAAAGTCAGCGTTCAGCATAAATCTTTTTGCAATAAGAGGTGAATATGACATAAATCCAAAGAAACTTTTTATTTTGAGTGGTCTTCAGGGGTTAAAAATAATGGGATTTTAGGTACTTTTAAAAATAGTGTTCATAAAAGGCTTTAATAGAACCCTTGGCAACTGTCCATGTGATTAGTGATTTAAAAACATAAAACCTCCACACATGTTTAAAAGTTTTAATAAGTTAAAATTAAATGAGTGAAACTCTGGGAATATTTTTTTGTTACTGCAAGCTAAGAAAATTATGTCCGTTAAGCAAAACTTAATACAAATATAAACAGGTAATGCACATCTGTAAATTATTTTCATGTCTCCAGGGGCTGGAAAAAAACCTAAGTGAGACCAGCATTCTTATATATATTTTGCCTTGACAGCTCAGGAAAAAATTTGCCAAAAACCAGAGTTAGAGCACTGGGCTGGCGTGGGAAAGTTGGTTTAGTGAGAAATTTGCCCTAGGCTATTTAAATAAAAACAGGCGTTTTTTTAATGGCAAATGCCTGTTAAATACAACCAACGCGGCTTCCAATCGCCTGAGTAACTAGTGTGCCTATTCCTTCTTGACACTTTCATCTCTTTATCATCACAATCAATATTTTGCTCTTATACATTCAGTGCAATAAAAATAGGACCGATAAGGCAGACATCAAACTGGATCTCTCCTGCCTTCCCCGCCGTGCTTGGTTTGGCATTCCTCTGATGGCTGGTTTTTGGAGCAGCACACAGGGTTAGCCCTCCTTGTGCTGGTACATGCACCCGCACCCTTGCTCATGCTCTCAAAATACAGCAATTTTTAGTAATTAAGTGTGAATCAAAGTGGGTAGAGCATCCTGGAAAGCCTGAGCAGATAAAAATACAGCCGGTCATGGAGTCTGCGATGTAAAACTATCCCAGCCAAAGCTGCCCCATAATGGGATTAAGCTGCGATTCCCTGGGGCACCAGAGAAATGAGGCTGGATTTGCAAGAATGGTCTAAACCCTGATTTTTCTTTTTTTTTTTTTTTTTCTTAAATAGCTGAGTGGAGGATTGTGAATGGACGGCCATAGGATAAATCACACCGATTGCGCCATCCCTCCGGCATGGCGGTGACGGCAGCGCCTCCGCCACCGCCACATGCCCGTGGAGGATGACTTTCCTTCTGTCAGCGCTGTGGGGATCGGTCCCACCAGGGTGTCCGGGGTCGGGATGGGACAGAGGACAGCCAGCCCTCGCTGCCGTGGGCGGAGGTTGGTGCCACGCGTGTCCCTGCCCCAGCACGGCTGCTGCGCCCAGGCTTGGCACCCGCAGGGTTTTCCTCCTCGCAGGCTGCTGAAACTGGTTTTAATTGCAGGGTTGCTTCTGGCCATCATTTCTCAGTGTGTAAAGTCAGCTTAGTAACTCTCACCCACAGGATTAGCGACAGGCAGGGAGAGATCCCGGAGGAGCAGATCTCCCCGCGCTGTTTGTACCTGGGTGAAAGGTGCTGCTGCGCTATTGCACTATGAAATCTGTGTCATGTTTAAAATAAAATGCCTTTATGGGCTGCGAAGGGAGAGCAGGTGTTGGGCAGGCGTCTCTCAGCCCGGCCCCGGCCTCGCCGTCCCCTGCGCTGCTCTTATCCGCCTCCATAAAACAACCGAAACATTCGCTGTTGTGTAAACAGAGGCCAATGGGGTTTATGGAGCTGCGGGTGACGATGTGCCCGGCGCCAAGCCCATCCCATCCCCGTGCTGCTCCCTTGTGGGTGCCGGGGCGTGGGTGCACCCACCCGCGTGGGCTGGCTTGAGATGCAGGTCACCCCCCATCCCTTGGTGCGTGGCCCTCCCCTTCCACGTTCGTTCTTGTCCTTGCCTGCACCAGGGTGCTGCAGACCCTGCGTGTCACTGTCCCCTCCCCTCCCTCGCCTGGGCGATTCCTTGGGGTGTCGCAGGCACCCAGCTCGGGGCAGGGGGTGGCTCTGCACCCACTGGCTCTTGCCCATGGGGGGGACGCAGGCGGTGACCCTGGCCCTCTCGAAGCGCAGACCCCAGCCCAGCCTTGCCCCCTGCCCTGGGGCCGTGCGGGACATGTTTACATCCTGCATTTCATGTGCATCTTCTTTCAAAACCATCCATTTCTTTGCTTTTTCTTCCATTCCTCCTTTTCCTGCTGAGGCACATGGGACTTTTCATCGTCTCAGCAAAGAAATTGCTCACCAGAGTGTGTGGAGGGGCCAGGATCAGACCTCTTCTGATATTTACATTAAATAATTGAAAACTGTCGCTCGCAGCAGTGAAAACCCAAGCGTGATTCTCTGCGCACAAGCCTGGGCATGATCCTGATACTGGATTTCTGGACCGCCGTGCAATGCCAAGCACATCTGAGATGCTGGCATCCCCGCAGTTTCACCCGCTCCGCGCTGCTGGGATTTGCCTCTCCCAGGGCAAGCACTCAAGAAAGACGTCATGCCGCGCGGACACTCGCTCCATGCAAGTTTTGGGGCAGTTTTTTCGGAAGACGTCGCTCCCGGAGAGCCGGGCATGCCCCTTCTCGCTGCGCTAGCCTTGGGGGGCCAGGTTGCAGGGTCCTGGGATGCCACCGCGCCAGCAGGTAGTTTCAGGGGCAGTTCAGTGCCAGCTCTGTTCTCACAGCAATGGGATTCAGGATTTGGGAGCTCCTGCGCTGGGCTGAAGCCAGCTGAAATTCTTAAGCGAT
The DNA here is from genome assembly GCF_965638725.1 of Aptenodytes patagonicus. Classification (NCBI taxonomy): domain Eukaryota; kingdom Metazoa; phylum Chordata; class Aves; order Sphenisciformes; family Spheniscidae; genus Aptenodytes; species Aptenodytes patagonicus. The sequence goes on along the minus strand of NC_134966.1, from coordinate 9,977,066 downwards.
TACAAAAAGAGGGTGAAAAAGTGCTTTCCGCACCCCAGCCCTTGCTGCTTGCTCCATTTGCGGGCGCTCCCACCCGCCGCCCCCTCTTTCCTTCCGCATGGAAATGGGAAGATTTGGAGATGTTTCATGTCGCAGAGCGGCTGGAAAGCAGCTCTTTCCCCCCCAAAACGCATGCTGAGGGGACCGCGCATCTTCTGTGCCGATGCAGGGCGTTTTGGGCTATGGGCACCCGGGATGGCAGCCCCGCTGCCGGGGTGGTGTGGGGGCTCCTGCGTCCCCCCTGCCATGGCCGGGTGCATGTGCGAGGGCTGCTGTCGGGGAACGCTTCCCACCCAGTTCTGACCTTGGTGCCTCCCAGCAAAAACACCTCCTGGAGAGGGGCCAAGCATAATAGCCAGTTCCTTCTACTCCCTTCCTTCCCAGGCAGCCACATTATCACAGGGCTCGGCCGCGAATCAAAGCCAGGCACACGAAGACGGGAACCAGGAGAAATCGGCCGAAAGATGCCGTTTCCGCTCGGAGAGGAGAGGCTGTGGGGCACCAGCTGCCGCCCCGGAGCCGCCTGCTTTATCGCGGGGTGCCCCATCGCAGCGGGCTCCATGCCTGGGAGGGAGGGAGGACCCCCCCGAACCACTCTTGGGTGCACCCAGGAGCCCCAGGAAAACCCCCGTCATGCCCAGCGCATTCCTTGTGCCGGGGCACCGGGGCTCCCCTGGTGTAAAAATTCAGCCGCCGGGGCGGCTCCCATGGGGCTGGCAGCGCTCAGGGGCTTTCGTGGTGCCGCAGCTGGTGCCAAAAGGTTTGGAGAAGCCCCAGAGTCCATTCCCTGACCTCTGCCCGCTGGCAGCTGTAGGTGAGCGATTTATTTCCTGGAAAATCCTTGCGGATTTTCTTTAGAATTAGGCTGAAAAATATCTTAACAAAAAAATCCCTGTGATGCCACAACTGTTCGCCCCTCTGAGGGGTCTTCTCTTCAGGGAGGGATCGCTCCTGCTTGGCGAGGGCTGCTGCCCGCTGCCTCCCTCGGCAGGACGGGGGCTCTCACTTGGGCTGTCCCGCCTCAGGGTCCCGGCTGTCCCACGGGGCTTCCCCCCATCTCCACATATAGGGACGGTCCCGCTGCTCCCATGCCACGGTGCAGGCACGGGGCTGGTGGCACGGGCCGGGCCATGTGCCGCACCACCCACCGGCAGCACCTCTCCCTGTGGCACGGGCCGGCGTGGGTGGCAGGCTGGGAACCGGCCGGCAAAGAGGTGCCGGCAAGGTGTGAGCCCTCCCCTGCCGCCCCAAGCCACCGACTTCAAAGCCCGGTGTCCTTTCAAATGCAGTGGCTCTTGCATGGGGTGGTGAGACTCACAGCCAGGAGGAAGCGGGGAGCGTCGGGGGGGATCTGTGCACCCCTGGCCAGGGGCTGGAGGGATGGGGCTGACCCCCTGCCCCGGCATGTGGGGATGGGGTGATGCTGCCCAGTGGGACCCCCGTGCCACCACCAACTCCCCACTCCTGGCAGGAGCCTGTGCCCCACCGGAGCGGTGTCTGTTCTGGGCACGGCCAGTCAGGGCTCTCGCTGCCGCCTGGACTTTGGAGCACAGGAGCTGTGCGGCAGCCCAGGCACTGCCGAGGGTAGTGGCGTGCTCGCTCCCTCCTGCTCCGGCACCATGCCAAGCTGTGCCCCTGTGGCATGCGGGCTCTGCCGTGGCCCCGGCACGGTTGGAGTTGCCGCGTCGAGAGCCACGATCCCCGCTGCACCACGCGGGGAGCTGCGGGTGCCTGCGAGACGATGCTCCCATGAATATCCAGCAGCAAAAACACATCAAAGCCTGTCCTGATGGCAGCGAGTAAACAGGAAGGGAGAGGAAGACAAACACGGCTCCTTGCAACTGTCGGGGGAGAAAAACAATTCGCTCTCCAGGCGGGAGAAGGTTTGCTGCCCTCTCAGCTGCAGCCCCGCGGAGAAATGTGGCAAATGAGCCAAATGAGCCAAATGAGCCAAAAGGGCTCGGGACCACCTGCCCCAAATGCTGCTGGGTGCGTGACTGTGGGGGGCTGAGCCCCGCCGACGGGGGCTGCAGGGGTCGGGGTTGCCTGTGTGTCTCCTGCTGCCCGTGCATGCTGGGGCATCGTGCCAAGAGTTCTGCAAGCACAGAGCAAAGTGGTTTTGGGAAAACTGGTGGAGACGGGGCTGAGCAAGGAAGGCGGCTGCGCTTGGTTTTGCAGCAACAGCGCCGAGCATCGCAGGCTGCTTCCTCGCCCACTGCCCCGGTGCCTTGCAGCAAGGCCGGTTCCCAGGGCTGCACGACGGGGCTGCGCCAGGGTCCGATAATAGGATTAGGGGCCTTCTTGCCTGGTCATCTCATCCTAATCCTGCCGGGAGGGGAAAAGTCAGGCCGGGACAAAAGGCATTAGCCGTCCGTGCCTGGTCGTGGCCCCGCTGACCTCTGTGCAGGCAGTGGGGATGGGGCACCAGCCACAGACCCCTTGCTGCTGCCACGCGGGTGGTCACAGCCGCCGGCCAGGTCCCTGCGCTGTGGGGGCTGCCCGCCAGGCCGGTGGCACGTGCTGCCACGTCAGGGCCCCAAGCGTGCGGGGCATTGGGCATGGGAGTGCTGCGCGGCACTGGCACGGCTTCACTGGGCGTCAGCGGGATGAGCTGATTCACCGCCTCGGAGCAGCTGCTGTCCAGCAAAGTTCCTGTTTTTCAGTGAAATCCCCAACTCCGTGCCTGGAAAAAACAAATGGGAGCAGAGCAGGTGCCTGGCCCTGTGCAGGGTGGCTGTGAGGGCTCAGCCCCGGCTGTCTGTTGAAAACACAAACTCCAGAGCTGGACCAGTCCATACTCACAAACTGATGAAAGCAAATTCAACCCCCCCCAAAAAAAAAACCCCAAACTCAAGGGTTTGGGAAGGAGTCAAACCCTCCTGCTTTAGAGCACGAGCCAAACTCAAAAGGTGAGAAAATCAAAATGAAACTTTCCCTGGAGAGGGATTAGCCCCCACGTGCCTGCTTGCCCTCCACCCGGCATCGCTGCTGCCTGCCGCACCAGCCCATGGCGGCTCCTGTGCCCACGCAGGGTCCCCAGGGCAGCCCAGCAGGTCCCCGTCCCTGCAGAGTCCTGGGCAGCACGGCCAAAACCACCTCTGCACCCATAGGAGCTGACTCAAAGGGTTGGACCGGGGCTGTCCCTGCCGCCAGGCTTTAAGCGTTCAGGGGTTATTAATGTGTGTCTTTGCACAGGCATGGCGGTGCGGGAGCAAAGTGTGGTGCCCGGGGAAGGGGAGCGCATCCCCACCCCACAGCGCTCCCAGGGTCAGCCGGCAGCAGCCCTGGGGAGAGCCTGGGGTGCCTCCTGCAAAATGCCTTTAGGGAACATGAAGGTGAAGGGCCCAGCCGGGCTGCTCCCGCAGCCCAAACCACAGCCATCCTGGGGTGACACCCAGCACAGCACCGCTGCGGCATCGGGGCAAGGCACGGGGGGAACGGCACCCACGCAAAAGCGGGTTGGCTTTAGCCTGTGAAGCTTCGGTTTGCTGAGCGGGATGTTTTCAAACCTGCACTTAAGGGAGGAGGTTTGCCAACGGAAATATGTAACTGACTGTAAATAATAGCTTTCATCTGCAGCGGTACCCGTGAAATGAATAAGCTCCCCAGCAGTGGCAGGGCAGAGCCAGCAGACCTGCGCAGGTGACAGTGGAGGGTGTTGGGTTACGGGCTCCCCATCACTGCCAAAGCCCCCCGATGACTTGTGACAGGTTCACAAGCTGAGAAATGTGATGCTTTGCAAGGTTCAGTAAATATTAGGACTACTCCTCCCTCTTTCTGGTGCAGGTTTAATTGCTAGGATAATTCATGAGAGCACAAGGAAAAAAAACATCTGGGAAAATAGGACCTGTTAAATAGAATCCATTAATAACGAAATAATTGTTCCTCTGCATGTGATTCAGACAGCTGCCTAATTGTTAATTACCTCGATATGAGAATAACAGGTAATTATGAGGCTACATCACGAGGAGCTGACTTTTTTTTCTTCCTGCTTCTTTTCTTTTGGTGAATGCCGGAGACAGAGCGTGCCCCGGCAGGTCACGCCAGGACTCGGAGGAGAGACGCTCCCCGGGCAGGGTTCCTCCTGTGGGGGTGAGGTGGGAGCTCCAGGTCCCAGCCACGTCCTGAAGCTATTGCTGCTCTTGGACACAGACCCCAAAACACACAGCTGTCCTCAGCCGGGGAGCTGGGGACCAGCCGCCTTCCTCATCTGTGGGACCCTGCCCCTACAGAGCCTAAACCCAGCTCTGCCCTGAGCAAACAAGAAGCAAGCGTTATTGGTGACCTTGGCTGTCAAATTCCTCAAGATTACTTTATTCAAGAGACATTCTTGAAATATTTTGCTCCCATTTGTCTGTCACAAAATGTGCTTTCTCTACAAGAGCACACACACACAAATACACACACGCTCAAACCCACAGGCAACACAGATACACACACACGCATGTAGACACCAAACAAGTATCCGGCAGAGACGGGACTCTGTCTTAAGTTTTTTTGGACCAAGAAGTGTTGCTGGGTTCCATTTTCTAGAGGTGAGAGGATGCAGAGACAGACAGGCACTGCTGAAGGTGGTGATAACATCTGTGCAATTAGTGATGCTGCTGCTGGTGATTAGCCATCACTGGTTTCGTGCAGTTATTGCCTTTGGCTTCTTCCAAAGAAGAGATGCCAGCCAAGAGATAGCCGAGCAACGAGGAAATCGGAACAGATGAGTGTGGATGGAGAGAGCGGCCTGAGACCTGATCAGAGCAGGAGGCAGCCCCAAGCATGGTCCTGTTCTCGCTCTCCCCTCTCAGGGCCAAGTGCCTTTAATCCCCCTGTGGTTTGCATTTCGGCTCACCGGTGCGCTTCACGTGACACACGGGAGTGCCGGTGACCCCACGGCAACGCAGGCCGGCTGCCTGCCAGAGAGCCGAAAGTGGGGTAAGAAAACAGATCAGGAGCTGAAGCTGCTCAGGAGTTGTCTTCAGTGCAGCCAGCGAGGAGCGTGGCAGCAGCCCTTGCTGCCTCCCATACTGGCTGTGCACGCTTCACGGGCCTCATCCAGCACCAGTAAAGCCGACGCTGTTTCCCGTGTGCAAGGGGAGCAGGTCATCAGTCAGCAGAGATCTCTGCTGGATGCGGAGCTGATATCAGTCCCGGAGAAGGCAACATGTCTTTTCCTTTAGCTGCCCGGCCAGCCGGCGCTGGGGAGCACGAGCCGCCGCAGGGTCCAGCGGCTCTGGGGTTACCCAGACGCAGGCTCCTATCCCGGCCATTTCCATCACCCTGAGAAGAGATGCCTGCAGCAACCTGGCAGAGGGACCATGCACTCTCTTTCAGAGCCCCAGCCGAGGGATGGCAGCTCTTTGGCAACTGCTCTTTGCCCTGCGAGGGTGAAGGCGATGGGGCAGCACTGGCCCTGTGCCTGTTCTTGCCTTTGCTGTCTGTGGTGGTGTGCGAGCGAAGCGCTCGGAGCTGGCACGGGGTGGGAAGTGCCCAGCCCGGCAGCCCTGGCCCTGGGCACGTCCTGCTGCCAGCAACGTGCTGGGGAGGGAGGGATGCTCTCCTTCTCATCCCGGCTTCCTGCAGGCAAAAATAGCTACGGGCCCCGGGTTCCTGTGTATCTCGTGTATTTATAGTGTGAATGGCTCCGTAACGCTCTGCTCTTCTGGCTCTCACCTGCGTTTCGGGGAGGAAATACCATCTCCCTCCCGTGCATTTGTGCGCGTCTTTCACACCAGAGAGGCCTTGGTACTTCCCACAGGCACTACATAAATCAGGTCCTGGCAGCAGGACCTACGTGACCGCGTCCCTCTGTGCTGGCCGCCGGGCACGGGGATGGTGCTGGTCCCGGGTGGGATGCCCCACGGGCGCAGCGGGCGTGGGAGGCATGGAGGGCGCCCAGTGCTGCCCTCCAACACCTGCATTTGCACAGCAAGGGCAAAGTCTGCAGGAGGGCAAGATCCTTTTGAGAAACAAAAAAGAAGCAAGCCTGCAAGCCAGCTCCCGGCTCGGCGCTGCCCGAGTGAGCCGGGGCCGCAACCCACCAGCCGTGCGGTGGGGCGATGCCTGCCGGCTTTGCTCGGCTGCCTGGGGGCCCGGCGGCACTGGCGAGAGGAGGGCTGGCACAAATCACCACCCGCAGCGGTGAGAGGAACTTATTTTTCTAAGCAAATTGCCAAAGAAGCTAAATATACATTTTCCATTCAGTTCCCCAAAGCAGCGATAGCCCAGAGCCTAAAAATAAATCCCTTTTGATTGTGCCTGGGCCAGAATTAGACTGCCTCCGGACCAAGCCCCATTCAGCTTCATCCCAACCTGAGCCCTCTCTCTCCCTCTGCGCTCTCAGCCGTGCAAGACGGGCTGGCCCTGTGTCCAACCCACCTTCCCCAGCTCCAGCCCCGGAGGTGCCGCGGCAGCACGTGCCAAGGTGTGGCGGTGAGCAGAACAGTGCCTACGGCCGGTGCCTGTTGCAAGACTTATCTGCTGGAGGAGCTTGGGGCTTGCAAGGCTTTCCCCAGCCCAGGGTATGCCAGGTGCTGGCCCAAAACCCAGCGTTTCCCCTGGTGCTGCCTTCCCTGCCGCACCACGAGCCTCCAGACCCGGCTGCTGCCTCAGCCCCGGCTGCCCAACGGCTTGCAGCCCTGCTTTCGGCCCCTGTCCAGCTCCACGGGTTTTGCCTGTACCCAAGCATGCAAGCAGAGTCCAACCGCTGCTCCTCCATTTGATGGGTGCCCACCTCGGAAGGCTTTAGGGACGCAGGGGGCCAGGCTGAACTGTGGGTGCCCAGGGGCGGTGAGCCTTTGACCATTCCCAGCCAGACCCGGCTCATCCTTCCCTATGCTGTGTAAGTCGTAACCGCTGTTAAATCTCAGTGAAATAACACATTTGAAAGAAAGGGGGGAAAAAAAATACCCTAAACCCTGTAAAACTGAAATTGTAGTTCTCCCGGGATGCAGCGTCTGAAATATTCCCACAACCTTTGCATAATGCATTGCTCATGTCAGACCTCGGGAGACAGAAATTAATAGCTAACAGCAAGCAGGCATGGCACACACGTGGGCTTTCCTTCGCTCTGCGCTCCCAGGGGCTCCGCGCTCTGGGGATCCTTTTCCTTTACATTCAGCTCAAATAATTCTCGTTTAAAGACACGAGAAGAAAAAGACCATAGAGGAGTCAAAGAGTATTTGTGCCAAACAGGAAATATTCAATAAATGTTTATCCTCTAACACAATGGTGGGGTTTCGAAAGTTTTCTATGGATGCGATTTAAGGTTGAAGGGGCAGAGGGGCTTTTCCTCCCCCTCCAGCCTCTGGATGAGCGAGAGCTGAGTTCGGGCTCTGCCTGCGGCACCGAACTCCCTGTCCGAGCAGCGGCTCCCCGCTGATGGAGGTGCAACCCGGACCGCACCATCCTCCCGATTACACCCACGCAGGGATGGGGCAGGAGTTAAAGACATCACCATCAGCCAGGACACTGCCCTGGGTGGCATGCTCCATGCCTCAGTTTCCCCGCCGAGCCCCCCTGTTCCCGGGAGCACCCCGCAGGAACGGGGCTGTGCTAACCAGCCCCCTTGCAAATCTGCTCCTTCCCTCCGCTTTCCTGGTCCCGGCAGCTTTTTCCCAAACCTTCCTCCCCTCCCCCCCAAAAATGTGAAAAAATAGCTCCATCTGGATGCTGTTTCCACCCAGGCACAGGCCCCGGGGCCGGGAGCCAAGAGAGCAGCGCCTGTGAACGGCAGACGTGGGAGCCGGAGAGGATGTGACGGGGAAGCTGTGAGAAAAGCCTGAGGTCGGCAAACCTTCGGCCTCGCCGTGGGAGCCACTCTCCCTCGCAGGAGAGGGCTCGGCAGCCGGAGACGTGGGGCGATGCCAGCCCCGAGCCTGAGGGATTGTGGCAGGCTGGGCTGGGGGATGTCAGGGAGAGGTGCAGAGGGATGGAGTGTGGAGGGACAAATCCTGCCCAGCAGCTCTGTGCTGAGCCAGCGCTGCATCGGGGCCCCGTTTCCCTCCTTCTTCGGAGCGGGGCATCCCACGGGGCTGCGGCGGGGGCTGCTTCAGGCTGTCGGTGTGGAGCAGCCGCAGGGATGCTGCACCGCTCCTCCAGCAGCAGCTCCAGCCCTAAACCCTCCAGCCACTGCTCTGGGCTCCCCAGCCTCGGCCATGGGAGGGGGTGGGCTGGCTTCCCACTTCCCAGACTTCCCACGCCAGCACGTGTTATTTATGACCTCCAGGTTTTCAAATTAAACATAAATTTGTGGAGGCGGGGGGGTGTGGGGGTCCCGCCGCGTGGCAACCACCGCACGAGGAGCAATCTCGCTGCAGGAAGGGGGACAGTCACAGCCGGCGCAGGAGGAGTTAAGCTGCCCGGCGTGGGGAAGCCACCTCCATCCTCCAAAATACAATCGACCAGGAAATAAACAGGAGCTTGTGTTTGTTTCAGTTCACAAGTGAAAAATAAAAGGATTTCCTGAGGGCCGGGGCACCCGGGGTCCCGCAGCCCGGCCGCCGAGCCACCCGCCGCCCCGCGCCCATTGTTCGCCCCAGCTATACCGTGGGGTACATTGTTCCCTCAAAATGTCCCATCAGATAAAGGAGCTGAAAATGGCTCCCTGGGCTGTGCTGGTGATGAGTTGCATGGCCACTAGCACCGGCAAGAGCAAGCCCATGGGTTTTATCCGGACTTTGGGGGTCCCAGGCGCAGCCCCCAGCCCAGGTCCTGCAGGCACCCTGCGACGGCAGGCAGCGAGGGGGTCGTATCCTGCCTTCCACCCCAGGACCGGGATGACAGGCAGGCAGCGATGCCCCAGCATGTTTGTGGGTGACCCCCAGCACCTAGCGAGTCCCCCCACCCCAAGTGGGGCTGCAGCTGTGGGCTGGATCCAGACCTGGGGATCCGAGCAGTCGAGGGGTGTGGGGGGGTCCGGGGTGGCACGCGAGGGCTTCGTACCCTCTCAAAGATGGTTTCTGTCTTCCTCTTTTTATCAGCCGAATCTCACTGAAGCAGTAAAACCTCACGTTTCCTACTGTTTAATGATATTTGCTGACTGTAGTGTCACAACAACCGTACCGGATGAGTAGAAAGAAAATAAATGCTAGAAAAATAACCCTGCGTGGAGGCACGTGGGAGTGCTGAGCCCTGACGGCCACGGGGCTCCCAGGCGGCAGAAACCCCTCGCTGACGCTGATGCTCCTGGAAAGCAGCAGAGAGTCAAAGGGAAACCTTTCTGCAGCCTCTGGCCGGCCCCGCTGCCCAACCCTGGGCTGGGGGGACCCGTGGGGTTTTGCAGGGCTGCCGGCGGTGCCGGTGGTGGTGGCGGTGCTGGCGGTGGTAGCGGTGGGCTGCACACCTCGGTGTGAAGTGCTCGGCAGGGCTGCAGCACGCTTTCACTGCCAGCCTGATTGATGTGTTAAGAGCATCTGAAAGCAAGGGAGATTTTGCATTTCAAGTCATTCCCCACCTGCCGCCCCTGAAGCCAGGGGAGAGCGCTGCCAGGGACCCACCTGGGGCTCCCTAAGAAAGTCCCGTGCCTGGGTAGGAGGCGTTTCAGCAGAAAAATAAAAAAATAAGAAGAAAAAGAAAAAGAACGTGGGGGCAGCTGTCAGCCTTTGCTCTCATCTCGCTTTCGGGAGCAGCTTGGCCATGCTGGTTGAGCAGAGGTCTGGGGCTGGCGTGGTGGGTACTGAGCTCCTCTCCGCTCGCCTTGCAAAACTCAAGTGGGGTGGACTCGGGGCTCAGCCCACTCGGGAGCTCACTCTGGGGTGCAGGGTGCAATTTGGGGCTGGCAGAAAGGCTGGACCCTTGTGGAGGGGTGTCCCGGAGGTCTCCTGGCGATGTCTGTCCTTGCCACAGCTGGTGCTGGTAACCGGCATCACCTTTCCTTCCTGCTGGGAAAGTAAACCTGCTTGAAGAGCTTCCTCCACTTTCATTCCATCATTAGCTGGTGAGCTTTGACAGTTCATGCGTTGGTGGCCTTGTGGTCTCTCCAAGATGTACGTCTTTAACGCGTTCATTACCCCACTGGTAAATCACAGCATGGACAAGCAACCAGCTCCTGCCGTTGGGTGACCTTGACCCTGCAGCTCCCGCAGCTCTGCACGCCGTGGGTCCTGACCCAGTCCCCTGCCCCAGCTGCCGGGGACAACGCACCTTGCTCTGCTCCGGCAGGAGCTGGGGTGGTTTTGGGTGCCCAACCAGCCCCTCCCCAGCTCCTCTGGCCAGGCGCGTGAAATTTGGGCTCATGGTACCACGGGGGAGCAGCTCCCACTTAACTAAAACCCAACCTGCTCCGCAGAAACGCTGGTGGTGGTGGCAGCTTGCGATGCTCATGCTGTTTTTGTGCTGGGGGTGTCAATAACCATCTAGAAAAGCTGGAAACCATCACCTGGAGGTAATGCAGCAGCTCCCCTGGGTGGGGGAACAACCGTGGCGACCCGCTCGCGTGGGGCTTGCTGGTCTCCAGCCGCCGGGGAATGCCGCGCTCTCCCGGCTACGCCGCGGGCGTCAGGTCGTGCCGGGAGAAGGTCCCTGGGGCGGCACAGCAGCATCGCCGGGGCGGGCGGGGAGCATGGGGGGCAGGATTGCCGCGGCAGCTGCGGCAGCTCCGGTGACTTGCCGGGAGCTGCAGGCTGCGAGCGCTTCCTGCGATTTGGCCCTTGGTGAATAAATAACCACACACAGAAGTGAAGGCAGTGAAGGATCTCGGGCAGAGTAAATATAGTTCATAACTTCTTTTTTTTTTCCTTCGGTCTGATCCCAAGCCCTGTCTGTTTGTACTCTTGCCTTTGTTTTGTTTTTTTTTTTTCTGCTGTGTTTTTTTAACCAGCGTTTGATGGCAACCTCCCAATGACACGTTCAGGCTGCTGAAAGCGCCTCATTTTGCTGTGGCCGGGGCAGCAGCTTTCATTGATGGTTCGAATCACTAGACAGCCTCTGGGTTGGAAAAAGACAACAATACTACGACACTCAGAGGTTTTTAAGAGCAAAACTTGCCGAAAGGGGATAAAAAAAAATTTTTTTTTTTTTTTTTTGCCTTTGGCAACTGTAAACTAAAACCTCTCTGGGTCAGAATCACTTCTCGGCTGATGGGAGCGTGGCTCCGTGGCCGAGCCCACAGCCGGCCGAGCTGGGCAGTGCCGGCAGACCTCTGCTCGGGCACCCTGTTGCCGCCGGCTGCCACAGGCCCCTCTGGTTTCCAACTCGCTAAATCAAGTGCCAAACCTGGTGCCTGGTTAAGCAGCGCTCAGCTGGCATTTCGGGAGGTTTTGCTTCACAGATGCAGCTAATTGCCATGTTGGAGCTGACGGTGCAATGCACGCCGTGGTCTTACCAGCGCTATGGGCTGCAAACTGCTGTGTCTGGCTTGGGTTGATTCACTTTCAGGCATTTCCCGCTCCCCACAGCTCCTTTGGGGATGTTTGTTGGTTTTCCTCATCAGCAAAATTAAAAATGGAAAGGCAAAAATGTCTCCTAGGTGGTGGCCAGGCGATGGGACACCCCGACCCTTCCCAGTGCTCCTGCTCCGATGCCCTCCCGCCACTCACTGCTGCTCCTCCTCGGCGGCTTGTCCCGGGGACGCCGCAAGCTTTCAGGGGTGACGGGGTGTGCAGGTCTGAGCATGGTCCCGGCGCGAGGCCTCGGTCTCCTCTTGCTCATGTTTCAGTAGAAACGGGGTGTCCCTGGGGTGGTGGGGCTGGAGCTGTTGCACACATGAGCTGTGCCAGCACCACCGCCTGCACCGGGGCACCGGGGGATGGGGACAGGGGGCCATCCCGGCTGCTCTTCGCAGGCAGGCAAGAGATTTCACACCCATCGGCAAAGCGAGACCTCCGGGGGGGGAATAAAAATACCTGGAGGGATGTTGCCTCTGGGAATGCTCATCCTGGGAGATGGAGCAGCCCCGCTGCCCTCTTCTGCCACCCCTTGCTCCCATGCCTGGCCCCTGCGCCCCACGGTACCCCAGCCCAGGGGTGGGAACATGCCATTCCCCTGGGGCCGCCAGTGCAGACAGGCAGGGAACAGCCCCACTCTGCTCGGAGGAGCCGTCCCTGGGGAGGAACTGAAACCTGCCCGGTAATGGCAGGGAAACGCTCCCCATTGGGGCGGCAGAGCCACCACCAGCCTGCCTGTCCCTCGCCCGTTCCGCAGCTAGTTGGGTTCCCAGAAAACCAGCTCCCAGAAGGTCCCAGAAATTGGATTTTGCCCAGTGCAGCTTTGCAAACAAATCCGGGAATGATAATAGCGAAGCGCCCAGCCTTGCTTTGGTGTCCTTTTGCTTTACTTTTCTTGCACGTTGCAGCTTTCCACCACGGCCTGGCGGTGGCTGGGGGGGCTGCATCACCCACAGCCCCTTTGGCCGCCGAGCAGGAGCAGAGAGAAGGGTCTCCACATCGGGGCAGAAGCCCTCTGCAAGGATGCTGAGGAGGAGCACCAGAGAGATGCATCAGGTGCCGGCAAGGCTGAGCCTCTGCTCCTGCCCTCCTGGAGATGCCACCTGCACCCTGGCTGTGTCCTGCGGGGCTGGGGCAGATCTGCTAGCCCAGATGTCCAGCAGCCCATCACCCAGGCCTCGAGCCTGCAGGTCCCATCCCACCACGTCCATGCTGCACTGCCTGCCAGGCGAAGAAATACTTAAAGAGAAGAAACATGGCAGGGAAAGGGAGAAGTGGCTCCAGCCATACTCTAACACGTCGCGCAGATAAGGCAAGAAATCTCCCAGGACAATCCTGGGGGAGCGGGGGGAGAGGAAGCGAGGGGCATCCCCATGGGAAAACACATATATGTTCGGGCAGTGAGAATAGAAGTGCCCATTACTCATGAAAAAAACCCACAGAAGTTCTTTTCAGGCATTGGCTTCCAGTAACAAAGCCAGATTGATGGAAAAAAGTGCTTTTATTTTTCATTCGCCAATGGAGAAGCTAAAAAAAGGATGCAAAGAAGAACTGGGGGAATGTAAAGAGTCAGCTGAGGGAGCTGGGTCCCAGGGGCGTTCAGACAATGCCTCCTGCCCCCAGGCTTTTAACTATTGTGCTCAGGAAACCAAACAAGCGTGCTATTATTTATTCGGAGTAGGCATCGGTTTCCGTGTGTTTTACAGGGGTTTGCCTGGGCAGCCCATGGGCACGGAGGGATGATTCCTGCTGAGGCCGCTTAGCGCACGAGGAGGGACCAGCCAAACTGTTCTTGGGTTGGCACCGGGCAAGGGGTGCGTGGGAGAGGAGCCGTGGCCCCACCGGGCTCCCCAGGCAGGCAGCACTGCCTGTTTCGGGGTGCTGAGGGGGCGAGCAGAGCCACAGCTCTGCCCTGGTGCGGCCCGATTTCCCAGCGGCTTGGTCACTGCCAGTGGTTGGCCATGGACCGCCAGGCCCGAGCCAGGACTGGAAGGATGCTCCCCAGCCCACTGCCGCATCCCAGTGCCCGGCGGGTGGGCTCCGGGCATACGCCGGAGCGTCCTCCCCTCGCTGTCCCCTCCTGCTCCCCATCCTCCCTTCCTCCCTGCTCCCCCTCCTCCCGCCCTGCCGAGCCCCGAAAGGAGCCCTTGGTATGTTGTGTGAGTTGCAGCTCAAGTGAGTTTTATTCAGCTCCACTAACCTTGGCAGACAGACCCCAGGGAAAGGGACAAAAGGACAATTGTTTGCAGCAATTTTGCCCTCAATTGGTTTCCCCATCAGCTTGCAGAGCAGCACAGCCAGCCAGGCACTGCCTGACTAACAGCATTAAATTCAGCTCGCGCGGCTGCGAGCTGGGGGGGGCGGAGGAAATTAAACTTTTGGGGGCCGCTTCTATCCTTTTCACGCACAAAATCCAAAACTGAGTTAGGGAAAAGGGGGCGAGCTGAGCTGTCCCTGCGGCCCTGCTCCCTGGGTGGGCTGTGGAACGGCAGCCGGGGTGCTGGTGCCTCCATCCCCGGCTCCGCTGCTGCGCCGAGCTGTGCCTCATGCACCCCCTGGCTGGAGCGCGCTGCCCTCCTCAGGGGCCGGCTGCCTGCATGTCTGCATGGCGATGGGGCACCGAGCCACTCGTGCTCCAGCTGGAGCCGGCCCAGTGCCGGGGCAGCAAGCCGGGTGCTGCTCGTGCCAGTGCGGCCGCCGGCGGTTCTGCTGCCCCCCATCACCGCGTCCTTGTCCCGTGCCGGGCTGGCTGCAGTGGTGTTTCTGCGGGAACCCCAAAAGGAGAGCATTTGCGCTCCAAAGCGTCACTGACGTGAGTTCAAGCCTGGCAGAGACCCTTCCCAGGCTCCGGAGAGTCTTTCCAAAGTCTTGGCTACAGAGAGGCTGTTGGGGTCATTTAAGCTGCCTCCTTGCCTGCCCATGGCTCACCACTGGTCCCCCAGAACCTCCTCACGGATGGGGAGTCGCTTGAGCAACTGGCATGTCTCTGCCAAAGATGTTCAGTTTTAACCATGGGGATCCCAGCGGAGGGAGGGTTCGAGATGTCTTTCCCTACTGCTCATCCCCCCGGTTCCAGCCTGAACCTTTTCTGATCTCTCCCTGGCGCCACCATGCCTGGCTGGGGTTTGGCCCCTCAGGGTCCCCATGGGAGCAGGAACGCCCGCCGTGCCTTCACCACGAAGCTTTCCTGGGAGCAGCCTGGCTGTTAGGAGCAGGGAATCGTCTCACGTTGCTAAATCAATGCAACCCCAGCCAGCCATGCAGACGTGGCAGAGACCAGCTAAACCATTCACCACCATGCCCAAGACCGTGCCAGCAAAGTCATCCCAGGACCAGAACCGCAGCCACCCGGATGCCCCACTGACACGTTCCCCCGGGGAGAGCGGGTCCCACGGGGCGAGGAGAGGGGGCTGCCTGGGAAGGGGAGGCCTCGCTAGCCCCAAACCCCTGGTGCTGCTGCTTTGCTGAGCAGGGTCTGGCCGGCTGTGCCCGCTGGGCTCTCCCACCAGATCTCTGGCACCACAGCTCCGGAGCTGGCTGGCACCGGAGGGACACGGGTGGTGGGTGGCTGGGGAGGGCAGAAGCCGTGGGTCGGCCGGGCTTGGGCACCTCTCCCCTCTGCCCTGGGACCATGGTTGCTGTAAAGCCCAGTCTGAGATCTGGACTGTAACAAATGGGTTGGTTTTGGCTGGGCCCCAGCTGGAAACCTGCCCGCACCGTGAAACCAGTCTGTCTGCGGAAATGCGGTGGTCAGCCCGGCTCGGGGACCTCCGGCACCGAACCACCCGCTGCCCACACACCTCCGGGGGCGGCATGGGGTGGTTTTGGCAGGCTGGGGAGGCCTGGCCGTGCCGGGGGGCTTGCTGGGATTAGCCCAGCTGGGACCCTTCCTTTCCAACTCAAGAGCGTTTCTAGTGCTCCCGAGGAAGGCGCGAGGACCCCACGTGCGGGTGACGTGTCTGCACAGGCGGCATGGTCCCCTCTCCATGCGCCCCAGGACATCTCTGCACATTTGAACTCCAGGCGAGCGAGTTTTGGGTGGCTGCATTTTAGCAATGGGGAATATGCCCGGGCATATCCCCGCAGCAGGAGGGCGCAGGGAAGAAGCGCTGTTCCCCAGCTGCCCTTCGCTGTGCCGCATCTCGGTGCTGCAGGATGGGGTGGCAGGTGGATGCAGGAGCACCTGCGGCACTGGGACGGTGTGTCCCAGACCCCATGGCCCCGCGCTGGGGAGGTGGGTGTTTGCAAAGCTCACAGCCGCTGCTCTGCAAGGGGAACCTCATCCACTGGCTGCAGCGGCAGCGAGGAGCAATCATAATTAACATGGCCCTGGAGGCCAAATTCCTTTCCTGGCTCTGGCGGGTGGGAGCTGGGTGGGAGTTGAGCTGGGGGGGCTGCCCAGCTCAGCGGCAGTGCTTGGAGCAGGAGGGAGCCCTTGCATGATGCACCCCAAAATCAATCTGCTGCGGCATGGCTGGGCTCAGGTATCTGACATCCAACAGACTGAAAGGGCCCAGGAGACGCTCCCTGTTGTTTATCTCCAGTGTAATTATGTAATTAACAAAGCAAATGAATTTTGGTTTCTATCTTCAGGGCTGGATTTAGCATCGTGTTTGCCCTCATTTCAGGGCTCTGTGAGGAGCATGGGGTGAACCAGGGTGTGCAAACGCTCCCAGCCGGCCCTGCTGGCCCCCCGACACCTCCCTGTGCCGCAGCGGGCACTGCCCGCGGCTGGAGGTGAGCCCTAGGCAGGCTGTGCAGGGCTGCAGGGTGGCTCATCATCCACTGAAAGCCCCTGATTTTCCATGAGGTCTTTGCTCCCAGCACGCTGGCTGCAGGAGGGACAGGGCCTTGGGACAGGGCAGTGTCTCCAGCAAGCCCATGTGCCCTGACTTGGGACTTGGGGGTTTCTCAGGTCATCAAGGCTTCCAGCACAGAGCCTTTGAACCATTTGCTCCTGTGCCTTGGGAGGCAGGAGCTCCTCTGGCTCTGCCACAGTGGAGTCTGCAAAAATGCATGCCTGAAATCTCTTGCAAACTTGGCTCTGAATTCCTACAGAACAGACTTTTCGCTTCCCTGCTCACTCCCTCTTCCCTTGGCCCAGGTGGAGGGGGAGAGGTGGGAAGTGGAGCCTTGTGCCGTCCCGAGTCCATCACTGATGGAGATTTTGGGGAGAGACAGGATCTTTCTTGCCAAACCACTTTGCATCAACAGTAAGCCCAGACTGCTTTTGCTGCAGGGACTGGCAAAGGGAGAGGCTGCGGAACAAAGGAGGAACTTCACACATACCACACGCAAATATTTGCCATAGCAGCAGGAACAAAATAGCAAATTAGCAGCAAACGAGGTGATCCTGTGCTTGCTTCAAGTTACCCAGGTAGGAAAGTCCCACTTTAACGTTGCACTGGGCAGGTGAAACGCATCCTTGGAGCAGCTCCGGCCGTGCCAGCGCAGCTGACACCAGGTCAATGTATTCCTCCCTGCTGCTTCCTTCCCCAACGGCTGCTTGTCCACCAGCTCAGAAGAAAGGCAGGAGGGGAGGGAGGCAGCCCCCGGCGCGGGCAGGAGCTTGGCTGTGCCGAGCGGTGCTCAGGCGGCAGCAGACATGGAGGGGCTGGGCAGCGGGGCAGCCGCTGGCTGGTGTTGGCAGGGAAATGCCATGGTAACCCACCGGCGTGATGCTGAGCACCGCGCGTCCTCCCCGCGCTGGGGCTTGGGGAAGAAAAGGGGACAATGGGGCTGGAGAGGCAGAGCTGCCTCCCCAAGCTGTCCTACTTTGCTGCTCTGCCCCATCTGTGAGCTGTCAGGCACCCGCCTGGCTTCGCCCTCCGGCTGCTTTTCCAGCGGGGCTGGAAACCCCCCCACAGGCAGCGTGTCGTGGAGGGGGGGCAGCTGCCCTGGGGGAGCCCCATGCAGTAAAAGGCAGCCGGTCTGCGGGGATGCTCAGGGAAGGCGTCTCCAATAAGCGTGGATGGCCTTTCGGCTGTCGTAAGGGTGTGCAAACAGCCTGCAACGAGCCAAGGCCTCTTCTTGGGACTGATACTTCTCTTTTTTTCCTTTTTAAGCAGAGGCTCGGACGTGCAGCCAAGTGCGCAGCCGGTCGGGTGGATGCCAATCCAGGTGGAAAACCCCAGAAGGAAAAGGCACCTCCAACCAGCCTCCCAGTCACCAGCCCTCAAGAGCTGAGAAGCCAAAGATTTTCCCATCACTGGTCCCCGCTTTGCCACGCGTGAGCAGACGTGGCACGGCTCACACCTGCTCTGTGCACTGTGCCACAGCTTGCGTGGGCACGGGGACCCTCGGTGGGGTTTCTCCTACCACCGTCCCTGAGGCCCGTGGGTGTGGGGTGCTCCCCCTTGCCAGGAGGAAGGAGCTGGGTGCTCGGGGAGGCTTGCACGCCCTGGCAGGAGCCGCACGGGGTGCAGGAGCATGCCCAAATCAAAGGGAGAATTTAATTAAGATTTCCGACGGAGCAAGATAGTGAAATGAGCAGATCTGGGCTCTCGCCGGCAGAGATGGGCGACTCCCTCTGTCTGCATCGGCATGCCAGGGATCATTTGCATTTTTAAACAGAGCGGTTTTTAATTGATATTGTGCTTGGATAACACGAGGAAGGAAAACCATAGAGGCCTTTTCATGTCTGGGCCCCAGCTCTCCTGCAGAGCTCCGGGTCCCCGGGGGAGTCTGGCTCTTGGGTGCTGCCAGGGTCGGGGTGCTGGGATGAGCAGGGTGCCATCCCGCTGCCTGCAAGAATGGAGTGGGGCTTTGCTGTACTTCTCCCTCTGCATGCCCAGAGCCCGGCATCGCACAAGGGGAGGATGTGGGGAAGTTTGCACAGCGCATTTTTGAAGTACTTAGGGGTAAACGTGAGCCTCGGGAGCGGGTCCCAGCAGCAGTTCACTCCTTGCACACACATCATGCCCAGCATCTTTCCTGGGTGCTGGCAAACCGTTTGCCCTTGCACTTGGCCTCTGCCCAGAAATGCTCAGGTCTCCCCTTCCCCAGACATCTGCAGGGAGGATCCTGCAGACCTGGGTGCACCGTCTGCTCCGGAGGGAGCCTCACCCGCTGCCTGCGCTCCCCGCCACGAACTCCCGGGCTGTGCTGGCGGCGGAAGGGGGAGAAGCCGCGCAGACACGCTTGCCGGGAAAGCCATTTGAGGAAACGACACCAAATAAATCAGGCGGATCCATTCAGATCCGATTCTGCCCTGGAGAAAGGGGCGCCTTTGTGGGGAGCGAGGCGGCCGAGCCAGCCGTCCACCTGCCCCGCAGCCTGCGCCGCCGGCTCCGGCGCCAGCGGCAGCAGCTGGCCCGGCTGCCTGCCCTGGCGCCTGCCAAGGGTGCCAGCACGGCCCTAAATGCTCCCTTTGACGGCGTCCGCCAAGGGCCAGGATGAGGCGCGGGGCTCAGGGCTGCCGGCCATGCAGCGCTCCCAAGCAGAGCGTGGCGGGGTTTGCGGGGTGCTGGTGAGGTTGCAGGGTGTTGCACCCCAGTCCAGCTCGGCTCAGCCGTCTGCTGCTGACCGACTTTGAGCCAGGCACCGCCGGTCATGAGGCAGATGCTCCCGTCCCCTCCAGAGCTCCTTCTCCCCGTTACTATCTTTAACAGCCCCCCACCATTTGCTCTGATTCTTGGGATGCTCCGCGTGCCACAGAACCCCGACCCCGGCGGGTGCTCCCCAGGGGGGCTGGGAGAGGGGCTCGCAGGCTTTGATCTGCCCCACCTCTCCCCCCAGTTGCCAGCCTGGATTACGGCCCCGGCTCGCCTGCACCCCATGCACAGCTGAGCCCGCGGGTGCCAGCACGACCCCGGCAAAACTGCGGCCGCATCCTTCCCAGGCGGCAAGTGGCTGGGGCGGAGAAGAGAGGAGCCGCTGCTCATTTTACTTCGTTGTCTGGCTGCTCCCAATGTTCTTCTTGCAGTTTGGGGACCTGGAGAGGTCGGGGAGCCGGGACGTGCCGGCAAGGGAGCCTCCCCCTCCACCCCGCCAGCTGTGACACCCGGGAGCATGCGCTGTTTCCGGAGAGGAAAATGACATAATTCATACCCAGAATAATTCCCTCCTCAGAGCAAACCCGGCCCTATCTCCTGACTGACAACGAGGCCCCAAACCCCCCTCTTCTTCCCTAATCTCCAGCTCAAGCCGTGAGAGACGGCAGGAGGCGGAGAAGAGGTCCGGGACAGTGGTATTTAAGACATGGCTATTGCAAAGCAGTGCCAGGTAGGGGGGTAACGGCTCAAAAGACGGCAGACTCCCTAATTACATACGCTTAGCCAAGATTTTTGGCAACAGCATCAGAAAGGAGCTAAAGCTGCCTAATTCCTGCTTACCCCCAAAATAGCCCCAAACAGACATGGCTGAGGTGGGGACGTGGCCTGGAGCCACACCGGGGGCAGCAGCCGTGGGGGTGGCATTTCTTGGGGACCCTGCGGTGGCATTGCCGGGGGTCCCCGCAGCCCTCACGCACCCCCTCCCCACGTCACACTGGCTCCGAGGGCAGAGGCGTGGTGGGTTTCGGTGCCGGAGCCCCCTGGCCCCCCCCGCAGCTGCCCGGCTGCAGCAGGACGTTTCCCACCGGGGCTGGGCTGGGGCTCGCCACTGCAGAGGGGCTGCGCCTGGTTATCTCCCCAACGAGGGGCCTGGAGCCATCAAGATCTGCTCCAAACAATCGCTTCCTTTCCCAGGCACCTTCCGAAAAAAAAAAAAAAAAGAACAAAAACCCCCAACAATAATAAAAGAAAAAAAAAAAAAAAAGAGCAGATTTTTCCCAGTGCTGCCGCATTTCCCTGCCTTGTGTTTTCCTGCCCCCACACATCTTCCTCGCCCAGGGATTGTCCCCAGCTGGCTCGAGAGGGGCTCTCCACCGGTCCAGGCCGATCCTTGGGGCTGGCGAGGATTTATCCTGCTGTAAGCCGGCACAGGAGCATCCATGCTCAGACCTGTGGGACCGGGTGAGCAAAACCCCAATGGGCCACCCTGGCACTGTGATAGGGATGAATCCTGCACGATGAGGATGAATCCCGCATGCGGGGATGAATCCTGCATGCAGGGATGGGGCTGCGCCTTTCCACTGTCCGTGTTTTAGGACCCTTGTGCAGCTCTGTTTTCATCTCGCTCCACACCCCCCCCAACTGAGCCCAGCACTCGGGTGACTTTAATAACGACATCCCCTTCCCAGACGTTTCCCCGGTAAAAAGGGAAAGGCTGATGGATTTATGGGGCGGATTGCCCTTTCCCAGCTGCAGGACTCCCGCGGGCTCCAGTGGGAGCGTGAGCAGCTCTGGGACGGCTCTGCAGTACGGCACGGCTGCTGCGCTTCACCGCAGAGTGTGAAAGTGGGGCTGCCAGGGCAGAGCAGACGATGCGGGTCCCATTCTGGGATGGCTGCACTCCCCCCTGCGAAGTGCCGGTTCCCAGGGCTGGCCGTCCCCAGGGAGCCCTGGGGAGGCAGATGCGGGGGCTGAACCCAAGCAATGCCTTCTGCCGCAGGGACCAGCCGCGTCGGCCGCGGGGAGGTGTCCATAATTCACGGCAGCCCAACCTGCGCTGCTGACGATTGTTCCCAGGGCCGGGTTTGTCACTGGGGACGACGCCAGCGTACGTCCCCTGCCCCTTCCTGGCCCCTCGACTTCACAACCTGCACAAGGCAGGGCTCGACCCGGGCGCTGACCTCCTGCTTGCTGCAAGCGATGTTCCAAGGTGTACACACATGCCTGTTCTTGCACGCACACCCATGCCTGCACACGTGCATGCTCACGCACCCACAACACTGCTTTTCTCTCTTCTTGGCTTGGGCAGCAGCAGGGGGGATTCAGGCATCGCTCCGCTCAGCACTGTGAGATTTTTTGTGACTTTGGTGCCAAACACTCTTCCCAGCGGGACACGAGGCACCTGCACCAGGCATTTACGGTATTCTGGCAGTGATCCGCTGGCTCCCAAATCACTTGGCTTTGCGGTGGACACGAGAAGCATGGTTACGGGCACATCTAAACACGGTTTTAAGGGAAGCCCTGAGGCTGCCCTGACTCTCTGCTGTGCCGCGGTGCTGGCTGACGGGCACCCTCCGTCTGGGGCCGGCCTCGAGGGGGTTGCCTGCAACCGAAATGAGACAGGGCCACCAGCACTCCTCCTTTTTGGGGGCTAACGCCAGCCCTGGAGAAGCATCCCTTCACCTTGTCCATGCACAGACCAGGCTTTGCTCCAGCGGGCTGGGGTTCTCCTGACCTATCACTATGCAAAGTCCTGGTGCCAATCAGGTTAATTGGTGCCAGGTGAGGAGATGAGCTGTGGGCCAGAGGGGGTCCGGGGCCGGCGAACCGCAGATTTCCCCTCGCTGGCGCGGAGCGGAGGGCTGTGTGCTGCCCACAGGAAGCGAGGGCGATATCTCCCCTTGGCCGCTATCGCTCTCTCTTGCACTCACAGTTTCCCATGCGCAGAGCAGCTGGCTCTGTGAGATTGGGCCAGGGCAAGCCAGGGGGAAAATATACCCCATTTCCCAGCCTGGGGGCTTTGTGTCTGGGTGGATCCCCCCCTGAGTGGACCCGGGTGCTGGACTGGACCCTGTGCCTCTCCCCATGCCCGGAGGCATCCGAGGGCTGCACGGGCTCTGTGCTCCTTTTGGGGCATCCCTCTGGCTCAGCTCTGCTCCACATTTTGTCCTTGGTGCCCAGGGATGAGTCCTTGGGCTGTAAAACCCCTTCTGCCCCCCACGTTGGCTCGTGCCCTCCGATAAGCATCCTGGGGTGCAGCGATGTCTGGCAGGAGGGCTGTGCCCAGCCCCCCGGGGTCTCCCACTGGAGAAGATTCATCTCCCAGTGATTCATCTTCCCTCGTGTGGGAGCTAGGACCCATTTTGGTAGCGTGTGTTCCTGTTTGGTTGTGGCTTTGGTTTGCTCCGTGTGTTTTTTCTGCAGTGGCAGAAGCTCCCTTCCCCTCACGGTGCCGGCAGGATGTTTATTTCAGAAGATGGGCTGGGTGAGTGGCCCAGGGACCCAGCGCTGGGGCCAAACCTCCAATTATTTTACTCTTCCCACAATAACTACTAGACCTTGGTGGGAACAGAAGAGCTCGGGTCCGTTTCTAGCACTTGGTCAGGGCAGCCCCGGCACACGGGGAGGTGACGGAGCAGGGACAGATGTGTGCTCCCGGCACGGGCGCAGCACACCCCCTCCCAGCTGAGCTGTGGCAGCTCTCCTGCGTGGGACGGCCACGGCTGAGCCGCATCCACCAGGAAGCGTGGGCAAGGCTTTGAGTAGGAGATTTTTTTCCCCTGTCTGCTGTGCACGGGATTGCAGGAATGAACGCGTTTTCTCTCCGGCCTTTCGCCGCCAGCTAATTATAAGCAGGGTTATCCTGGCTCCCTGAAGCTGCAGCACAGAGCGAGGTTGCTGCCGGCTCTCCCCAGGCTGGGCAGCCCCTTGCCTTCCCTGCTGCGGTCAGTTGGGCTCCCAGGGACCGCAGCAAGGCTTTTCCTATATTTTTGGGGATCCTCAGGGAGCAGGACTGTGGCTGTGCCAGGGAAAGGGGTGTTTGTCCGCCTGCAGCAGGCTGGGATGGACCCACCGAGCTGAGCCGGGGCAATGGGCTCGCATGCATCCCGAGGGAGCCGGGGATGCTCCCAGCTGCCCGCAGCAGCAATTGGTGCTTTCCAAGGATGCGGGGTCAGGATCGGCCTCCTCCAACCCGCCGCCTCATTTGTCAGTAATAAAAATCAGCGTTTTGAATCTGCAGTGCGGGGTGGGGAGGGAGGGTTTTTCCGAGCCCCTGGGCCAGGGCTGGGCGCCAGCGTGGGAGCAGGAGCGCAGCCGGGAGCCTGCCGGGGGGAGCCCCGTGGCGCCGGCTGCTCCCCCAGCGCCTGCCCTGCTCCTCGGCAGGAGAAACTGAAGCATGGGCTGCCCTTGCTGCCGGCATGGTGGTGAAATCAGAGCCAGGTGCTCAGCCCCGTTGCAAGCCTGATAACCTTAAGTGGGTTTTTTTCTTTACAAATTGTTTTTTTTTTTTGCGTGTTCCAAAACCCCCGCTGTTTTGCAAGCTGAGGGTCTTTCGTAAGAGGAGGGAGGGGGAAGTTTTGCAAGCACAGAAAACCTGCACGTGCCTTTTGAAACCAAGCCTGACCTCGGGGCCCGGTGACTGTGCTTCTCGCCGCTGCCTTCCCCTTTCTGCCTGGAAAGCCAGAGCTGAAGTGCCACCCGGGCTGGCCTGGCGGTAGGAAGGGCCACCCCTGCCATGAGTTTGCTTGGGCTCAGCTGAGCTCACGTAGGAAGGGGAAACGCAGCCACCTGGCAGCACCACGACAGGGAGCTGGGACGCTGTGGGGTGGTGAATGCAAAACCCCAGTGCTTTGTACCGTCTCCCTTTGCTCTGCAGGAGCCTCTTTGTGCTCCTGGGCTGGGCAGGGAGGGTGTGATGGATGCGATGGCGCTGCTGACCCATCCAAGCCTCCCTGGCTTGCAGCCAGAGCCGGGAATCTCTCCGTCCCCTATGGCCATGGCTCTTGCAGAACCACTGACCCCCCTGGGGACGTCTCTGGAGCCATGTTTGGATCTGATTTGAATTTCAGAGCAGCAGGATCTGGCCATGTCCGCTAACCTGCAGCGGTGGGGAAGCAGCAAACGTGTACCTTCATGGGCACTGATGTGCACCTCGCTGGTGCGAGGCTGGTTCCCGCACGGAGCTCCCCGTCCCACGTCCCATCCTCCTCCCGCCGGCGTGCGGCACCGGGGAGCTGAGCGATCTGGAAGGGCTCAGTTACCTAATAGGAAGGGGTGGATGTGGGTGTGGGTGTGATAAATACGCGCAGATAATTTTACTTCAGGGTAAGTCAATAAATTACTAAAGAGCCTTTGATTGTGCTCTCGGTGCATGTTGATTCAAAAACCTAAGACATTTAGCCTCAATTATGTCTATTTGTGTGTCTTTCCTGCCTCGCTTCTCCGCGGCGCAGGGGAAATAACCCTGCCTTGTCTGTGTTCCCACACCTCTCCCACCTCGGCCCCGCTCCAGATTTCACTCCTGCCCTGATAACCCTTCCAGCGGCGAGTGGGAGAGGATCAGCTCTTGGCACGAATCCTCTCCGGCTTTGGCCAGTTTTCTGTGCTCACTTTGACCAAAAGGACAAGGAGCAAATGCTCCCTGTGCATAAGGCTGGATGCGGCTGGCCTGACGGGCGGCAGCCGGGGCAGTGGGATGTTTCAGGGCCGACCAGGGTTGTGGTTTCCCCCATTCCTCCTCTGGCATGGTGCTGGGATGATGGGGGGCCAGCCTTGCTCTGCAAAACCAGCTCCATGCTACAGGAGTGCAAACCACGTTTCCCCGTGCCTGCGTGAGGGACACCCTGGCCAGGCAAAGGGCCCTAAAGCCGGTTCCCCTCTGCATCTCCAGCCTGGCCAGCGACGCTCCCCGCGGGCTCTGGCACAACACCGCTCACCCCGTGCAGCCTCTCAGCTGCATGTGCTGGGAGCGAGCCCCCGCGGGGGTGGATTGAAGTGATGCTCAGACCACACAGGTCCCTTAAGCCGCCGAGGATTCGGCTTTAAATACAAGTTGGCACCGGTGCTGCTGCTGCTGCGTGTGCTCAGTGCCTTGGCTGGGGACGTGTAGCCACGCGAGGGAACAGCTTGCCGTGCGGGAGGGCTGGTGTTATCAAACGAGTGAAAGACTGCGCCCGGGATCAGCTCAGCTCTGCTCTGCTCTGGGGCGATGCACACTGAGCTCATCCCGGTTCCCGGAGTGGCCCCAGGACTGCGCTCCTCCGCTTGCCCCCGGGGCAGGGCCAGCAGCTGGAGGAACTGGCTCGCAGGGGCATCGCTGCCTTTCCTATATCAGGAATGCAAAGTCAACCTCCAGAGTGGGAGTTCATGGTCAAAGCCCCTTTTGCAGTGGATGGTGTGAGCTCACAGGACCGTGTCATTAGAAACGAGCTCCTTCCATTGGAAAGACGCTTGCTTCTTTCTGGGAAATCTCAGCAGAGGGTCATTAATCACCAGGCAGGGCAGAGCTGTCTGCTCCGTGATGGGGCACGTGCTGACGGTGGATTTGCCATACCGCTTTCACCGAGTGCTCTGGGCCAGCTTGGGAGACCAGCCGGGTGCTGCTCTGTGGGTGTGCAATAGGAAGCGAGGATTGCTCTGGAAACCAGAGGGCATCATTTCTGTTTCTGGACTGACTACGTACATGTTCGTGCATGCAAATTTGACAGTGGCTTTTCAAGTGCAAATCTCCTGTGAAAACAAAAAGGAGTCCCGAAACTGGAGCACATTGCGTTGAATTAAGCTGTTCTTGCAACATCTACCTAGAAGCTGTGTTGAGATCCTCCTTCGCCCATGCCCTGCACCTGCAGAGGTGCACCCAGCACCTTGTTTCTTTGTGCTCTGCCATCTATTTTTAGCTTGCACAGAGGAAGCACACATTACCCTGTGGTAACCACCCACCCTCAACAGACACTTCTGCTCAGCGGAGTTAACACACAACTTTGAGTGTGCGTGACTGCTCGGGCCTTCGCATCAGTGAAGGTCGTTACCTGATGGGATCAGACAGAGAAAGGGAATGGCACGGGGACACGGCAGGGACGTGCTGCGGTGCTGCACCGGCACGAAGGGTCTGGCCCCCCTCCAGTCCCAGCCTGCAGGCAGGGAGGGACAGGGCTGCTGGGGTGCAGGCTTTTACACCGGGAGGTAAAGTGTAATCCCTAAACGTTCCCAACGTCCCACCTGGCTTTTCCCAGGAGCTCGGTGCCGCGGTGCCTTCCCCTGGCAGGGTGTGAGGCTCCTTGGAAAGCAGCCCCCATCCCACGGGTGCCCCTAGACAGGCTCTGCCGGCTGCTGGGAGCTGTCAAAAGCCGACCGCAGCAATGTGGCTGTGCTCAGGGCTGAGCACCTGCTCCAGCTCCCTCAGGGCAAGTGGAAACTTGCAATGGGGCATCAGCTCGAGAGAGCCGGGTCACGGCTGGCGCACCCCATCGTGCAAACTGCCCCAGCTCGGTAAGGCTTGATGCCCCCGGCACCTTGCCGCGTGGCTAATCAACAGGACCGAGCAGGTTCCTCACACGTCTGCAGGACAGGACCATGCAGCGCAGGTGACACAGGGCTGTGGCAGCATCACCAGCCCGGAGCGTGTCCACAGCCTCAGGGCTCTGTACACCACAAGCCGCTGAGTCACTGCTTGGGGCTATTTTTACCCCCTGGGGCAGGCTCGCTGGGTCTTTCCCAGTTCCTAATTGCCGTGATCAGACCTTCATAAATCTCACCCGAAAGAGGAAGCTTGGGAAATAGAAATCTCCTGCTGTGAGCGAGACGGGCTGAGCTGCAGCCAGGCACTGGCGGCACCGCACACAGGGACTGCTTTTGCTTGTGGAGGGTGAGAGAGACGGAAAGCACCGAGCCCTAACTTGCTGCCGTTCAGACCTGGCATTTCAGAGCTCCCCACAGGGTTGTTTTGTCTGACATTTTACTAAGGCCACCACCGGGACAGCCTTCT
The DNA here is from genome assembly GCF_965638725.1 of Aptenodytes patagonicus. Classification (NCBI taxonomy): domain Eukaryota; kingdom Metazoa; phylum Chordata; class Aves; order Sphenisciformes; family Spheniscidae; genus Aptenodytes; species Aptenodytes patagonicus. Next base: position 9,950,175 of record NC_134966.1, on the reverse strand, counting down.
TCCACCTCCTCCTCCATTCCCGGCCTCTGCCTGCTTGCCTTAGTGCTCCCAAGCTCCCTGGCACAGCCAAGCCGAGCCGAGCCGAGCCAAGCCAAGCCAGTGGAGGGGAGCAGTGCCGGACGGAAAAAGCCAACCCCTGATCTCTTGCTCAAAAGTCACACCACACCCAAGCATCTGAAAAGGCTTCATTGAACAGTTTGTTGGCTATTTTTGTCATTGCCTCTGCCCTTCCTGGCCAGGGCTGAGACCAGAAACAGTAACACCACAACGGAGAGGATGAGACGGCCGTGTCCTGGGCATGGACGGAGGAGAAACGCTGGGAGATCTTGCTAGCAGGGTGCTGGAGATGTTTGAGCATGTTAGCATTATCAGACCTCAATGCTCTGGACTTTCTGGGTTGAGTCCTGGTTGGACCCCACAGGGGGGGTCCTGCTGATGCTGCCAGGGTTTGGTAGTGTGCTGTGGGCTGAAAAGGAGAGATCTGCGGAGATATGAAGAGCACAGAAACATTGCCATCTGCTGACACGTCCGGGCACGCAGCGTTGGACCCTGCCATGCCGCTGGTCACCATTTGCAAACGGCCTGGGCGCAGGACTTCGGCTGCTGCCCTTGCTGGGCTGATGTCTCCTTGGCAGGAGCATGGCAGGACAGCCCTGCCGAGGCACGGCTGCGGGAGGGCCAAGCAGTTGGCACCTATGTGCAGCACGTCAAGTCGTGGCTGCAGCAGTGGAGGCCAAGCTCCAACCACGCTGCTGCAGGCACTCTCACTGCTCACTAGCCAGGAGATGATGGAGGTCACCCTGCTCATCCCAAAAGAGTTAATGAGCCTTTGCCCTGCTGCAAAGAGCAACTTCAAAGTGTTGGGGCAGCATCCAGCATGGCAGCCTCGTGCAGGCAGAGAGGGCAAGTCTTGGTAATTACAGCCTCTGATGCAAGAGCTGCAAAGGATTTGGGAAAATGTGCATTTGGCTGCAAAAATGGTTTTGATTCCCCTCATCTTTTCTCCCCCTGAGCTCCCCCCGGTGCCCTCCAGCTACAGAGCTTGGAGATGCGTGTCTTGGACTGGATTTCCTTTGTTTCAGGTTCCTGGGAATCTGGCACTGGTGTTACCCAGAGGAAGGGTGCTTCCAGCTTCCCAAGCACAGTGGCTTTGCCACGGCGGGCAGAGAGCTGGGTGCTCCCCGATGCTCTGGCCTGGGTCTGCTGCGCCTGCTGAGAGCAACCATCAGCCCCCAAGAGTCGAGGTGCAAGCCCACAGCCTCACTGGGGGCCAGCCGGCAGCCCTGCACACCCCAGACTGCAAATTTATCCTTGCAGGGGTCAGGCACCCCCGTGCACAGCACTGGCAGGAATGCAGGAGCAAACCGCTGCCCATGGGCAGCCAGTGGGCAGCGGGATGTGTGCTTCACCCATCCCTGGGGGATGCAAGCACCCAGCACTGGCAGCAGCGGGGCAGGAGACGGGGAGGCTGATGCAGCTCCCAGTTTCTTGCAGAAGGAGACACCGACGCAGGCAGGCATGCGGGGGCATGCTGGGGCGGCCCGTGGCCTCCCACCGGCACCTGTCTCGCAGCAGGATTCAGCCTCGGTGCAGGGATGGTGTCAGATGGGTGCCCAGTGGCCCGTTCTCCCCGTGCCCTGGCACCCTGGCCCAAGGACTAAGAGATGAGTTCACCCGGTCTCTTCCTCCGGCTTGTCCTTGCTCCAGCCTCCTCCCTCTCAGCCGGAGGATGCTGTTCCCCCAGCCCGCCCCTGCCTTCCCCCCGCACAGCTGCTCACCTCCCCGGGGCCACGGGCAGGTGCATGCACCTCTGCTTTCCCACCACCCGGCACGGCCCCCCCGGCTGGGCTGCTGCCAGCAAGGGACAGGCTCACACTCTTGGGGGGGTAGGACAGGCTGGGGATGGTGTGTCAGGGCCACGAGCAGCCCCAAAGGCTCCCTGCAAAGAGGCTGCTGCAGAGCTAGAGGGACGAACAGAGGCTGGAGGAGAAACTGGGGTTCCCTGCCTAAAGTGGGTACATTAAAACCCAGAGCTGAGCCTTTCACCCATGGGTCTTGCTGAGGTTGTCTGCAGATTGGCACCCTGGTCTAGGGCAGAAATGGGTGTCGGCATGGCTCACTGCTCAGGCTCCTCAAACCCCAGAGGTCCTGGGCCATGCCTTCCTCATCCCCTGTCCCGCGGGGGAATGCCCTTTGCAGAGGGACCTGTGCCCTGTGCCAGGCAGGGCACTGGTGGTACCTCCGGACCTGGGGACAGAGATGGCTACACGGGTCTCTGCAAAGCCATGGGGGTCCCTCCAAATCTGTGACCGCCACAGGGACCCCTGCGAAGCCATGACCAGCCACGGCTTCCTGCTCTGGGCTCCTTGCTCAACATGGTGGTGAGGGAGGGCATGACAGCACTGCTCCTGCTGGGTTTGCCCTTCCCCGTGATGGTGCCCGGGCTGCAGCAGTCCCCTGGGACCGTGCGGGACGTGGTGCTGGTGCAGCGGGGCTGGAGCAGCCGCTCCAAGCTCAGAGCAATCCCAGCCGGGCGGAGCATCCCGGGGGCGCAGGCAAACCCGGGCACATCCCGGCCTCTCCTCCGGCAAAGCAGAACATTTCCCTTTCTCAGCTTGGCCGGCGACCTGGCAGCAAAGGCAGTGTTTCACTCCTGTGTCAACATTTGGAAGAAAAGGGGGGAAAATAGTCATTTCTGTCAAACCCTGGGAATGTGGATGCCCCGAAAACAAACAGAAGCTCTGTTTCTTCAGTGAAAGGCTGTTGTAAATCTGGTTGGCTGCCAAAAAGTGATAAAAATGATTGCTGTTCCGGCACTAGAGAAGAGTTTTGTCGGAAATGTCACCCCCCCACACACCCTCCCCCCAAATCTCAGTTTTATGAAAACACCATTTTTTATCAGTAGGCTGGCAGGCAGATGTTTGGCCTGGGCCCCCATCGGAGGCCAGATGCACCCAAACTGCCATTCCCAGCCCCCTTTGTGTCATCTGTTGATTGACAGCTGTCAGTCACCACTTGTAGGGGCTGAGCGTGCTCTGGAGACCAGACTTCTCCCTGCCCTGAGCTTCTCCGGTGGCTTTAGTAAGGGTATTTCCCGGGGAAGGGTCACCCCATACCGTTCCTGGGTACTACTCTCCACCTCACAGCAACGTGCTTAGTGCCCGGCACGGGGGGGATGCGGGATGGGCAAAGTGGCCATGCCAGGGGGTGGGCCACAAGTGTCGTGGCTATGCTGAGATGAGCCGTGGCTGGTCCCTGGGAAAAAGCCGCCGTTCCTGGCCAGCGCAGCAGCTGCCTGCCGGGTGCGATCCCTGGCCCTGGAGAGCGTAGGAGGGAGGATGCTCTCTGTCTGCACTTACGGGGCTTTTTAAAGGGCACGGGGAAGAGACAGCGGTTGTGTCACCAGAGCTATGAGCCGGACTTGTCAGGGCTCATCCCCTATTTTTTTACGAATGGTGGCAAGTTTCCAGTGAGCTGTTCTCCTGGTGTAATATTAAACTCCCAACCTTTTGTTCCAAGGCATCGCCCCCTGGCTTGGGTACATCAGCCCCAGCCCCAAGCTGCTCCCCATTTCAGCCGGGGCGGCATCGAGCCCTTTTCAGCGGGGCAGGGCAGGAGCAGGCGACGGCTCGGCAGGATGCGAGCGCGCGAGGGCAGCTCTCAGTGTCCCTTCTGCTCATCCTGGCATGGCTGGCTGGGGCTTTCCGGGTGAACTCATACGTCGGGTGCTGCCTGACGGGTGCCTTTGCCCCAGGCCAGCACAGCAGTGGCAGGGACAGGGGGGACCTGCCAAGCCCTCCAGCCGCAGGGCCAGGCGCTGCCGGCATCACTCACTTGCAAGGAGGACGTGGACAGGCTGTTGCACTCATGTACCTGCAGATCAGTTCTCTGAAATTCGGGTGGTTTAAAGGTTGGGTATAAATATTTCCTCTGCTCCAGCTCTGTTGCAGGTCTTTGCAGGGTCATATCCCTCATGGACAGCTTTTGGACCTGCAAGGAAACAGCCTGAGGGCTGGAGAGGGACCAGGGCAGGGTTAAACCGTGTCTGTGCAGATGTTTGAGGGCAGTGTAAGGGACTGGCCTGCCCTGCCTGGGCTCTGAGCCTCACCTCCTGGCAGAACACACCTATTCGGGCTCCCCTCTACCACCGCCACACCGACAGCCCCCATCCCTCAAGGTCCTGGCTTGAGGAGGACAAGAGGAAAGGACTGAGTTGGGATCAGCGGCTGGGGTGAGCTCACGGCCATGGAGGTGTGTATCCCCAGTGCCTGGGGGAGCCGAGCGCTGCCTGCTGCGGGGACATGCCCAGGCACAGCCGCTTCCCCGTGCTGCTGCTCTGGAGGATGAGAAATCCCACGGTGCAGAGCCTCCTCCTCTGCAGGGAGTGGCAGAGGGGAGCTGGCAGGTGGAGCGCCTGGGGGCACAATTCGCGATCAAAAAACCACACGTGTCCCGGCTCCGATAAGGAGGCGAGAGCAAACCTCCGGGACCTGAGCGGAAACATGCATTTTCTGGGAGCGCTAGAGGCAAAAAGTGCGTGCCCTGCTTCCAGGATGCATGGTTGTTGCTTTTGCACACTCAGAGATAAATAACGATAGGAACCACGTTCAGGTTCCCAATTAATTGATAGAGCACCCAATTACCTGGGTAGATTTTCCTCCCCCTTTTCTGCAGCATCCGCATGTGGTGCGGAAGGACTGCTGGAGGCACTGCTGGGGTTGGGGCTGCCCGTCTGAAGGCTCTCCTTGCCCTGAGCGGCTGCTCTGCAAGGACATTGATTTTGAAGCAGGCTGTGCCTTTTTAGTTCAATTCCTGCTGTCTGTGGCTCAGACTCATCTTCATTTAGGAAAAACTCCCTTTTTGCAATTGTAGCTTCACTTGGGGAAGGCATGTAGGTCCGGGAAGGAGTGGACCCCCCCCTCCTGTCAGCAACATCTGCTCCTCACCCATGTCCCAGTGGAAGCGCTGGCAAGATGCTCCAGGATGTCTAGGCTTTGGATCAAGCCTGCATCCTTCTGGAGCATGTGCCTTTTAACATCTCTCCCTTCCTGACTTTTGGGTGGTGATGATCAGGCAGGCTAGTAACAGAGAGCAGGAGAGCGGCTGGTTTTGGAGGGCCTGGGACCTGATAAAATGTGTGTTCATTGGGGAGTGCCAACATGCGATAGCTGGAAGCGTGGCCCTTCTGCAGGCAGGACGGGCCATTTCACACCGGCCAAGGACCTCTCACTGCAGCCCTGCGCGCCCTGCAGTGTGCTCCTGCACCAGGCAGAGCTCCTAGCTGCAGGCCAGAGCAGGGCACAGCACGAGCAGGACCCGGTGGGGGGACACGGGGGGAAGCTGAGAGCAGGCGAGAGAGAGCACAGTGAGAGAGCTGGGCTCCTTTGGCCTTTATTCTAATGATAATCAGGCTGAATTCCTCTAGACAACCTCAAGGGATGCAGCACTGAATAGCAGGCAGGGAGCTTTCCCAGAGAGCTGAGCTTGTTCTTTGTGTTTTCCCCTCTCCCGAGGGAGCGTGGAGGGGCACAGGGCCCTGCCAGGGACCCGTCCCGGAGCTCCTGCCCGCACCAAATCCCTGCACCGAGACAGCATCTCTGGAGCACACGGTGGCTCATCGTCTGCAGCAGGGAGCCGGCTTATGCCCAGACATGTCCCACAACCTGCTAGGAGTTGAGGGCTGCGCTCCCTGGGCTGGTTTCTGTCTTCTTAGCGGTATGAAGGGAGTGCTGGTGAAAGGAGCTGAATGCCATGTCCTAGAGCATGTTGAGAAGAGTCTGGTCCTCCCCAGTCACCCAGGATTCAATCTCTCACCCAGTGCTAGAGCTGCTGTAAATGCAGACAGCCAAAGCAAGGCCGGGGAAGGGGGGGGAGTGGGGCCACCCTGGGACCCTCTGATCCCCACAGCATCATTACCCAGAGCAGAGTGGAAAGGTTATTTCGCTGCCTGTTTAAGAAGCAACAAGTTGTCTCTGCTGCTTCCTGAACCAGAGCCCTCTCCCATGGCCAGTCCCCAGAGCTGGCTGCACCGTGGGCAGGGAGGCGGCAGCTCCCTGCTCCCTGCAGGCACCTGGCCCGGGTGTTCCTGGCAATGGAGATGTATAGAGACCCATGGGTGACTTGTACTTTTGGCGCTTTGTTTGATTTACTTTCAAACTCACTAGTTTTGAGGGTCCATCCCAACCAGCCTGTGGGCTCAACCAGGGACGCTGGTGTTGAGTGGGGAAGGGGCCGGGGCTGTCAAGCCATGCGTGGAGCTGTGCACGGCCTCAGTGGGCACCTGCACCCAGCTGTAGGTGCACAGGCGAGAAGTCAGGGTGCAGCCCAGCCCCTGGCATGTCGCTGAGCACCCGTGGGCAGCACTGTGCCGAACACGTGCATGCAAGCCCAAGCCTAGAAACCTGCCTCGTGGAGGGATGGAGGAACCCAAAAATCCCAACTTCACCATAAAAATATCAATCATCTCTAAACATCTGTGTGATGCTGATCCTTTCCTCCCTGCCTGGTATTTTCTCACGCTCCAAAGCTGGCAGCAGGCGCTGGGAAGCAGTGTTGGAACTTGTCCTGCCGTCCCATCAAGGCCGTTTATCTCCACCATCGAGCCCTAGAGCTGGAAGAGCTGCAAGTAGGGGCAAGGCACGCTCCTGCTTGCTGCTTTCCATTGCGTCACTTCGACACGGGCTGAGCGAACGCCCGAGGGCCAGATCCCACACATACCACCTTGCCTGGTCCTGCAAAGCACAGCAGCGTCCTGGCAGCCTGGTGCTACCCCGCTGATTGACAGGACACAGGGACCCTGATAATACCCGAGCATCACTGGGAACCCTCCCTTGCCCTCCCATCCCAACAGCCTGCAAGGGACCAGTGTCTGACTGCTCTGGGCCTCTCCCAAAAGTCATCGTGTCCAAGGGCTGCACGCTGAGGGTGACCCCAGATGTGACCCTTGCTGTCTGACAGGGACGGGGAAGCCGCCTGGGAGCCACCTTCGGAGCAGAGCATGCCCCAGGCCTGGCTGGATGCTCCCGCTAGGATGGTGGGGACAGGAGGGGATGGTGACACTGTCAGGGCACAGCTGCCCAGGTAGGGGATGATGAGGCACCTGCCCTTGGCATGGACGGCACAGCCCCTAATGTGGCGTGCTCAGTGTGGGATCCTGCTCAGAGCAAGCCTGGTTAATTAACGCAATTACGAGGCAGGCTGCTCCCTTGCCCCTCCCTTGCTGGCTCCTCTGTGAACCAATGGGTTTGAAAACCTGGCCAGCCTGCTCCGTACCCTCCTGCTGCTGCAGCACTCCCGGCCCCAGCTGCCGATGGCTCTGAACACAAACAGAGGTTCCTCCTCCGAGCCCCAGCGAGCACCGGCCTGCAGAGCCCCGGCCCTTTGCCTCCTTGAGGCTCCCCGCCTGCACCAGGGCTTGGCTAGCATGGCTAGGCTGGCTGCGTGGCACAGCATAGTATGGCACTGCTTGATGTGGCATGGCTTAGCATGGCATAGTGTGGCACGGCATGGTACGGCACATCATGGGATGGCACGGCGTGGCATGGCATCACCCAGCCTCTGGTGTGGGAAGGGGCAGTGCAGCCCTGGGGAGGGGGACGCCTTGGGCTCGCCTTCCCCATCGCAGGTTGGACTGAGGCATTTGGTGTGCAAGAGCTGGTTCCCTGCCTGGGCCATGTTGCCACGAGAAGTTTGTGGGGATCACAGCATGATGGTCGGTGTCACCAGGACGACAAGTCCCGTGAATCTGATCCTTTCCACCTCTGGCTATGCCCAAGCCGAGGAAATGTCCCATCCCTCAGTTCTCAGGGAAGCTTGTGCCTCCATCCTGGGGCCTAGAGCCTGGTAGCTTCGTGGCAGGGGGTGCCTGCCAGACAGATCCCCCTTTTCACGGAGAACCTGGCCCTGGGCACTGGCCAAGAGCATGCTCTTATCAATAGGGGAAGCAAGAGTTCAGCAAAGCATTACGTGATATGGCAGCGATCCCTGACGGAGCTGCACAGCCATGGCCACCATGGCGGGGGCAGCTGCTGGTGCCCCTTGGCAGGGCAGAGCTGCCGTGAGCCCCGTGGGACTGCTGTGTCACGCTGCGTGGGAGCCGGCGTGGATGGAGCTGGGGCTTGTCTGGGGCTCATGGCACAAAGCAGCGCCGGGAGCAGCAGAGCCGAGACAGGAAACCAGCCTGGTTTCCTACGCGTTTATCACTCAGAGGGTTTCTTGTGTGTGGGTGCTCTGCTGTCTAATAAGAAGACTGAGCTCCCCGTGCAGTCTCTTTCTACGAGGTGACACTAGCAGCGACACCAATAGGGCGTCTCTGCCCTCGTATTCCACCGCCTACATGCACAAAACTTGCTGGCAGCAAACAGCTTTGAGATTGTCACTCCCGGGTCAGAGGAGGCTGGATTCGGCCACGTGCGCTCCTGCACAGATGGAGCTGCGCTGGGCATGAGGAAGGGGCAGCTCGAGAGCTGCTGGCGTGGCCAAGGAGGCCGTGCCGGCAAGCCGGGAGGGCAGGAGGAGGCTTGTTTGGCTTGTGCAAAACCCACACAGCCAGAGAAGGCTTCTCTTCACAAAGCCAAACATTAAAATGTGTTCTTTTGGGACCGATGAAACCATTTTTGGTTTGATTTCAAGTTAATTTAAAAAACCAGCAACCCCACATTTAAGGAGCATTGCAAGGTGAGAAGCTCTTGTTAAATAGAAAGGCACAGATGGCTGGTGCTGAAAGCGTTAAAAACAAACACTCAAAATACTTGTCTTTGGCCAGCCAAGTACTTGTTTTTCTAACAGAAAAAATAGTTTTATTTCAAAATCGTCAGAATCCTCTTGCTCCCCTGGGCCTGGATGGCCCGGTGGGTTAGCTCCGGGGCGGGCTTCCGCACCCATGGAAACATCTGAGCCCTTTCAAAAAAAACCTCTAAGCAGTAAAAAAATAGGCAAAGTTGCAACAGCTTGTTGACTACAGTAATTTCCCGTTTTGGTCATTTCCCGGCTCGCCCGGGTGGGAGTCTGTGTGAGCGGCATCCCATCTGCGCAGGGCAGATCGCAGGGCTCTGCTGAGAAGCGGCAGCCGGCGGGGCTGGCTCAGGGCTGCCCCGACCCAGCATCCACAACACCGTGTTGGCCACCTCGCCTTGGGGCTGCTGGATACGGGGAGCTGGGATTTGATGGGCAGGAAGAAGGAAAAAAAAAAATCCCCAAACCGTGCTGTTTTGATGGCAAGAAACCAAATGTCCCTCTGCACCCTGACCTTCATTGTGTGGGGAAGGAGGGAGCTACTGAGAAAACGTGATAAGGATTGCCAGCAGCGCCCGGGGTTGACACCGACACTGGGTTTGAGCTGTGCGTGCCAGCGCATGCAGCGAGCTTGCCCGTGCTCAGCAGCAGGGGAGCGGTGAGTGCTGGGTGCTGCAGCAGCGGGCAGCTGGGGACTGCAGTGCTGGAGCCAGCAGGACTGCGGCAGGGAGAGGGGCTGGAGGAGGAGGGCTCCCGCCTGGCCGATGCCCCAGAAGCAGATGCGGTACCCAAAGAAAACGGACCTCGCTGGAGGAGTCAGGACCGGAGAGCTGGGGTGGAAAATGCTGCTCTGGGAGCTGCTCAGGTGGAAATCTGCAGTGGCTCTTCCCTGTCCCCAAACTGGGGGTGCCTGGGCAGGACAGGGTGGGAAATCACCCCCCCGGGGTTTTCCCTCAGATGGGACCCTGCCTCATGCCCTGCCTATGGAGTGCAGTGCCAGCTTGGGGGGGGCAGACCCACTCACAGCACCGGGGCCAGCAGGGAGTGGGGGGCCGGGAGCCTTTGCCCCCCCGAGGGCTGGGGGGGACAGCATGCTGTGCCACCGCCTGCTCCAGCATGACAAACGGTGCAATTAGGGCTGAGGCTTAACTGAGTGTGCTAATTTGACATCTGGCGATTTGATCGGGCTAAAGAAACTGTTTACATCCACCTTCCACTATGTTTGGTTTGCGATAGGAGCAGAACAGAAGGCGATGCTGCGGGTGTCCTGTTCTCAGCGGTTTTACGGGGGTTTCCTATGAGAAAAGCAGCGATAGGGCTGAGCCCTGGCAGCCACCCATCCAGACCTTCTTTCCCTGATTTTTTTTCCCTATGTTTAGCCTTTACCTCATCTCAAATAAAAAGAGTGATTTAAAACTCTATGCAATAAAACAATTCAAACAGAAGTCAGTCTACAGCACTGTACCATGGGGGAGAGGGCTCATGTTATTTGCTTAATTACAGGCTTTTGTTTGTTGAGTACTTGTGGCTGAATTGTTTGCAAATAACAGGTGAGTTTATTCATGCTCAGAACCCTGAGCCCTGAGATTAGAGCTGGGCTGGGAGATAGGAGGCTGGAGGGTGCTCAGGGCTGTGGGTGACCCCTAGAAAGTCCCTGCTGTCTGGTCCTGGAGGGCTCAAGGGACCTGGGATCGGGGTGCTGGTTCCTCGGGGGAGCTGACTGCAGAGGGCTGCAGGGATGCGATGCTGTTTTGTTGGAGCTGGGTGCCTTGCACAGTACGGTCTTAATCATGTGCAGTTTATCCTTTTATAAATTGCAGATAAGGATTAACTACTTTATGGAGTCACTGTGTAAAATGTAGTCCATTAATGGGAGTGGATGGAGGCTGCCTCGGCTTTGGGAAGCCTGGATTCAGAGCATCAATCTGGGCCACTCACTCCCAGGTGGTTCCTGACCTCCTGTATGTCTGCAGGAGGTAACACCTCTCCTTAGGACTTCTTCCGCACTTTATGATGCAGATAAGGGCATTTTGGGGTGTTGGAAGGAGAAATGGCTGCCAGGTGCTCTGCTGATGCGGTGGTGACAGTAGGCGGATTCAAGCTTAGAGGTGTCAGATGTTCACAGAGTTGGGATGGACATGGGATCTGTGTGACCACATCTGGTCTCAGCCATTTTTGGGCCATTCTGCTGCTGGTGATGTCCCAGCACTGGAGCATGGGTATCTCCCTAGCATGTCCAGACTGATGGAAATGGCAGCTGCCCTGCGTGCATGGAGCAGGGAAGTGACACCAGGCAGGGGGACGCGGCCCCAGCCAGAAAAAACAAAGTGTGGGAGGCAAACATGTCCCTGCAGCCACCCACCTCCCTCTCCAAGGGCTGCAGAGAGCAGAAGTCCAGGTGTTCAGATGGAAAAGTGTTCCCAAAGCTTCGCTGGCAAGCGAAGAAATCCCAATGTTCGCGGCCTCTGCACCAGGGAAGAGGCACACCTAAAATTGTGACCGTGCTTCTAGGGCTGTGTCAGGACTCTGAAATGGAGATTGTGGCCGAAGTGCTGAGGAATACATGAAAGGGCAGCGGTCACATCTCTACCTCCCTCCCTGCTCATCCGGCATCTGCCCAGATCCTGCTTGGTCAAGCCCACGTGAGCCCCGCAGCGGCATCTGATGTGGGGGTGAAGGGGTAAGAGGCAGCCGCCTGCCTGCCTTGTGCTCGGCGTAGGTGTTGAACTGGGATCAGAGGGGAGACTGAGCTGGCGCGGCCATGACTCAGGGCGAAGTCACGCAGCACCCACTTCACCCCGCCGGCTCTCTTCAATTGCCGCTTCGCCTAAGTCTGCGCTTGCACATCGTGCTGGGGGTGATACGCAGCCGGCACAGAGCCACGGGTGATTCCTAGCCATGATCTGGAGTGTGGGAAAAGCGCAATCACTGCAAACAATCAGAGGCAAAGCCGGCAGCAGCACGCAGCGAGCCAGCGAGGAATTCGGAGGCACATTCCAGCGGGGATGACAGAGGAGGGGCTGGGAGCTGGGCTGGGAGTGCAAAAAAAACATGCTCCGATTTGTTTTGGTTTTTCTCCCTCTCTGCAGGGCTGTCACGCCCTGCTTGGCTTTCGAGTAAAGCCGCTGGGTGCTGCAAGCAGGTGGCACGGCAGGGAGCTGGGACGCGGCGAGCCCAGGCTGGGTGCAGCACTGCCCTGCTGCCAGTGGGGACCTGCCGGCACTGGGGTCAAGGGCAGCTCTGCCTTTCCCTCCCACGCCTCAGCCACACTATCCACGACTGGGATCTGGGCCATGGAGACCCAGCTCCACCGACCGCGTGTGGCCGTAGTCTTCTGGCACCAACTGCTGCCCGGATGGCGCTAAGGGCCATGGCCAATAACCCATGTGCCAGAAGCCACCCACATGGCTCAGCACCCATCCACCAGCAGGTATGGCAGCACTGGCATGTTCTCCTCCTACCAAGACTGCTGACTTTGGGCAAGCTGCTTCCCTGCTCTGTGCCTCAGTTTCTCCTTCAGTGCAATGAAAAAACACATCTCTGCACCTCGGAGACTGACAAGGTGCCTTGGAAGGGGTCAGCTTTGGGCACGGGGACATGTCTGTGTGCATCCCATGTCCACTGCAGGCAGTGCAGGCAGGAGTGCTGGCACGCAGGACCCATGGTGGCCACCGGGCCAGTGTCACCGCTGGCTGGGGGAGCACGTCCCCTGCACACGCTGTCGAGGGGCTGCAGCACAGCCTGCAACCTTGCAGCTCCCTCCCTCCCCTCTCAGCAGCTCCTCCCAGCTCTTCCTGACCCACTTTCTACATTGCACAATTACAGCAAAGCAAAATGGAGCTGGAAGAGGGGATGCTGGCATGGCCGCCGGCGCATTGTGTGGTGACCGGCAGCACAGTCCACCAGTGGCTGCTGCGTGGCAAGGGGCAGGGCATGGTCATGGGGCAGGAGAGCAGGTGGTGCTGGGTGCTGCTCAGGCTCAGAGACCTGGGGTTGTAGGGTTTTCTCTTGCCCACTGCCCTGTGTGGGACACGTTCGGGGCTGTGGCTGACCCAGAGAGCCCTGCACGCTGGTGGTCACCAACAGCCCCACTCATGTTGCTGGTGTCCACTCACCCTCCCGGGGAGGGAAGGTGTGCGGCAGAACTGGAGGGCCAAGAGGGGACAGGAGTTTGGAGGGAGCTCTCAGCCCCTCCAACTCACAAATTGACAGCCACCTCCGCATCCTTGGTGCCCGTCTTCATCCCACCTCACCAGCGTCCTCCTCCCTTGCATGGGCGCCCTGTGGGCAGAGGCTCCAGAGGCACAAGCGAGGGATAATTGCTAGAGTGTGCGGGGTGCCCTGTGCCATATTTCACTCATTGCTTCAGGCAGAGCAGCCATCCGGGAGCTAAAAGCATTCAATTGTTCACTGATGCTTTTCTTTGAAGCCCTCATTCATCCTCCAAGGTCTGTATTGATTGGGGACTCCAGGAAAGCATCTGCCCTTCTCTGCCTTCATCAATGACTTTCCCACATTAATCCACCTCTTCCCTTGATAACCACACTAATTACTCTCAGCTAAGTTGACTCTGGCAGGTCACTGGAGGCTGGGAAGAGCAACCTGCTCCGTGGCCTGGCTGTGCCTTAAAGCTGCAGATCTGTCCAGTAACAGGCCCCAGTGCTGGAGGGAACTGGCCATACTGGGAACATCAACACCATAGCATGGGTCTGACTGTGGGGCAGCACAGGAGTTCGGCGGGGGCAATGCTGGGGATGCCTGCTGCTGAGAGAGGTGTTTGCTTTCCATTTTTGAGGCTTGTGTACCTCCCAGGGAATCACTGATGATTTTGCATGGATGGGGACCCCAGACCCTGCGCCGGTCGGGTGCACATCCACACTCCCCACCTGCATCTGCCCAGGCTTGGGGGTTCAGCACTGTGAAGGGCTTTCCTCTGTTGTGCTGCAGGGTGTTTTAGACCACCGTGGGAGGTTCACACCCTTCAACCCGGGGTGGTCTAGGCATGAAATGAGATCTTTTCCACTTCTCCACCTGGGTTTCCTTGCGGGGGAACGGGAGGGATGCAGTTCTCTGACCTCCTCTCTGCTCTCAGCCATGGTCAGGCTGCGCTGTGGCTCAGGAGCAGCCCCGCAGGAAGGAGCTGTGCAAGGGGAAGCCTGGATGGGCTTTGAGGGGCTGATGGCTGTAGGGCACGTGCCAAATGTCCTGCTGGAGGGCTTCCACGCTCACACTGCTCCCAGGAGTGTGAGAGCTGTCTCACTGTCGCTGCTGCATTGCAGTAGGCAGCTCCCAAAGGCTTCCAGAAGACATGGGAGGTGCAGAGGGAAATGCATGGAAGAGATGATCCTGGTTAAGCGATGCGGAGCCTGCTCTCATTGGGAATTAATGCAGGAGGGAATGTCTCAACCCGTGAACCCAGAGCAGAGGTCAGAAACATGCCAAAGTGACCTGTTTAAGGGAGCGTGAAAGCCTGAGGACAGGAATTGGCTCAACAGCTGGTAAAATGAGAAGGACTGGGACAAACAAAACTTAGACACCTCAAGGGAGAGACGGGTTTAGCCCTGACTCATCTGGGATCAGCTTGGCAGCTGTGGGACAACCCCATACCACTCTTCAGGGTTATGTCACATACCCACTGGCTTTCTTAGGCAGGTTGACTTCACTTTCCACAACATTTTGCTTGTTTAAAATGTAGTGAATTAAAAAATATGTCAGTCTGGCAAGGGGAGGGAGGTGTTTTATCCTGCCATGTGAGTCTGCCCCTGCCCCAGAAGATACCGGCTTTCTGCTTTAGGGCTCCCTCAGGAAAATCCTTCATGTATCTTTTAACTCAAAGACTGTCTTTCTGTCTCTCTCCAACTGAGTGTATTTTGCTTGCAACTTTAATGTACATCGTGGGCAACTCCGTGGCTGGCAGATAAGCATGGCCTGTGCTGGTAAGTGTGGTTATACAAATTCCCTGGGATTTGTCTAACGAATTTATGCTGCTTCTTACCTGGGAGCAAAAGTAGCCCTTCAGGCTGCAAGAGACTCAGATCTGAGGGTAGAAAAGAGACTGAAAGTAAAGCTTACAGGAGGGAAGGTGACTGTGTGCACACGTGAGGAGTGTGCTGGAGCTGTCCTGAAGACAACGTGGCTGCTGAGGTCTTGACCAGCAGGAACGGTCCTGTAAGGTGAGGCTGCAGCAAGCAGAGAAAGAAAAGCCTCTAACTTCAGTAGGTGAGGTATATCACGTCTTTATTTGCTCATGGGTGATTGCAACACGGGCTCCCCTTCCTCATCCCTGCATGCCATCTGTTGTCCTGGGTGATGGTGGTAACACCCCATACCTGGGTAAATACCCACGGGTGGGTCTCACGTGGGCGGATGAGCGGTGCCGGACCGCTGGGTCCCACAGACACCCTGCTGACCTGCTTCATCCCCTGTGGGGCTGCGGGGGCCAGGGGAGCCGTGCCAGCTTGGCGTGCCCCGGGCATTCCCAGTGAGGACAATGGTGGCTGACGAAGCCCCAGCCCAGCCACAATCGCCCCACTGTCTCCCTGGCAAGACAGTGTCGGCAAGAGCCCCTCGCTCCTGGCTCTGTCCAGGCGGCTGCGGGGCTGGGGAGCGGCAGCAGGGCCTGGGGAGGGTAAGCGCTCTCCTCCTCGCCGCCACCTGCCATGGTGCTGCCGGCCCACGTGGCTCCTGCCATGGCTTCGCATGAAGCCTGCCTTCTCTGGCACCGCTTGTGCACCCAAGCTGGGCTGGGAGTCAGGGGCTGGGTGGGCAGGACGGCCCCGCATGTCTTCCTCCTCCTCGGGGCGGCTGCGGTCTGCAGGACACATGTCCCGGCCTCAACCCGGCTGTTTTACCACAGGGTTCTTCCCCCATGGCGGGAGAGCGGCCTGGCCCTGCACAGCCTCCATGGCGGCCTCCGCTGGTGCCTGTGGGACACGGGGTGCCAGGGGAGCATGTGGGCTGCACTGGGGACCCTCCAGCAGCCCTGTGGTGCCGGGGGTCCCCCAGGCCACCCTGTGATTTCAGGGGTCCCCCAGGCTGGCCCCGCCAGGCCCTGGCAGCCATTTCTGAGCCAGCGCCGCCATCTAGTGACATGCAGCCAGGCTGCCCCCACTCCCCCGGCGGGTCCCCAGGGCGGGTGGTGACCCCCCATCCCTGTCCCTGTCCCCACTGGCCCCTCGGGGGGAAACGAGGGGCTGGGGGGGACAAAGCCAGAGATGGGTGTGGGCAAGCGGGAGCAGGATCCCCTCTATGCCGAGTGCCTTTTGGGGTGAGGCAGTGCAGAAACACCAAAGTGCAAAACAGTGTTGGTTTTTTTGGTTTTTTTTTTACAAAAAGCAGAATTTCTCACAGGACTTTTGAGGGGAACCCGCCCCAATCCGAGGGCCTGGCTGCAGAAACCAGGCGCAGGGCCATTGCTCTCCCCGGGGTAAACCGGGGCATCTCCAGACCCTGCCTGGCTCCTGTTCCCTGGGGTGCATGGGAGCCCCATGCCCCGTGCGTGTGGACCCAGTTGGGTGCCCCATCTCCCCTCTGAATACCAACTGCAAGCATGACAGGACAAGCCCAGAGGAAGACCCCTACCATACAGATGCCCAAAGCAAGGGTCTTGGCCCCATCCCCGCACCCAGTCCGCCCAGAGCCACCAGCAGTGACCACCAAACCTCGCCTGTCCCCAGCCGCGGCGGCCCAAAGCCTTCCCACCCCACACTGCTCCTTCACCGCATTCAGGGCCATCATTATATCTTTAACCCCTCTGTTAGTTCCTCTTTCTGCCTCCTTCTATGAAAACTGAACAAAGGCGCTGGCTGTCCCGCCGGCTGCAGGAGGGGGCACGGGCCGGCCTGTCTCTTCTCCCCCCTCCATTTTCCTCCTGCTGGCTGCCGAGAAAAGGGATTCAGCCGTGCCCACCGCCTGTGAAAAGCCCCTGCCTGCCTTGTGTTTTATGAAGGAAAATCTCCTTGGGAGAGCAGCCAAACGTTCCCAGCCTCCTGCTGGGTGTTTCAGACGGGCGCGCCGGAGGATGCGAGGGCATGGCGGTCCTGCGGGTGTGGGGGGAGAGCGGGGGGACGGGGACGGGAGCTGCTGGGCTCTGCGAAAGCCGCCGTCAGATTGCACTGGAGGACGAGACAAGGAGGTCACCGCCTTGCGCGGGTGGCCAGAGCCTGCTCTGTCTCTGCTGCCTCGAGGGAGGGAGTTTCACCGTCGGGCTGGGGATGCTGAGCTCCGTGTACATCCCTTGGTAAAGGATGTGGAAAGACGGGGTCTCTGCTGTGACCTGGGCACTGGCTGTGCCACTGCGGGCTGGGCAGCATCCCGTGTCCCTGCCATGAGACAAGCTTTGCAGTGCACTGTGCTGGGGGCAGCCCCGAGGAGGCTGGCTCTGCCGGTCCCTCTCCTGACTGGATTTTCTCCTTTATTATCCCCACACCTTTCCTCTCCTTTTCCTTTCTCTTTCCTCCTGGTCTTCTCCCCACACGCCCTCCCAGGACCTCTCCCGGACCACACAGCCCCATGCATTAGAGACCTTTCAGATCCAGAGACTATTTCAAAGGCAGCCAAGAGCCCCCCAGGGCTCCAACCCACCAAATCAAACTCAAATTTGCAGCTTATATGCAAACACAATGTATCTGGACGCGGGGGCTCTGCTGGCACACAGAGCAAATAAACAGAAACACATGGCTGAGCCTGGGAGAGGAATAACCTCAGCTGCAGCTGAGAGCTGGGGTTTGTGGAAGGCTCTTAACCAGCAGCACCCAAAGTGAATTAATTACACCCGACTGCAGCTCCAACGGGCACTGCCGGGCCATGAGGTCCTAGGCCCGTGTCCGCAGCAGGGCTGCACTTGAGGACTCGGGGAGAAATGGTGGGAAACGGATGTTTCTACTCTGTAGCTGAACCAAAAACCACAAGGACAAAGTCAGACAGGCTCAGACTCGAAGAGAGAGTCTCTGCCATGTTTCCTTTTCTGGTTCATTCTGCAAATGTTGTGCTCACATGAAATTAAAACCTTCCTTTCTTTCTTTCTTGGGGGCCATTTAATATCCTTTAAAGGCTTTTTCTTTTTAGGCTGGGACCAATTTCTCAGGGAAAATACCACTTCCCAAAAGCACATTTCATATCTGAAAACGATGAAACAAAACATTTAGCAGCTCCAGAATGAAACTTTTTACTGGCAAGCCCTGGAGCAAAGTGTTTCAATGTTTTTATTGCATCCATCCTCCCTCCCCTTTCTTTGTGAAGCTGCTGCCTCAATTTGACCCATGTAAGCAGACAGCTTCGTTCATTTTCAAACTTTGAATCTTTTATTTGTAAAACCAAGGAAACCTCTGCTCTTAAACCATTCAGCTCCTGCTAGCGTGGCTCTCCCACTCCACCTTCCTGTCGCCTGGAGATGCTGCTCCTCCTTGCTTTGTACATTTTCTCCTCTGAAGAGAGAGAAAATTTCTCCTCTCTCCTGAAATGTGTTTCTGAGGTGTAAAACAACGCCGAAAAAAGCCTCTGGACCCCCAGCACTTTCCCTGCTGCCTTTTGCAGCTCAGATGCTGTGGTGTGTGACCCCGAGGCAGGGACCCAGCTGTGCAGCTGTGGCAGGGGCCGAGCAGCCCCGCAGCAGCTCAGGACGTTCCCCGGAGAGCTGTCTCCTGCCTCTACTGTCTGGAGGGGCAATGGGATACACTGATTTTTCTGCACAAAAGCACACCCCATTTCCAGACTGCCTCTCCGAAGCAGACAGGGTGAAGGAGGGAAAGCCTCATCCCAGCACCTATCTGCTTTCCTTCCTGCCGCCTCTCCCTCTGGAGAGCGGTGGCATGTGAAGGGCAGCTCCCAGCCCCTACGCTCCCTCACTCCGGGGTTTTTCTGCTGGGAAGTCCCAGTGTCCCCTTGGTGGATGGCATCAAGAATTGAGACGGGTGCTTCTCCGTCGGAGATCTTTGGTGCAAACAGCCCTAACAAGTGCGCGAGCAGCCACGGTGGGGTGTGCTTTTCCTTCCTAAGCGTGCTGGGAGAAAGCGGGTGCAGGCAGTCGCAGGCAGCATGTACAGGCAACTCCCCTCCGTCCAAGGAACTGCGCGTGTGTCTCTCCTGTTCCTGACTCTTGGTCTTGCTTCCTCCTCCTCATCGCATCATGGTCTATATTTAGTCCCAGACGCTGCAAACCCTTTTGCACGACTCCCGCAGAGCACTTGGCAGGATCAGGGCTGGGATTTCTTACGGTAATTCTTTGAGCTGGGAACACCCCATCCAGTATTAATAACAAATAATGAGGGCAGTTCCTGGAGCACAAGATAATTATCCCTACCACGCTGGGGGCTTCGTTAAAGGTCTGCCTCCACACGAACCAGCAGGCTTTAGCCGGCGCAGCCGATGAGAATGATCCAAGGAAAACCTCCCACGGCCACCGGAGGAGGGCAGAAGGAGGCAGGGGGATCGGGGCCCCACCAAGTCGCTTGGAGTCTCCTCTGATCAGCCTGTGTGTCCCAGCTTTGTGTCTGAGCTCCTGCGTGGCCCTGGGGACATGGCTGGCCTGGCATGACAGGCGGGCGGCTCTCTGCTGTCACGTAGTACTTCCCCGTGCACGGCTTGCAGAGGGCTTGGGCTGCAACCTCTGCCCCCTTGTCCTGTGGCTCTTGGGGTACCCGGCCCCCTTCCCAGCCCCTCCTTTCCAGGGATGCCTTTTGGAAAGTGCGTTTTCCCACACCACTCATTCACACCACGGATAGAAGAAAAGGGAGATAAGGGGTTGCATGGGACGGCTCCCTTTCCCCTCCACATCAAAGCCCTGCGTTTATCGCCAGGTCCCGGCTGGGTGCGGGGCTGCTCACTGGCTCCTTTTAGACAGGCTGGGAGGGGATGGGGTCAGGGTCTGTCTCGCCTGGTGACTTGGCCGAGGTCTCTGATTTAACCACTGAGCAGCACTGCCTGTGGCCCTGTCATAACCGCTCAGCCCCCCAGGTCCCCTTGAGTGACCGAGCCTCGACAGGCAGATGGCCAGGGACCCTCTGGTGGGGTCCCATTGCCCTGTGGCGACAAGCCAGGGTGAGCAGGGAACTGTGGGTCCAGGCAAGGTTGTGGCTGTAAGTGAAGTTCTTTCCTCCTCGATGTAAGATGGGCTTCTGGGTGGACCTGGGGGCCTCCAGCTCCAGTGAAGCCTCCAGCAGCAGGGAGATGGATGGGTTCGGTGGAGAGAGGAGGCAGCAGGGGAGAGTTCAGCACATTTAGGAGGAGGATGAAGCACAGCAGGGGGTTAAAAGTCAACCTCTTTCCCCCTCCCAGCTCCTCCAGGTCAGAGGGAACTTTCCAAGGTTATCAGCTGGGGTCAGCCACTGGGAGGAAGGCGATGAGAGGCTGGGGGGCCTGGGGCGCCAGGGCGGCTGTGCCCGCTGGGCACAAGGGCTCAGCCCAGCTCAGCGAGAGCCACCCCTCCGACCTGGCTGCTGCCTGCAACGGTGCACGGTGAGACAACGGCATGACCTTGGGGTACAGTTACCGTAACAGACATCCTTACGCTGCTCCCCAACAGCCGCCTGGGAAAGGGCACACAGAAATTCATGGATATAGAAATACCGAGGGGGAAACCAAACCTCCCAGCTCGAGGAAGCAGGACAGCAAAGAAAACACAGGGCGCTCTGTGTTGTCCGTGTTGCCAGTGGGCTCCCAGCATCGTCGGTGGGGACCTGGCCCCATTGTCCACGATGCTGTACAAATACCATCGAGGCACAACTCACACCTTGAGTCCTTTGCATCCTGCCCAAGTTTTTGCACTGCAGCCGATCAGCCCAGCTCCGGGGGAAGCTCTGCGGAGCCCTCTTGGCTTAGTGGGTGTGAGATGAGGCCCACACTCTGCTGCAGTTGTCCTGTTTTGATGTTGTTGATATGACAAGTTGAATTAATTAAGTGCGTTTGGAGAAGGCTCTGGCGTTCCCCCCCTTTCAAGGGTTTTTACTTCAAAGGAAGGCAAACAAGAGAGCATCTCCCTCCCTGAAGTGCCTCAGGGTATCATGTCAAGGCAGCCCTTCTCTGCTGACCCCAGGCCTGGGACACATCCTACCCTCCCACGGCCAGAGATGAACAGCCACAGCGGAGCCACAAGCTCTCCCTTCAGTGTTCAGGGGACTGGCTCGGGCCCCCCACAGCTCACAGCCCAGGGAAGATGCTTCTGAATTTTCATGAGCATCAAAACTGTTTCTATGCAGGTGGCTACCAAATCTGAGGTCTAGACCCCAACACCCATGTCGGAAACATGCCTGGAGCTTGTCTGCTTCCCACGTGGGAGCTCCCCATCGCCCACTGGACCTGCTGTCCCCCCAGCTCTGCCCCAACACAGCCAGCAAAATGCAGCCCCGTGCCAGCGAGCAACTTCTGACTCACTTTCTCCAAAGAGCTCGACCCGCTGGCTGTGACATGCGAGTCTGGAAACTTCAGGAGAACAAACTGGGTTTTTTTAAAGCCCCCAAGAGGCTGAGGAGATGTTTCACACTCCTGCTGGGTTTGTCCTCACAATAGTTTGGAGTGTTTGGTAGCAAAATAAGGCTGTTACAGAGCTCCCTTTGCCTCTGTTTCATTTGCCTGTGTATCTTTCAGAGTCTCTTGCCCCAGTTTGCTGATCTTGTGACGATGGCCTTCAAAGCCCCTCCGGAGAGGATGGTAGCTGCAAGAGGAGCACTCACTTGCATTGGCAAAGAGCAAAAGGGTTTCAGAGCTGGGGGAAGTGCTACTCTTTATATCAAAATAGCACCTGGGAGCATTGCCCCACAGCCTTGGAGACAGCCCTGCTCCAAGGAGCCTCCAGTCTCCCTGAGCAAAGGCAGATCGTGGCTCACCCGGAGAGGCAGAGGTGTGCAGCAGGGACGAGTGCCCTCGCTGCCCCCTCATGCAGCCTCTTGCACATCGGGGCCGATGTGTTACCAGCTCACTGTCCTCCTCGGTGCCCCCAGGGTTGACAAGAATTGGCTTATCCTTGACATTCAACAGCAGCCGGTTGATGTGTGTTGCACTTAAAACTGCATAAAGGCAGAGCTAGTTATCGGTGGAGGCTCCCTGGGCTGCGATGCAGCATCCCTTCACCGGGGTCTGCACGCTGGCAGCATTGTGTAGGAGATTTGATATTAAAGGTACAGAAAAGTAAAAAGCAAAAGTAGGAACAGGGAGTGCACAGCTCTCCCCTCCCTTCCCCAGGGAGTTCACTCCCTATCTAGCCTGACTCTCGTTTCCTTCTGGGATAAACCAGGAACGGGTGGATTTGGTTTCCTTCGCTTTGCAATTGATGTGGCCAACCCAGACCTCCCCGCAGCGCTGCCGCCACGTGCAGATGGGGAAGGGCCTCCAAATCTTTTGTGCAGGGTGGTTTTAGAATCAGCCACCCTCCAGGGCCACGGCTGCTACGCTGGCATGGGAACGCTCTGGAAAATTCACTTACCAGGGCCTCTTCATCTAAAGAAAAGTGGAGGCACCGGGGGTCCAATTACAATGTATTTAACATTTTTGAGCTCAGTGGGGCCTCGCTGTCTCACAACTGGGTCATGCAATCAGCCCGAAGCTGCAGTGTCAAACTGGCTCAAGGATTAAGTGTGTTGTAACTGGAGCCGTGAGCCCGGCACGCTGGGAGGGGGAGACTTTTATCTGCCTGTGATTGCGAAGTGGGAGCAGGGGTGATCTCCGCCGACCTGCGCCTTGCAAAGCGCTCAGCCATGTGTGGTCGGAGGATGTCTCGGAGGGCTGGCCGGAGCATTTGTGTGGCAGCGTGTCCTCACGTCTACTTTGTGGGAGCTGAGCCCTTTTGCAGAGCTTTTGATGATGTCTCTGAAGGATGGTCTGGTGCTGCCGGGTGGTCTGGCCAAGCACTGTTGGGTGAAAAGGAGAGCTGTGCTTGCAAAGCTGCCCTTCAGCCCCGAAAAAAATGATTGCCACAGTCCCCCTTTGCAAGAATGATCACAAGCATTGGGTCTGCTCGATACTGGCTGAAGCCTGGTACCCACTGCCCTTATATTTCCCCCCTTCCCAGAGCCCTGCTCACGTTTCTTGTTCTCCGGCTTGTCCTCATTGCAGTAATGGGTGTGTGTGGAGTTTCCTGTTGCGAAGCCGCGGGGGAGACCTGGGTTTCAGTTGTCTGTGGAAGGGTTTCAGACTCTTGACACTCCCATAATAGATGGAAAACAAAACAAAACCAGAGCTGAAATGTCCTGTCAACCCAAGAAAAAGAGAGTGAAACACCCATCATTTTGGGTTGATCAACATTTACTTTACACTTTGAAATCTTGAAAAGTTACAATAGCATCATTTCCTAGCAGGAACAGGCGGTGGTGCCCCTCCGAAGGAGGTAAAAGGCAGCAACCTGCCCTGGCTGGGACATTTCCTTAAACACGTGTGTCCATGAAGGTCTGCACAGCCCGGGGCAGGAGTTTGGGGAGAGCTACCTTCCTCTGCTGTCACAGAAATCCCACCTTCCTCTGCTCGACATTTTGGGACGCCAAGTCTCCTTGCCTGTGCAATGGGGTGTATGTGCTAGAAAGGGGGGTTGGAGCCAGTAGTGGAGAAAGCCCTTCTACGTGTGCAGGGAAAGCAACAAGCCTTGAGCTTTGGTTGACCTGGCTCTGTCTGCTAGAGCCAAGCAGGAGATCTAGTTGCAATCGTGGGGAAATGCAAGTGAGAAGACAACCCTGTTGTCTTGCTCGGAGAGGGAAAAAAAGGGTTTGAATCAAAGGCTCAGCTTTGCTTTCCCGTGCTGGCCTTTGTTCTGTGGCTCTGCTTTCCCCCTCAGCTATCAGATCCTCTCCCCAGAGGAAGCTGGCAGCCGTGCCTGCTCTGGAGGCATCGCGTGGCTATTGTGTCTGCACAGATGGACAAACAAACAGGCTGTGGGCTCGGGGCACACAGGGCAGCCCCTTAGCCCAGCCCTGTGCGCCTCGGGCTGGGGGGGCGGTTTGTCGCATCCTTTCTAGCCCCGGTCCCTGGGGTCGAGGACTGCGGGGAAGCGTGATCCGTTGTAGCAGGAAAACAGGAAACGGCGCTGGTGGCAGGAATTTGTTTCATTTAAGCGTTTCACGTCCCGGGGAGGCGTGGGGCTGAGGCTCATTGCATCATGCTGCTGGAGGCCGGGTCTCGAGCAGCCACGTGCTGGGCAGCCCTTGTCCTCCTTCATTAACTAAGGTGTCTTTGTGGGGAGTCCTCACACCCCACGTGGGACTGGATGCCGCGGGGTCTGCCATCAACACCGACATGCCTGCATCCAGCTCCGGTGGGGTTGGGGCACTGTGGATGCCACCAGGGAATGGGTTAGGATGTATCCAAGTGGGGAGCAATGCCCATTGCACATACTGCTCCTCCAGTTCCAAAATAAATGTGACCCGCTGATGCCGGTACCCCAGGGTGGGCTTGCAATGTGGGCCCTTGCCCCATGCTGTGCCCCCCATCTGCCTGGGGGGCCCTGGGCACCCCAGCTCACCACAGGGATGGGGGGCTGCAAACCAGACCTTTGCTAGTCTGGACACCCCATGCAGTGCAGAGCGGCTCCCTGCAGCGCGTGCTGAAGGATAATGGGCCAGGGAT
Source organism: Aptenodytes patagonicus (assembly GCF_965638725.1). Taxonomy (NCBI): domain Eukaryota; kingdom Metazoa; phylum Chordata; class Aves; order Sphenisciformes; family Spheniscidae; genus Aptenodytes; species Aptenodytes patagonicus. The sequence continues at coordinate 9,925,896 of NC_134966.1, read as the reverse complement.
CATTCATGTGGTCAGTGGCCACAGTGCCACGATGGGGAGCGGCACATGGCTGGGCCCAGCAGGACGCCTTGTGTTATCTGTGCTCAAACATCTGTGCCGCGCCGTTACACCAGTGTTTACTCTGTAAAGACACACCGCAGCAGCCGCAGGGTTTGCTCCAGGATGCCTTCCTGCACAGTGGGCGTTTGAAATCCCCGCTGCTGCTGTGCCACTGTGGTGGGAAGTGCCAGGGCTGGATTTCTGGTTCCCGGCTCTGAATCGCTACCTGCGGACGTGTCAGCCTGTCCCGTGGCTGCTCGGGTCCCGGCAAGCTGCATCTGGGAGAGTGGTGCCCACTCGGAGAACCGCCTGGGCCCACGCAGCCCCTCAGAGCCAAGCACTGGCCCTGCTGCTCACGCAGAGTGGCCGTGTCCTCACCGGGGCTGCCGGGCAGCCACCGCCCCAAGGCCCGGAAAGCCCTGCCTTTGCCAGCTGATAATCCGCCAAACTGCCAAGTGGCCCTTGTATAAACCATATTTGTGTTCCCGGGGAAACAATGCTGCTCGCATTGTTTAGGGTTGAAATAGTCTCCTGCAGAGCCTTGGAGCCCTTGGAAAGCTCTGGTTTTCTTTAAATATAGAGAGGCAGCTGGGAAGGGGGAATGGAGCTTGTGATGGTTGGTAGAAGGAAGGTTTCTGCCCATCTCCAGGTTGTCACATGTGCTTGCGGTCCTGGGTCATCTGGACCACGGGGAGCCATGGCCAAGGTGCCGGCTTAGCATCCTTTGCACGCAGCCAGACCTGGGTGAGCTGAGAAGGGGCTGCGCATGCCCGGGAGGATCTTTGTGGGGCTCCTGGTTGCGACCTGCACACCTCCCTGTGTGCACATAACTGCGGGCACACGCACACGCGCCCCGCTCCCGGCCCCGCTCGCACCGGCTCCCGTTTCCTCCCCGAGGCAGCCGCAGCAAGCGGGATTAGTGATTTATTAATGAAGCGGAGTGACTGTGCTGCTGGGGCGTGCCAGGCGGAAATGTCTGCTCGGAGAGATTGGATAACCCTCTGGCCTGTTTCCCTTTGCAGCCTTCAAACGGCCGCAGCTCCCAGAAGCACCATATCCTTTTCCTCTTGCTGCCGGCTCCCTCCCTCCCTCCCCGGGGCAGGCTGGCTGCCACCGAAGTCAGAGGGGGGATGCAGGGACATCCTTGCTCAGTCCAGAGGGTCAAAATCCCGTGGTGGGAGCTGCTCAGGGAAAGGACAGGTCCATGGGTTGATTCTGGAAGTGATGTGCAGGGTGAGCCCTCCTTCCTTGCACCCATGGAGGGTGGGGGCCCCACCACCTCCACCAGCCTTTCTCTGGGCCCCGTGTCTGCGCCTGAGTCATCTGGACTTGGGTTACTTTAGGGGATGTGGGGAACAGCTTTGCCCTTGGTCTGGGCTGGGTGGCAGCTAATTCAGGGAGTAGTTTAATTTGGTGTGTTCTGTGCAGTGTGCATCTGCTTTGGGCTCATAAGCATTTGCACAAACATCCCGAAGCCAGTCAAAACCAAATCGTACAGACAGTTTTTGCAGCCTTCCAACCTGGGAGACCTGAGCTTTGCTTTGCACCCACAAACCTCAAACCCCAGACTCTGCACGAGGTATTCAGAAGGCGGCTAAATGTTACCTGAAGCCCTTGTCCGAGTGTATGGCCCCAGCCCATACAGGGGAGGGCAGGACCTGTGCTCTCTTGAGTTTAGTGTCTGATCAGTGGCGCCAGTTACAGGATCATTTTTTTGTTATTTGGTTGACACAAGATCCATAATTGGTTTATTATAATAATTGGTGATAATAGATATTGCCATCCCAGTTGCTCTAGGAATAAAGCTGTGTTTAACTCTGGGGAAGACAAAAAGTAAACAACCAGGGAAGAACAAGGTCCATGAGCAATCGCTCTTGGGCTGAAATCTTGCCTGGGAAAACTGCAGCCAGGAGCAAATATTTATGGCTGAACTGTAAACGCCTGTGAGAAAGGCTTTCATAGTGGGAGCCGCTGGCTGTCCATGCCGTGCCAGTGCATGCTCTGCTCCGATGCCGGGTGGGCTCTGGGCTATGTACACCAGGACCTGTCTGCAAGGTGCTTGGGCCTCCACTTTATGATAAACATAAAAAAAGAGCCTTGTTCCAAGAAAGATCCATTACTTGGAGTTTCCAGGCATGGAGAGACGGTGGTCAGCAGCAATGCAGTGTGTCCCCAGAGTGGCTGTAACCCCAGGCCATCGAGCATGGAAGGAATGTGTGTGCACCCGCATGCACGCACGCGGCCCGTGCATCCAGTGGCTGCTACACTGCGGCCCACAGCCGGCTCCTGCCCACCTCTGTCAGCACAAACTGCTTCCAGGAAACGGGCTGGGAGAGGAAACAAGCACTAATGAAGAATCCCTTGGTGAAAAATGTGTTTCTATGACTGTTTTTGTCCTTGAGAGGCAGGGGGAGGGAGATAATAAAACAGCCTCGTTGCATTCCAGCCTTGGCTTTGGGGACGCTGATGCTGTGCTACCCAAGGGCCCTGTCTGGGGGTGCCCCATCGCCCCCTTGTTCCTATCAAGGCCCCTCTTGCCCCATGCTGCTGTGGGAGCAAAAGCATCGCTGCGGGGCTGCTCCTCTAAAACTGTGCTGCTCCCGCAGCTGCCCTGCCTGCTCCTGGCTTTGGGGACTGGGGCTCCCATATCATCCCCATCATGCGGCGTCCCCAGCACGGTCATCCTGCCCTGGTCCTCGGCTCGCAGCAAATGCAGCACTGGCTCTGCGACCAGCAGTGGCCCTGGGGCCTCGAGCAGAGCTGAGCGACCAGCTGGTTGTTATCCTGCACCAGGGAGGAAGGGGCATTGACTTAGGTCTTTACTGAACAGAAACAGTGGTGGTCATAGGGTGAGCTGCTTCTGAAGAGCCAAACCTAAAGCCCTCTTTTGAGAAGGAGCCTGGGGAAAAATACAGCCTAATTTAAGGAAGTGCTCCTTCCTTTCAGATCAGAAGGGGTCCTCTGGGGTTTATGCAGGGGATGTGTGTCCCCTGCCAGGGACAGCAATCCCTGGGGCTTACCCCGGGCTGGCTCAGCACACACCAGGCCAGGGACAGGCAAGTAGCAGGGACTGTCACAGCCGTGAAATGCCTTGTGAGCACCCTCCAACCATGGGGCTGGGGGCATTTGCTGAGGCTGGCGGGTTCCAGTGCTGTCCTGGGAGCCGAAGGCACGTGAAGGACAGTACTCCGCACCAGGGCTGCTTGCCAGGGCTCTGGGGCTGCCCTGGTTTCCCAAGAGGCAATTTCTCCTTGAGCCCCCGACTGCCTTTCATCTCCTGCACTCAGGAGTGACTCAGGCCAGGAAACCGGGGGATGTGGTGGCCCATTTCCACTGCTCTGGGATGACTCGCACATCACCCTTGGGCTCCTGTGGCAGATCCCAGCCCCGGGGCTGACGGCTGCTCCGCACGCCGGGGTTCCTGGGGCACCTACGCCCCAGCTGAGCCGGCAGCAAGCTGTGGGCAGTGCGGCTGCTCGGCATTTTGTGGGTGGCCGGTGGCAACGACATTCCTTCGGAGATGGGACGTTTCTGCTCAGGAAGGCCTGAAAAAAGCCAGGGACAAAGGGGGGAAGTGATGGCGGCTGTGTCTGGAGTTATCTTGCCGCTGCACTTGTGGGGGCCGCTGAGTGACAGTGCTTTTCTGTTTCGCTCCTGAGAGTCAGGAAACACTCATCTCCGCCGGCTCCCTTCCTGCCCTGCCTCGCCCCGCGCTGTGGTTCGGCAGGCCCCGGGCAGGGGGACGGAGCCCGTACCCGGTGTCGGTGGGCACCCCTGAGGAAGCCCTGCGGGTCCCTGTGCGAGCACATCCTAAATCTCCTAAGCTAAAGTCCAGAAGCCAGGTGGGCTTCTCATATGCGGAGCAGCTCATCAGCCAGGGTGGCAATGGAGCATAAATGCTTTTTACCCAAACCGGCTTGCTCCAGCGGGTGGGAAATTGGTCAAAGAGCTCCAGTCAGCTTGAAGAGTCCCAAACCAGCTGCTTCCCACCGTTTCCTCGCTCCGTTCATTCGTTTAAATCAGATCATTTCTCTGACTCGGCTTCTCAGCAGAGCCCCAAGTGAGGAATGACGGTAGCGGCACCGCTGGCGGCTCGCTGGCTCCCGGCCCCGATCCAGCCCCCCACGCCGCGGGGCGGCAGCGAGGGTAGGAAAGGGCAGGGCATTGCGCGTGGTCCCCCGGCTGGCGGCCACGCGAGCCTGGGACGGGGGACAAACCAGCCCGGCCATGCCACTGAGCTGCAGGAAGCCGGCACATCGCAGGGCTGTGGGAGAGAAATGCAGCCCCGCTCCCGCAGCCAAACTGGCCTGGGGGTACCCAGAGACAGCAGTGCAGGGAGGGGATCCCCCCCAGCACAGCATTAGTGCAGGACCATTGTATCATCTTCCCTGAAATGGGAAGTGAAAGAGTAGTGGTAAAAGGATGTTTAGCTTAACCCTGTCTGCTTTGGAGTATCCTGTGCTGAAATGTTGCTTTATAGCTTCTCCCAGAGCCCGCTCCACTCTGGATGCCAGCGATGCACCTGGGACTTCAGTAGAAACAAAGGAATCTGTTTTCTCTCCCTTTAGGAGTGGAAGAATTGCAATAATATTTTCAGTTGGAAGGACTGTTTTTTCCACAGTGAAAAAAAGTGTTTTCTTTTTGCTAATAATATTTAGTACTTCTCAAGCCAAAACCAGCCCCAAAGGTGTTGGCTGGACTGAGCTATGGCTTCTCCTGCTCTCGTGCTGCCTCTGTTTCAGCGAAGCACGACCTGCCTGGCCTGATGTCGCGGGGCCCTCAGTGCCAGTGGTGGGACGGGAACGAGGATTTCTCCTGCCCGTGTGCTCAGAGCCAGCGCACAAACCCCGGGTCCTTCCATGGAGACCTAAAGGAAGGAATTTATACCGTATGCTGTATAAATTGTGTTATAACAAAACACGATGGGAAACAGGTTTATCACTAGAGCAGGTTTCAACGCTCGCCCAGGCTGTCCTGGTGTTTAAGGTGCATTTCAGTATCTTTCAAACATGGTTGTTTTATAGCTCACTTGTCAGCCAGGTTCTTTGCCAGCGCTGCCCCGGCCCGGAGCTCCCACACAGCCCTGGTGTGGTTTCAGCCCCTCTTTGATTGCTTTTACAACCCCGTTTGGTCTCATTTGCTTTGCTGTTGCAAACAGCAGGTTTGACAAGGCACCATTTGCAGCAGCTTCTCCAACACGTGGGATTGATAAAGAGCAGCGGCGATAGCCTCAGCCCTGCGAGAGCTGAGCTGCCAACCCTGAGCGAAGGGGAAGGGCGGCAATTAAGAAGCCAGCGGGAAAGCAAGTGATTTCTGTCACTGCCACTCCGTGTCTCGGCTCAGCATGAAATTGCAGCGGCCACAGAGGTCAGGGAGCCCTGGGAAGCTGCGGCAGGGTGTCCCCAGGCTGGGGAGGGCAGGGTGTGCTACACCGCGAGGATCTGCTCTTCCTGGAGTGATTTTCAGGGGTCTCCATTTCTGGGCAAGTTCAACCGGGGGGGGCTGTAGCCAGGCCCTGCTTCCAGGTAGTGAAAATGCCATTGCTGGAGAATCCAGTTTGCTTTTCAGGCTTTTTTAAATAATTTGAACACAGAGGTTTCCACAATGACTTATAGATTCGGAAACATGGGTGTTGTGTTTTCAGTGACGTTATGGCCTTCAGAGGGTTGCCATATTTCAGATCCGAAACGGAGACTGGGATGCACAGAGCACCGCTAACCCTGCCGCGTCCGGAGATGGGGTTCGGTCTCCTCCGCCGCTCCCACGTCCCGGACGGGACCACCTCACTCTGAGCTGGCGTTGGCTCCCTGTGATGGAAATGTCACAGCAACTGGCTGCAAACCTGCCACAGTCTCCAGGCTGAGCAGTTCTACGCTAATAACAGATTTTTCTAGGGCCAAGTTCCTAAAGTCCCGCAAAAACAGGGCTTTGTCATGGAAATGCTGAGACGACATTAATGGCAGTGTCCTGAACGCAACTCTAATTAAAGAGAGGAAGGAGAACTGAAGCAGGATGTCCTGTTTGGCTGCCCAGGATGGAAAGCTTGTCACAAATAAAGTGCATTCTCGTACTTTGTCTCCGTCCCTCTGCACAAGGCTTTCCCAGATCCTGCAAACATTCATTTTCTTATCTCTCCTGGATTCTTGTTTCTTTTCTTTTGAAATAGCTCCTCACAAGAATGTTTTTTCTCTGCTGTATTCCCCACCGAGCTCTCAAACACACCAATCAAACAAATGTCATCTCCTCGAACACAAAGTGAATGTGCTTTTTATTCCTTGAACAAAATCACTTGGGCACAATAGCTGGTTGGCTCCGTGCAAAGAAACTTTCCTATTAACGTTGCAGAATAAGCTCTGGCAAGCGAGCAGGGACAGGCAAATCAAAGCTGGGAGCAAGACGGCAAATGTTTCCTTTTGAAAACAGGCTTTCCACTGAATTAGCCCAGGGTATGTCACAACCAATCTCCGAGCTGCTTCCTACGATAGCAGAAAAATAAATCAAAATCAAAACAAAGCAAAAAAAAAAAAAAAAGAAAAAAAAGGAATTCAGAAGTAACAGACAAGTAATTTACTTCACTGTGTGCCACAGGAATCCTGGTCCAACCGATTTTTGTGCTCATATAGGACCTACTGAGTGTTGGTGGCTTTGTACCTGTACTGGGGTACAGTACCTGTACTGTACTTTGTACCTGTACCTGTACCTTTACTGGGACTAGTCTCAGTAAAGCTCAGATTTAAGGCTGACACTTGAGCTCAAAGCACTGTCCCAGCAGCACTCTCCTGCAAATCCAGGATGCAAAATCTGGTATGTTTATGGAAAATAAGATGCACGATCCAAACTGAAGTGTTCATTTGTGCAGCAGGAGGAACTGGGCACGTGACGATGTCCTGCTCCAATGACTTGATTTCTCTGCTACCAACTGGCTGATCTAGATGGTATCGCTCCTGCTGTGACATTAGCGGCGGTGCCTTTGCTGACCTGCTCGTTAGCTCAGAGCACAGACCCTCTCTGGGCTGGCGCCGGGGAGGCGGCAGCTCCAGGGCTGGTGTGCAAGGTGGATTTCTATGAATAAAGCAGCTGAAGGCTCCCTGCGGTGTGCTGGGCTGGCACAGCCTCCAGCAGCCTCACTGAGCCCCGGGTCCTCCAGGAGTAGAGGGAAAGTGCCCTTTTGCTGCTCAATGAAATTCGGGTCGGTCCCAGCGTTTCTGCTAGATGAGTGCCCCTCTCTGTTGGGGCACTTGGGTGACACTCGTGTGTCCAGAGTGGGGTAGAAATCCTGATGTCTGCACACAGCCTGGTCAGGACTGACTTCTGCTGCCTTCTGATGGGCAAAGCGAGGAGTGGAGAGGGAATGAGCTTATTCCAGCCCCACGGGGGACTTTGCAACCCTGCAGGTGATGTGGAGCTCAGGGCTCCTCTCATTGCACCTCCAGCTCTGCGACTATCCCTGGCCTTGCACAAGCACTCACGACCCTGTCACGATCTGCCCTGCCTTGGCATCCCCATGGGGTACAGCCTGCCTGGTCCCACCACAGTAGCGCTTTTCCTCCCAGTCTGGTCTGGAGTCCCAAACCCAGTGCCGTGACTCTGCTAAACCCATCCTTCCTGTGAGGGGAACAAAATACCTCCTGGTACCCAGCCTTACACATCCAACTCCACCGACACCAACTCCCTGCTCTTCAAATAACCCGCCACTGGCTTTTACGCTGCAAACCAGTGGTGCCTCTGTGTCATCAGCCTGTTACGCAGCACTTTCTCTTGGGCGATGGGGATTGCCCCACCGGGGAAAGCCAGCGGGTACGAGCGGGGTGAACTGGGATTTGTGTTGTCCTTTCCCTGACCATGCCCTGGGGTGCCCTCTGGGCTCTCCTGGACTTTGCGCCTTTCCCTTGTCCCTCTGCAGCCCTCCCTCTCCCCAGCCCCTGCTCGGAGGGTGCATTCCTGCAGAGCTGTGTACACATTCCCCGCATTGCTGGCGCTGCTCTGGGAGCCTGTCCCCAACACACCGGGGACTGTGAGCTGTCGCAGTGACTAGGGGAAAGTTTAGGGCTCCTCGTGCTTGCAGGTTAATGAATTACCTTTATGCACCAAGGTGCTGGCTGGGACTTCAAGGGGAACAAAAATAAGAATAGAAAACCATGGGGCTGGCAAACTCCTGTCCATGTGTTGCACTGTAATTCTTTTCTGCTCCATACACCACTCACGCCACTCTTCTGCTGGACGTAGGGATGGGCTTCCCCAGCTTGGCTCCCTTGATGCCAACAGACCCATATGCAGAACCTGAGTTACACTCAGGCTTCAGTTGGGGGGGGGGCTTGGTCTGAAACTTTTGGTAGTAAAAGGTAAAAATGCGCGTCAGAGCTGGCAGCAGTGGCGGAGGCGAGGGAGCAGACCTGCTGCAGAGAGCTGGAGGGTGACACCGTTTCCTCATGCAGTGAGTCATCACAGCCATGGTGTTTCCAGATGCACCTTTGCCTAGCGCCAGGCTCTGCAGACATATGACCTTAGCAGAGAAGATGTCCCTCTGGCTCTCTATCGGCTCCGGTTTTGTCCCTCTGAGTGTTGGCGGGGGCATCCCTCCAGCTGCACGCATTGAGGCCGGACAACTTTGGAGAAGAAAAGTGGAAGCCTGCCAAGATATATTTGGAGAACCGCAGCTTTAGTATTGAGAAGTGATTTCATCCAAGCTCAGCTGTGAGGTGTCCGTGATGTGCTGTCAGGGGGCTCCGTGGCCGGGTTGCTTTGCCCTGGGTTAAGTCACCGGAGCCAGGTGAGCCACTGGGCAGGCAAGCTGGCTCCGGCCAAAATCAGTGAGGCTGCCTGCCTGGATAAAACCAGGATGGAGGCAACAAGAGAGCACAAAATAATCTATTTAACCATTAGGCCACATTTATCCTTCCTGCAGTGATCGCAGAGGAGCTCCCCCCGGGAGAAATTTGGCCCATTTTGTCTAATTAGTTTCTCTCCTGCTGACGCTTGCTGACATTTGCTGCTGACATTGCCCAGCCGCGGCTTCACGTTCTGAGCAAATATTTTGCTTGGATGGGAGAAAAACTGCTCCGAGGAGCTTGTGTGAGTATGTGGGAACACAAACTGGAGCTGGATCCCCTGTTTATTACCTGCATCCTTGGAGGAAAGCAGGCCTGGGAAAGCGATGTTCTCGCTGCAGCATGCACGATGTGAGCTGTTAGCCTGAGCTCTGTTTTTAGGGCAGAAACCCCTCCACTGGCTCATGCAGGGTTGTGCCGGGGGTTCGGCAAAGGTCTGACTGATGCTGTGAAAAGTGGTGAGAAGGAGGGAAGGGCGATGAGTCCCTTTGGCTGCAGCAGGTTATAAGCTAACGCTCTTTACTCAGGATTGCTCTGGCAAAGCGCTGGGTACCATGGGGAGGTCCCAGACTATGGCACTCGCCTTGACCGGCACTGGGGCTGATTGCTTCAAACATCCTGAAGTGCTTAGTGCCCTTGGAGATAGGATGCTTAAGCATCTTTTAAGGTCTCAACTCCTGTATTCTCCAGCTCTGGAGCTTCCTTGGGAATCTGGCTTGCATGGCAGGGAGAAAGAAATACAGAGAAAAAATGCGGATATTCAGGGCCCACTAAAACGGAGACTAGTGGTGAGGACTAAAATGGTTAGTACTCATAGATGAGACCACACAGATCATGTTTTGAGACTTAGTCAAGCCCCTGAGGCCTTGGTTGACATCCTCTTCCCAGGGAAGCTGGGAGAAGGTTTTGTGGTTGACTGAAAAGGGACCAAAAATGGTGGGGCCAGTGTGAGGTCTTGACCGCGTAACAGGTTGAGTTGATGCCCTGCCTGCTTGCTCGTACAGACAGCTACAGATAGCACTTTTGGGGAGGAAGGCAAGGGGATCCACTAAATCCCATCCACCAACTCTCATCTGACCCACTAGACTGGCAGCGTTAGGGAGGGACAAAGAGAAAAATGGTAAATATTTTGAAAAAAACCCCACGGACTGTCCCTCCTAGGCAGGAACTGTTGACAGGTTTCAGTGACGCCCTTCACCTAGGATAACTAAGAGGGGAGCACGCGGTGCAGCGTTTGCAGTCGGGTCCCGCCACTGAAGGATGGCACAAGCGGCTGCGGGAGCCCTTTGTCAGGAAAAAGCCTTCATGACTGTATTTGTGCAGGCAGCTCTAAAGGCTCAGACCTTTATTCTTTCAGGCTTTTAAACTAAAGGTCATTTTCTCTTCCCTTCCAGAAAAAAAAAAGAAGAAAAAAAAAAAGAAAAAAAAAGTGAATTCCTCTTGACGCAGATCCCCTTCCCCTCTGGATGGGAGTTCAATTGTTCTTGCAAGCAAACTCCAAATCTGCCCCTCGCATTCACTTCCTTTTTCCTGCCCGAAAGGAAACAGAGATTTCTGACTGTGTGAACTAGTCCTTTATTTAAGGATACAAGAAAATAGCTAAATGCTAATTCAGTGTAGCGCTGTGCACTTTAGCATGCTGCATGGCAAAACAAAAGAAAGAGAAACATATCCCCGCCCTTCCCAGTTGAATTGTAAACTGCACACTGCTTTGAGTATAATGGGTATTTATGAAAGTTATACTAAAACATTTACTAAAGTCCAGTGCAAACCAAAACCCTTCAGTCAGGAAGCTTTTAGCTACCAAAAATAATCACCAGGCCCTGGCTAATATTTTTAACGATCATGCGTTCTTGGGAATTTCCTCTTCCCTCCGTGGAGATAAGTGATTAAACAAAATAATGGCAGTGGCCATTTTGATACGCTGCGACGTGTCAGAGACATATCAACAGTTCTTTTTTTGTCTCTTTTTCCTAAGTCTTGACTTCTGCATTCACTGCCTGACTTTTAGGCTGAATTCCACTTCTCTATTATGCTGCTGAAATCCAGTGAAGTCAGCAGAAAAGCCAGGAGAGTTTCCTGGGTAGGACTTTTAAGCCAAGGTATTAGATCCACTAATGGGGAGACAGTTAATCTATTACACGCCTTATTAATTTCATAAAAAAGACACTGAGCTCTATTCAGCTGCATGTTATTTGGCTTAATCATTTCTGTACAACGCCATTAGTGTAACGTCCTGTCCATTCTTCAGGTCTTCTCCATGGAGACCTCCTCTGGACGTAGTCCCACGCAATGAGATCAGAACTGGCCCTTTGAGTGCATTTTTCAATACACCAAGTATTTTTGATGTAGAAAACTTTTAATCAGTTGCAAGTGTTTTGTTCTGCAACTGGGCAGTTTTAAAATTTCAATTATTGTTGCCTGTCACAACCAGTAAGAGTTGCTGGGAAAGGGAGTGTCAGCTGCAGGCAAGAGGAGGAGGGCTCTTAGCCCTCAGGACTTTGGTGGAGGATGGAGCAGCCCAGAAGAAGTTGCCTCCCCGGGATCTAACACCATTTTGTGCTGTGCAAATAGTGGTTTTGCAGGGTTGTGGTGAGAGGGAAATGTTTCCCCTTTTGGTGCCTTCACCCAGAAGCCAGCGTTGTGTGAGCCAGCACAAAGGTGCTGCTCAAGCCTCCGGCTTTAGGCACCGGGAGGTCGATGCCTCTGCACCACCTGAATCACACGACTGCTCCGGTGTGGTGCACGGCTCTTTTGTCAGACCCTGCAAAGGGATGGCTTTTATTCCTTAGCCTCTATTTTCATGATACGCCTTTTTCTCCCAGTCAGTCGTCCTGGTGCTGCATAAGGATTTCATAGAAATAAATGGTCACTGAAGGTCTTCCAAAGCAGATCACTTGTAGGGGAGGGCAGAGCACAAAGAGGAGAGCTGAACTCCCGGATGGTGATAGATCATCCTGGAGAAATCCAGCTCATCCTTTTCAAATACGCACGTATGTCAGGGACGTTAAAGTACATGGCTTGTTGCAATACGATACAGTTCTCACTGGCTCATTAAAACAAATGTTAATCTTGATTAGCTCTCAAAATGTTCACGTATCACCAAAGCAACCTATTAAGCTTTGAAGCAGGGAGAGGACATTTTCTTTTTGCATCCTCAGAATGAAGGCAGGTCTGGGGTGGCCCTTACTCACTTGATCGTTTGGTGTTACATTGTGAGGAGAATTCAAAATGCATATTTTGGATCTTTGCCGAAAGAAAAGTTCAGCATTTAGGATTTGAACTCTGTTGTCAAACGATAGTAAAAATAAAACAATGTTTGCAGATGTATCCATCTGTATAGATGCTCCTGGTGCAAGAAAGGGGCAGCTGGATTAACCGAGTGAATTTTTGGCAGTAGAAAATATTTTCCCATCTTTCTGTGCTGGTGGGAGCTGTCTCTAAGGCAGGCACCAGGGACGTGCAGGGACCGCATCTCCTCACACCCCAGGGAATCAGGGGGGAACATTTCCCAGCCCGGTAAGGAGCCCAGGCACTCGGGTCCCTATTTGGCCTGCAATAATCCTTCTCCTTAGGGACTGACAATGAAAGAGGCCCTCGCAGCCCAGTCCTACAAACTGCGGAAACCTGCTTTGTCCTCGCATGGACAAGGAGACACTGAAACCCCCGCAGCGTAGATCTGATCCACCCTGTGTGTCTTTCCATTGCACATGGGTTTCAAAAAGATACGGTCTTGCTCAAATATTTTCTGAATGCCTGATACCTTTCTGCAGCAAGGGGAGGTATCTGTGAGTGATACAAAGCTGCTCCGGCAGGACAGCACTGAAACCTTATCTCACACCAAAGGGCAGATAAAGGAGCCCTTTACCAAGCTGGCTTAGCAAAAGAGAGGCTCTGGGCTTTTTCCCGTTTCTGTCCTCGATGCTATCACAACAGCAGCAGCAAGGCACAGCCACATCCCCGACTTTGGGTACACCGGGGTCCCAGTGATACCCCAGACCGCACCGCTGCACAGCAGGGGAGTTTGTCCCCCAGCCCAGGGTTTGCTGCCTGTGTGCAAGACACCAACTTGCACAATATTTAGTCTCTGCTCCCTGTCTCACTCGCTTTCTCCCCCTGTCTTATCAGGCTTTCCTTGAAGTCTTTGTCGAGAGCAAGAGTGAGAGGGGAGGCTGAGCATGCGGGGTTGCTCAGATGAAGCACACCAAGGGCTGGCGTGCCGCTCAGCCCACCTGAGCGGCAGCGAGAGCTGCCCACCACCGCTCTTACGGGAATATATTTTTCACGGGAAATCACACACAAGCTCTCTTGGTAACTAGCACACAGTCCTTGGCAGCTACGTGTGTGGGAGTGCTTCAGTAGTGCCTTGGGGCAGCTCTGGTTCAGGAAAGCACAGATGTATGAGATGCTTTACGGTAAGGTCTGGCTGATCTTTTGATGCCAGTCTTAACTTTGGTGGAGTTGATTTATGGGCCTGGACAAGCTGACCTTGATGACACAAGCTCGCTGGCGCTGAGGTTCCCCCGCACCTCTGACACAGCACAGGAGCACGTGCAGGGCTTTAAGCATGCACTCAGGCATTGCCCGCAATAGAAACACTTCCCTGGCCGGGGGGCTGTGTCCCGATCCCCGGGCTGCCTGCTCACGCACGTGGCCTTTGCTTTGGCTTATTTCCATGTTAGAGACGTTCTGGAAGAACCTGCTGATCTTCTGTAGGAAGCGCTACTTAAAGTCAGCATTATAGAGGTCAACCTCCAGCTTTCTGTCATCACAACCCCAACTCCTTGTGCAACGTGATGTTGAATATCTAATTAACAAGTCAGTAGCAATTAGCCTTTGGTGTTAATGAGCAGCTACTAGTATGAATGGGAGGGAGAGGAGGCATTATGACTGTCAGGACATCTTGAAAAATATCTTTATTGCAAAAGTGGAGACTTCCATGAGGAACGAGAGAGCTGCACAAAGAGGAGGTCTTTGCCCAAAGTGGGCCCAAGCTGACTTCTCCTGGGGAAGAGACCCAGCCGCTCTCTGGTGGCATCTGCAGCCTCCGGTCCTGGCAGTGTCAGCGGCAGGTCCAGCCATCCCTGGATGATGTTGCATGGTGCTTCCCAAGTGCTGAAAATCAGAAGTCTTTCTGACTCTTACTGTCAGAGATAAAATAAGCATTTACTGTGAGATAAAAAAAATCTAGAGACACGAAAAGCCTTGGGCAAGCTGAAACAACAGGGAAAGACCTCGGAAGGGGCAGCTATCCCAAAGCATCTTTTCTTGACCTCTGTTTATGATCTTTTTTTTTTAAAATGAAAAGACTGAAAAACAAAGGGCTGAGGGAACAAATATTCCCCAAACAGCTCTGCCAAAAGAGCCTTCCCCAGTACTGTTTCTCCGTGCCTGGCGGGAGGGTCCCGCTGGACACAGGGCTGCACAGTGACCCAAAAACCGCTCTGCAAGCAGAAGCCTGTCAGCCATCTGAACTCGTCACCCCGCAGCACGCTGCATGGCCCCATCCCAAACCAGCCATTGTGTGCCCCGGCTCACGGCCTCCCCAGATACTTCACTGGCGAGGTTTTGTTTTAACAATAATGCTTTTTTTAACCCTTAGGGAAATTTGAGTGGGAAAAATACAATTTCAGCTAATCGTTCAAACTTCGGAGCTCTAGAGTTCAAAACTCAATTTTTGAACTGGGAGACTGATAATTTCAGAGGAACTTTTTTCCTGAATTCTGGTTTCTCTGAAATCTGCAACATTCTCTGCAAAACGCAGATAAAATTCCTTTTCATAGAAGATTTTCACCAGGAGAAGACAGATATGTTTCCCAGCCAGGCTGCGGTTGCCTGCCAGACTTCTGAGGCTCTCCCTGCGCTGCGAGAAGCGCTAACGAAGAATACAATATCTGAACTTGATTAATTACGTCTGCACTGCACGGGTATTCCCATGGCACCCTCAAAACTCCTCCGTCCTGCCCCGGCGAGCAGGAGGCGCACCGTAATCTCCGGGCTGGACTCTGCCCAGCGCTGTCGCCTGTTGTTTTCACCAGCATCCTCACCCTGAGGACAGGCTGGAGGGCTGCCAAGTAGGGTTTAGAGCTGCCGCTCCTCCCCAGGAGCTCATGAGGTCTGGGCATGCAAGACCTGGTGCCTCACAAGAAATATCAGCGAGGGGATGAGTTGGCTGGGGTGCAGCTATGGAGCTCACCCAGGGGATGGTGGGGTGCACAGGGCGCCTAAGAAAGGCCCCCAGTGCTCAAACCTGGCTGCTGGGGGCCTTGCCCTGGCACTGGTGGCTCTGAGCGCCCTGGCAATGGCATGGGCACGCTGCAGAGCAGCGCCGGGACCTGGCTCCAGGTCCCCACAGGTGCCCTGTGCATCCCATGTGCAGCATCTTCAGCGGCTGGAGAAATCAGGAGGTTGTTAAAGCATGAGGATGGCAACCCGGGTTCAGCGGAGGACGAGGAGCAAAAGGTTTTGCTTTTCCTCCCCTGCTCCCTAAAGAGGTTCAGGTTTGAAATACTGTTTCCTCATACGCTTTGAGGCTTAAGCAAGCATCTGCTTCTTCTGCTGAGAAGAGAATTAAAGCCAGTGAAAGTTCACAACACCTAAAATTAGGAGTTAAATTTATGTAGCAGGTTTTGTGCAGGAATCTAAAAGCAGTTCATGGGTGTTAGTCAAGGAAGCAGCACAACATCCCTGTGATGGGACTGGCGCTTTTATTATCCACCGATGAGAAAGCAAGCAAGGGATGGTAAAATAGTTTTTCCATGGAGAATACAGGAAGCGGGTGGAAACAGGGCCCAGGCGGCCTGGATCCCATGCCCCTGCCCGACAGCCAGGGACCATTCCCAGATGCAGTGTGCTCCTCAAGAAGCAGTCATCACTCAAGGATTTGGAGTGGCCCGAGCCTGGAAACATTTGGCACGGTGCTCCTAAATCCGGCAAAGGTCTGGACCAGCTCTGTGGGGGTGCAGCAGCTCTTTACACTGGCTGAGGCTCTGACCCTGTCCCTCTGCAAGCACCCTGCACACCCCTGCCAGGTACGGCTGGGCTGCCCTCAGCTCACTGCGCCGGCAAAAGCTGTACAAACTGAAGGTGGAGTTTTTGCCATCTGATTTTGATTGCTGCTTGGTAATTGACTTTATTATTTAAAGTATCAAATGTTGCTGCGGTACAGCATTTTCCCTGGTACTCGCTCGTATGCTGATTAAACCCTGACTGACTGCAGCATCACAGCGAACAGCAGCACGCTAGCAGAGAGCAGCCCAAAAGGGCCAATAAAACAAACCGGGCAGGACTTAGTTTCTCAGGAGCAGCTGAGACTCGGAGGGAGAAGACACACTTAAAAGTTCCTGCAGCAAGACCATGGAGGAAAACTGATCATAAACCAAACATGGCCTCAAACTTAAAGGGATCAGTGTGGACAGGGGATATTCAACAGCAGCCACATCAGCTGACAGGGGAGCAGCATGCCACACTAATTGGCTAGTGCTAATGAGGAGCTAAAGCCCCCTCCATCCCCCTATTCAGTTCACGCCTGACAGGCCCTGAATGCTGCTGAGCCAGGCTGAGCCAGGGCAGAGCGTAGGAGCAGGCTGCACGGCCTTTGGAAAAGCACGTGTCCCGGCTCGGGACTGCCTGCCCATCCGCATGCTCTGCTTTTGGTGGGTCCCGCTGCCACCTGCCACTGTGGGCTACCGAAAAGGTCACCTTGTGACGGGCTGGGGAGGCTGCCAGGGAGCCTGAGCCTCGGCGCGCGCTGGAGGGGACGCCAGCAGGAGATTTGGGGATGACAGGGAGGTGCAGGCAGAGGCAGGGCTGTGGGCATGGCTGCACAGGGCCGGGTGTGCGGTGCCAGCACCCTGCGGCTCCTTCCCCCTCGCACACCATAACTGAGCCTCGGCTGACGCCCAGGTTTTCCCCAACACCGACTTCCACAGGAGGGTAGCGGCGGCTCTGCAAGGTGAAGCATCATGATTTCAAATTTAAAAATACCCGTTCATATGGCCCCTGCTGACCGCTTCCCGCTCCAGCAGCTACTACTAAAGATACTAAAGACTGGGTAAACAGGAAGTGTTTTCCACACATCCCGTTTCACTCCTGCGGCTCCGCTGCCGAGGCCGGAGCAGTCCCGCCCTGTGCTCAGCTCCGTGCGCGTGGAGAGGTGTGGGTGGCTGATGTCCCAGCCATGCACCGTGACCTGCGTCCATCCTGGGGCAGAGGACATCGGAGAGCTGGCATAGGGCCAAGTGGTGGCTGCTGCAACCAATAAAATCTGGGTCTAGAGTTTTTCCCAAAGTTGACAGGCTTCAGTTTGAAGGAGGTGGGGAGGAGAGTGAGGATGCTGGGAGCCTTTGTGAAGGCTCTGTACATTGCAGGATTGAGCCTGTATGTCTGCTGATGGTGGAGAAAGCTGTCAGCTCTGGACCTGAGTTTCCAGTGTCCAGCATCTCTGATCTGAACCGAGCATCCAGAGCTGCCTCTTCTCGCCGGCAGTGTGTTCAGTCCGTGCAAGCCCTGTAACTTTCCACAGGGAGCTGCTGCTTAGAACTCAGTTCAGCACTAAGCACAAAAACGGACGGAGATACACCCTCCCTACAGGTTAATGTACCATGCACACGCAAACACACGCTTTTCATGCACAACTGGGCACAAGCACACGCTTGTGCCTAGAAGAGACTCCCCTGGACAGATGCACTCCCATGGAGTCCATCAGCTGGCAATGCTCGCGGCAAGCAGCACACAGTATAAAATCACCTATTGCTGGAGAGAATGATGGGCAGCAGAAAACAGCCTTCAAAAACCTGTCTGCCAAGGAAAACAAGTGGGGTCTTTCTTTAGCCATGCATTTATATAAATAAACACAGGAATATTTTGCAACTCCCAGGGGACTTGCCCAGAGTAATATTTTGCTGAATAAGGGTGGGAGTAATCCTCTGCTCACCGTAAGCCTGCGCACAAGCGCTATGTGCTGCCCAGACCGGGAGGACCCAGGCGTGTGTGGCGTGAGCCGGGGACGTGGCTCTGCTCCAGAGGAGCCCCAGACGACATGCATCCCCAGCCCCGTGCTGTGCGCTCTGCCTTGCCGGGAGGAAAGCACACGGGCTGCCATGGGGGTCTCGCTGCCCGCAGCAGCAGGCAGCGACGGCCTGGCAGCCACAGGGCTGCTCACTTGGTGGCCTGATCGTGTCCTCTGAGAGAGTCGATAAATAGTTGCCACTGCCGCAGCCCTCATGTTCCAAAATGTCTCCTCTCCTAGCATGAAATCTAGATCAAAGTTTCAAATTCCAATTTAAAAGTGTACTATTCCTCCTTCGGCCACCCAGAACCAAGGTCACTCATACACATATATTTAATTTGAAATCACAATCAGCTTTGCACCAGAATGGCCTTGAAAATTAGGGCACTGGGGCAGTTTCTACGCCCCTGACTGCTGCCTGGCGCTGAAGATGCCATCTTTGCTGGGTGATGTCCTGCAGGTTTAGTGGCCCAAACTGCCTGTACCTCGCTCTTTCCCAACACAGGGACAGTGTGACGGGGGTGACAAGCCATCCAACAAACTGACTGACCGCTGAGGTGTAACCCAAATTTCAGGGGGTCACAAATACCCCAGGACGTGCTCCACTGGCGCCTAACGCCAACATGGCCCCCTCTTGAGAAGATGGCCACAGGCACCGCCATGCTTGGCATGGGCTGTGAGGGAGGCCCTGGCGCTGCGGGGGTCCCCACCAGCCACCCATCCACCCCCTCTGAGGGGGAATGAGGGGCGGCTGTGGTGGGGGCTACTGAAACGTGCCCTGTGCCAGTGAGGCGGGAGGGCGGCGGGCAGCAGCCATCTTAGGCCTGGTGTGAGGTGCAGGTGGGGAGCCCAGGCGGGCGGCCCTCTCCCTCCCCATGTCCCCGGGGACGCGTGGCTGCCTCCTCTCCATTTTGGCACCCTGTGGCTGTCCCCAGTGGGCACGGTGTAGGGGTGCCGCCCCATGGCCCCTCTCCCCCTCCGGGTGCGGGGCGGCCGTGTTTGTTCTCCTCGCGGCGCCCGTTATCAGCGCACAACACACACAGGAAGTCCTGTCTGGGATTGTCCATCCCCGGCCTGATTTATACAGGAAGAAAAGCATAAAAAGCCGCCCTTCCACCTCGGCAGCCACCTCCTGCCTGTGCGCGGCCGGCGGCCGGCCATGCTGGGGGCGCGAGGCGGGCGCCCAGGCCCGCCAGACCGGGGACGGCCAGGCGGGGATGGCTGCCGGGAGCCGTTGGGGAGCACGGCGGTGGGGCTGCTCCTGGCGCGGCGGTGGACGGCCAGGCACCGCAGGTACCATATGAGCTGCGGCTGTTGCCGCGGCGGGGATGAGGTGGACGGGACGGGATGGGGAACTGGAGCTGGGGGCAGTGGGAATGTGTCCTCGCCAGGCCAGACCCTGCAGGCTCTGGGTGGGTTTTTGCCCCAGCTCAGGCAGAGACGATGGCAGGAGCCTCAGGGGCTGGTTGAACACACAGCGCTGGCAAAGGGCTGCCAGAGCAAATGAGTTTTTAAAGCATCCTTCGGATGCTCCTGGCGAGGCTGGCTCTGCTTTCAGCCACGCACATGCCGAGGTGTGTCTCCAGCGCTGGTTTGCTCCGAGTGGAGCCCAGCCTACAGCACTATTATTTTTAATTCACCCCACTGGCACTCAGGCTGTTTTCCAGGAGCAGAGGACTCAGAGCGTAAATTTTACCTCCTGTGCATGTAGAGGAAGGCTCCAAACGCTTGCACAAATACCTGCGAGATAGCTGGAAATTCTTAGCAAATCTTCTTTCTTTCCATAACTCATTCTCTTTTTCTGTCGGCCTGCCTCTCTGAACACCTCTGATACCACACCATGTTGTTCATCCTTCTTCCCGCGTTCCCCCCGTCAGCTCTCCCTCTCCCCTCTGCGCAGCACGCGGCGGTGCCGCTTTCTCTTGGCGCGGCAGGACCCCGAGCCGTGACGCCGCACTGCTGATTTCAGATTGCACCGCGGCAGAGTTCGGCCCCCGGGGAACGGGCAGGACACAGGGCTGGATGGGGCTGTGAGCTGCTCTCACGCAGACCTGAGGCTTGCACTAGATAACAGCCGAGCCTGGAGCATGCCGGTGTTTGCATGCCAGGAGCTCAGCAAAGCCTCTCAAATTTATAACCGTGGAGCTGGGTGATTTGCATGCTGTTTGTTTTCAGCTACCTGCAGACCTGTGGGTCCTGCCGTCCTATTCTGTGGCATTACACAATGCAGGCAGGAGGCTTTCAGTGAGGCACCTGGGGTATTTTGGGATAAAAGGCTGGCTGTGCATAGGAGCCACTGGGATACCCAGGCACTGGCTGGCTGTGCGGGAATATGGAGCAGGACCACGCCAGTGAATGGCTCTCGATAGAAATAGCCTGGCATACTTTTTCCCAGGGTCTAACATTCATGGAATCAATTCACTGGGCAGAGAATCAAACATAAGAAGAAATAGCAAGGCTTTGTCAGTGATAAAATTAATTTAGAAGTGGATTGGGAAGCTCTGCCACCGCTCGGGAAGCTGTGTGAAACAGAAGCCCAGATGCGGTGGCTGGACCCTGAGCCTCCTTGAAAATCCGCCTCTCCTCTGGGTAGCAGCAGAAAACACCGAGTTGGCCCTGGCAGATTTTGATTGTTATTCCCTGTGATCCAGCATTCATTCCGCCGATTGAGTTGGTCCCCCTCTATGCTGGTAAACTACCAGCTCTGCACAAGTTTCCCTAGAGGTAAGGAAGAGAAATTCAATCTGGGCTGCAGGCTCATTTGAGGCATTTCCCAGACTCTACTGCTGCAGATGGGCCTGGCTCTGGGGAGGCAGATTTACAAACTGCAACAAATTCGAGTAAACGAACCTGACTCACAGTCATACCAGCAGCAGAAGGGCATGATGAAACACAAGGGAAGATTTAACTTGAGGTTTCAGACCAGACAGGGAAAGAAAAGGGTCTCTGCAAACAGAAGCGGATGATCAGAAATGTTATTTCACTCTCCATCCTCTCTCCCAAAGCGAACGCTTGGATTCCCATCCTGCCCATAGCCTGGGAGGTGACTGCAGAGAGGAGCTCCGCTTAGTGCAGGTTTCTAGAGCTGGAGACTTTCTCCTGATAGAGAAGGATAATCAGAGCAAAAAACAGTCTTGTGCAGCTCTTGTCCTGAGCTGCTCACTGGGATGGCCGTGATGAAGGGCCCGACTGAGCCGTGCATGCAACTCACAGCTATTCCCACCGCACTTCCCATGCGCTCCTTGGGAGTGATTCACTGGGAAAACACAGGGGAACAGCGGGGTGGGGGACCATTCCCTGCTGACTAATGCCACTTTTTGCCAGGGAAATTTCACAGAAAACTGCGAGATTCAGTTTATTCCTGGGTGAGATGAATCATTTCCCAGTTTTTGCGCAGCAGCCATTACTGCCTCCTCTAAATGTAAATAGGAACTCCTCTGTGTGCACATAAGAGAAAATAAAACCTGGCTACAGGATGTTGCGCTGTTCACGCATTTGTTTTTGCACAGCTACAGCTAGGCTGTTGTATGTCTCTATGGTCACCTTAAGTTATAACATACTGGTCCTGAGACACTTACTGCTTGCGAAGTCCTTAGGCAAAAAAAAAAAAAAAAAAAAATCACTTTGTGGGAATCAGATCTGGGTCATAATATGCATAGCACTGAGCAACTGGTGACAACAGACCGAGAGCTATAGGCCGAATACCTTTCTTGGTTTGACCTGCTTTGATCCCACTGACATCAATGGACTCCGCTAGATTTCCACTGAGATAACTGGTCTGCAGCTGACACAACTGAGAACAATATGGGACATAATAGAATAGTGGGAGGTCATTTTCCTTACAGAGCTCTGCAGAACAGGGGCTGCTCCAAAGCCTAAACTTAAGTGTAAAGTTTACAAACAGCCTTATGAAAAGCCTGAGCAGAAGAGTTTGTCCTAAAACAGGAAAAGCCATTCCCCTTTTTTTCAGAAGCACCAAAGATTCCTATTGCTTTAGCAAGTACTTCCAGTTCAGTGCAAGACCCCTGCGGAGGCCAGCAAGAGCCCATTGTACGCAGCAGGTATAGGGTCAGCCATGGCTTGTAGTAGCTGAAAAGTTTTGCATGTGTATGTGTGTCGCTCTGTCTGTCTGTCTCCCCATCCATCTGTCTCCATCTGCCACTTCAGCACCTCTGGCCCCAGTTTGGGGAAGCGCTTGTGTGCTTGGGCATGTCCCCTTTACTGCGATGGGTAGTAAGCACTCCTAAGAGAGGTTTCCTGATGTGGCACCTTAGTGCTGGTCTCCTATTAAGTCTCCTCTGTTAATCATTCCTTTTTCATGCCTACAGAGCCAGAGCAAAGTTGAGGCCCCCCCCCCCAAGCCCCAAACACCCTAAACACCCTCACACCCTCCGAGCTCACCTACTGCACGGGGGACCGGCTGGAAGCCCAGCCCACTCCTCCGGCCCTCAATCCACCACGGATGCTCTCAGGGTGATGTCGGATCTGGCGCTGCTGCCTGGGTGGGTGCGGTGTGCTCGGCAGGTCTGCGGGACGGGCTCTGGGAAACGGGGAGGCGGTTGAAAATCTCACCTTTGCAGCCAGCCTGGTGCTCAGCCTGAGACCTGCTCCGGGTCAGCACTCAGCATGCCTCGTAGCTGACACCGGTGGTAAAACCAGTGGGAGCAAGGAGATTTCGACATTGTTAAATCTAAGAGGGAGGTTGGGCAGAAACATTTCTTTCTTGGCCCAGAGACAAGCATTAATATTAGATGTCGTGGGAGTACACTTCTAGTGTGCAAGAGAGAAGGCTTTGGAGGAAACATGTAAAACACTGGTCCAGGGAGGACTTCAAATTCAGACAGACTTGCAGTCGGGAGCCAAAATCCCTTACCGCCTCTGTCAGAAACTCATCACACCGATATTAACAGGGCCAACAGATCTGATCTTCCCCAACTCTGAACTGGCATCACTCCTCTGCTTTCAAGGGAACTTTGCCCGGCTGTGTCCTGGAGGATTTTCTCCCAGCATAATAAATATTAGCATATAAGACACTGAACCCTCCCTATGAGCGGAGGATTAAATGCTCTTTTAATGTGTTATATGCAGTTCTTAAGCAGCTGACATGGGCACTTGCTTGAGCAAAGATTTGACCCAGTAAACGGAACTGAAAAACAAACATTTTGCAATTAAAATAATTGCAGAATTTTAAATGCTGCAGTGCACTTCGGGAATAATTGTCTAGTGGCTGAGAAGGCTCTGACGGAGACCCTGAACAGTGGTGTGCTTAGTCCTGCACTGGGTGTCATTGTCCCGCAAGAAGCTGAAAGCTGAGTGCCGTGTGGGATGCTGGGTGTCAACGAGTCCATCCCCTTTCTCACCATCAAATTTACACTTGGGATCCCGGGGACTCATGCAAAGGTTGCCTGGGCAGTTAGGGTTCTTTGTCCTTAAATGAGGGTGTGTATGTACTGAAGATGCTAAAATATAGTGTTGGGGTACAGCGGTGGGATTACAAGTGAGTGTAAGTGAACTTGGATAAACTCTCGTGAGTGTCAGCAGGAATAGGGCACCCCATTCTCTTGGGTTCTTGGAAAATCCCAGCCTCAGGCACTGGGGAGACTGCTGGAGGGGATAGCTTGGTGTCCAGCGAAGCCCCAGCGCTGCGTTAGGTGGAGCCAGGGCTTCTGCTCTGCTCAGTCCTTGCTCATATTGCTGCCTGCTCTACCCCAAAGGGTGCAAAGGCACCGCAGATCTGCCTGGCCTTTCCCACCGGGGTCACAGCAGGGTGACTGATCCTATGGGTCAGGACCCATAGGATGTTCCTAAAACACCCACTGTGCAATCTGCACTGCACAGGAGGGAAGGGACAGGGCTCCCCGTGCCCTACCACTGGTATCACGATGTCCGTGCCTCTCCGGCTCACCAGCGAGCCTTTGCGGTGTGAGCTCAGTGGCAATGCCAGACACAGGCACTCTGTGGCCATGATCCTGCTTTCGTCCTCCACCCAACTCCGCAAGGACCTTTGGGAGCATCCAGGGAACCCCACACCAGGTCCATCATGGGCAAGGGCTGGATCACTGATCTCTGCCTGCACGACAAGGGGAGTGTAACGGCGGGCTTTTTCTGTTCTGACAGTAAGAAACCAAGATGCTCCATAGGGAAAGGATCCCTGCCCAGGACAAATGATGGAGCACCACGGATAAGGTGAGTATCTCGGCCGTGAAATTAGATCCTGTGCTTTCAGTATGGTCAGATGGAGAAGCTTTCCATTGGCTTCCAAATGCATTTTGCAACTATTAGACAAGTTGAGTATCAGGCTCTGTTCATCTCCCACATACACCAGAAAAGACAATAATGCTTTCTGCAGAATAAGATAATTACCGTCCCTTCAAGGCCCTTGGGAAAAGTTGCCTGTGCTTCATGCTTATGAGATTAAGTGAGCTGAAATCATTCCCCAGAGGTAGGCTGGATCCAGACAGAGCGAGCAAACCTGTTTGTGCTATGTGAGATGCCGTGTAACGTGGAGCTGCGTTTCCACCAGCATCAGCTAGCCTTTCCCTTGCTGCTGGGAGGGATCCTGTCTCCCACACGCTCCGTCCTCCCTGGCAATGGAGCTCCATCTTCACCAGCACGTCCCAGAGCTGATTCCCCTCTGCTCTTCTCCCTTCCCCGGGGAGGATCTGACCAAAGCAGCTTATGCTCCTTTTACATGGGTCCACCTGAGAGCCCCACGCCAGCACATCTAGCACCCATCAGCTACCCCGGAGGGCACAGCACGACCCGAGACAGCTCCAGTTCAATCAGCAGCCTCAGCGTATCCATGAGGAAATACAGGGGATGGGCCAGTGATCTCAATTGCTCTTTTGGAGCCATTATTGTTTAACTGGTAAATATTTCCTTTAAATGCCTACATGCTTTCAAAAAAGTTGCAAAGCTTAATGGGAACAAATATTCCCAGGGGGTTGTATCCTGCCATTCATTTGCACATCAGACCCCTGCTATCTTTAAGGCTGGTTCTGTGCATGGCCAGGTGCCTAAGTCGTTTGAAAAACAATAAGCCTCCGTGCTCTAATTTCCCGGAGGAAAATGTAGACAAAACAAGTGGCAGTTTGGCACAAACTGAACTGCAGAATTTTCTTCGATAAATAACCAGGCATTTAACACGAGAAGCCTGCAGGCAGCTGGGGGATCGGCCTGCCTGATCTGTCCCCGGGCAGGTGTTGGCAAGGCAGCGGAGCTGCGCCCTGCGTGGGTCTGTGTGTTGAATTTGGGCATCTCTCCGGGTCGATCCTCACACCGCTCTGCAGCTAGGGGGGCGTCCAAGGAATCCTTTAAGCATCCTTTAGGGCTTGCTGGAAGCCAGCCTCCCTGTCCTGGCAGTTCATCGCCTGCTTCTGGATGACTTTGCTGTTGTAATGAGCTCAGGGGGATTAACAGGGCACAGCGGGAAGCTATGGACCAGTACGGTGTGTTAGGTCTCTAACCTAGGGAAAGATGATGTCTCCTCTTATAATTATATGTCCTCTTAGGGAGTGCAGAACCAGCTACCGTATTTTTTAGCAAAGAGACATAAATTTGCCCTGGCCACTGCACTGGTGATGGACCATTTCACCTGGGAGTCTGAACACCCCTGGGCGAGGGGCTGGGGGCTATGCTGGGATCCCCCTCTCTTGCCATTAATCCCCTGCCCACCCAGGCGAGCTGGTCTGTGGGGGCGGCCAGGGACCTTGTGTCCTCGTAGCGTGGGGCATGCAGAAACGGGCTGGCAGGGCTGCGGGGCTCTGCCTGCCGTAGGGAGTCTGCAGGTAAGGCTCCAGATCGCTGCCAGGGCAGGCATCCCCTGCAACCCCGTCTCCATCGGGGTCAGCGCGGCAGCGACAACATATGGGGCACAACGCCAGCATGTCCCCGACCCTGGGCTGGGCTTCTCCGGGGGGTCCTGCCCTGTCCCTGCACGTCCCCCCCCCAAGACCAGACTTCTCCGGGGGGGACCTACCCTGTCCCTGAACGTCCCCCGGGGAGCCGGGGCACCTCGGCGGGGGCGCGGGGGCAGGTTGCGGCCGGCGGGGGCCGGCGGGGCGGGGGCAGGCGGAGGCTCCCCGGGCCCCGGCGCTTCCCCCCGGCCGGGAGGCTCCGCTTTCCTCCCCGCCGGGAGCTCATTGGGCCGGGGCGGAGGGACCGGCTCGGGCCGGGGGAGGAAATGCGCGGGGGGCCGCGGCGCGGCGGCGACTCCGCGGCTCCGGCACCGCCGCCGCCACCGGTGAGTCCCGGCGGACGCCGCCCGGGGGCTCGGCACGCCCGGGGGAGGGGAGGGGGCCGCGGCCGCATCCTCCGGCGGGGAGGGACGGGCGGCGCGGGGGGAGCGGGGGGGAGGAACACGTTTCGCGGAGCGGGACTCGCTGCCGCAGCGGGGGCGCCCGGGGGGGTCCCGGCGCGGCCGGGGGAGGCGGCGGCCCGGGAGGTGCCCCTGCGGCGGCAGGGCTGCGGGCAGTGGCCGGGCCGGCGGGCAGGGCTCCGCCTGCCCCGGGGGTTGCAGCGTCCGGGGGAGCGGGGCTCGGCCTGCTGCGGGCCGGGGTGAGCATCCCTGCGCCGGGCGCCGCGGTAACCCGTGTCCCTGCGCCCTGCTCCGCCGTGCCCGTGTCCCTGCAGCCCGCTCCGCCGTGCCCGTGTCCCTGCAGCCCGCTCCGCGGTACCCGTGTCCCTGCGCCCTGCTCCGCCGTGCCCGTGTCCCTGCAGCCCGCTCCGCCGTGCCCGTGTCCCTGCGCCCTGCTCCGCCGTGCCCGTGTCCCTGCGCCCTGCTGCGCGGTGCCGTACCCCCGCAGCCTGCTCCGCGGTGTCCCCCTCCCTGCGCCCTGCTCCGTCGTGCCCACGTCCCCGTGCCCTGCTCCATCGCGCCCGCATCCCTGCGCCTGTGCTCCGCAGTGCCTGCATCCCAGCCTAAGCAGAGAACAGCTGGAGGTGTTTGTAAGGGAAAACCCATCTCCCTGCTGCTGATGCTGACCCTCTCCAGCAGGGTTTGGCTCTAAGGGCACAGACCAGGTCCAGCGCGCAGTTGGGAGCAGTGGTTTCACCTGCAGAACCAGGCCAGGCTGTTTGAAAAAGTGCAGCTGTTGCGTTCTCGTGAGGGTAATTGCATCCTCTTGAGGCACTGGATTCTCTTGCACCACTTTGCAGACAGACCCTGATTCCTACTGCTGCCATCAGCTGGAGTTTTAGCCTTGGTTTCATGGGCAGAGCTGGACAAAGCACTGCTCACCCACACGGTGGGTTGTATTTTCCCGTTGGTTGCTGCGGCGGGTTAGGCAAGAGCAGACTTAGGAGGGTTACGGGAACATTTCTGGCTGGTGGGAGAGGGACCCCCGGACTCACAGGAGCACATGGCTGGCCGAGGAGACTTTGCTGCCCCCTGAAACAGTAGAAGCTCAGATGCACCCACATAGTTTCAGTTGCCAGACCATGGGGCTTCACCTCTTCATCTGAGAGACTAGAAAGGCAGTGACAAAAAAAGCCTTTTTTTTTTTTTTCTTAATCATGAAAAGATTTGCCGTGAGTTATGTGCTTTAAAAGAGGAGTATTAGAATAGGTAGTGGCAACAGGTTGGAGGATCTTCGGTGGCTTTAAAGAGGCTGATTTTCATAAATTCATAAAAAAGACAAGTACAGACTATCCTATTTTCCACTTTTGAAACTTTTTCTGGTATGAAGCAACCATAATTTTATGACCCAGAGGGATACTCTGACCACTTGAGGTAGGGCAATGCTGCTCCATTTCAAAGCGAAAAAACAAACCGCCTGTATTTTAGGCTTGTGCCCTGCATTTCTTGCCTTCCCCGCAGGGAAAGCTCCCACAGCAGTCACGGGAATCCTGTGGGAGGACGGAGATGGTTGACAGAGTTTGACTTACACACTTCTGGAGAAGCACCGCTAATCTGGGGATCTGTGGTTGTAAGGAACATATGTGTCCCAGTATAGCCCTGGGAAAAGCCGGCTGGCTGAGCGGCAGGGAGTTAGTACGTCTCTGTACGCTAGTGTCCCTGGGATGTCTCCAGAAGGACTGGGGAGAAAGAAGGTTTCTTCACTATTTTTTTAAAACTTTCCTGCATGTCAGCCAAGATTTGATTTCCTGCTAGTGGAGATACCACATAGTAATCATTAGAAGATGAAATTTATCGCTATGTTTGGAGGAGAATGGAGGACTACAGTCTTTACATCACCAAAATCCTCCTTACATCCTCAAAGCTGGGCTTGTACGGAGATTAAGATGGGCCCGGGCATCTGCAGTTCCCCACTGGCTGCAGCTCCATGGGAATAGCTCGTATGGCTATAGGAACAAGGTGGGCACGTTGCCATCCCTCCCTGTCCTGGAGCCAGACCCTCAGCTTGCCCGGTACCGCTGAATTCAGGGACTGAGTGAGGTCCCGATTGCGTTTTATAGCGATACAGTCGATTTGCTGTGAGGTGACACCTCCCTGTTGCTCAGCCAGGCAGAGCCGTGTGCCCTGCTTATGGACTGAGATGAGTCCCTGCCTGGGTGAGGAGGGGAAGGGGCTGCTCAGCCAGCCGTCTGCCTTGCTCAGCGTTATCACTGCATGGAAACATGCACAAGACATTTGATATTAAGGGGCAGGAAGGTACCAGGCTGGTTTATCTCCAGATGTGGGTCTGCATCTCTCCGTGCCTCAGTTTCTTCACCTGCACGTAGGAAAAGATGATACTGAGTGCCTTGGAGAAGGGCTTTGAGACCTGCAGGGTCTATAGATTCGGGATGATTATGCCAGTTATCCCCAACAACTTGTCTCGGAGTTAGGAATTGTCCCGAAGGAGTTTGGGGATGAACCTGCAATCCCCAATCCCACATCACTTGGGGATTTTAGAAAGTTTATTTGCAGCTCACCATATTTGCAGTTTCAGAAGGAGGTTTCATGTTGTCTTGCCTCCCTATAAAGTCACTCCTTTCTCAAGGTTTAATCAGAAAGACTGATTCTTTCTTTAATGGGCATATATTTAAGGTGGGTTTCTTTATTTCTTCCTCCTTGAACTGCTGCCAGCCGGAGGCCAACTGTTTTGTTTAAATCAGATATTGTTTAAATTAGATATTGTTATTGACCTTCTTCAGCCTTGTTTCATATTTGTCCTGTGCTAGAAAATCAAAGCCTCTTTATTCGCGACTTGGTTAGTACTGACTCCGCAGACGGTACATATGGCCCTTACAGCACTTTTCTCTGGCAAGAACTTGTATTTTAAAGAGAAGAAGATCAGATTTCAGTGTGTTATGTGGTGGGAAAAGGCAGCTTTACAATGCTGTATGGATTAAGAAATTACGGGCCATTGTTTTGCCCTCGCTGTCTGGAACTGGCAGTGTATTTCATGCGATGCAGGTCCCTTCCCTGCCACTCAACAAGCGACTGCGCGACCCCCGGTGCCGTGAGAGCATCTCCTGCGTGCCGGGCCAGGCGTCCCCCCGGGGTAAATCACTGCTGCACCAGTGACTTGAGTGGGGCAAAGTGGGTTTGCGCACGGAGGAGGTCCCACCTTGCAAGGGGTTCACGGGTCCCTCGTGTCCCCTCTTTCCCTGTGCTTTGGCTTGTCACAGTGCTCTGTTGCCAGCAAGTGTGCTCCTGCCCCAGCCCTGTGTGCTGCCCTTGGAGGGTCTGTGCACACCCAGTGCCGTCCCTCTGACCCTGGGAGCGGGGGCTGGCCCCGTCCCCACGGCTCCGTCAGATGTCACCGGCTGGGTACGGCCGCCACACGTTCACACCGCTCTTCTCTTGGTTGCAGGGTTCCCCGCTGAAGGGTGAGACATGCGGTAGGAGCCAGCGCTTCCCACCAAAGAGCGAGACCCGGTCGTTGCCGCACAGCCCAGGGTGCTGCAGGAGGGGCAGGACATGCACCGCATTGGCTGCCTCCTCTCGGGACTCCTCTTCATCCTCAGTGTGACTAGCACGGACAGCTTTGCCTGGGCAGGGTAAGCCCCCTTTTTGTCTGTATCTCCCAGGTGCGCGCTGTCGCATGCCACGGCGAGTCGCATCCCCTCCCAGTGATGAAGAGCCCTGTTCAGCCAGCTGGCTGCACGTGCCTAAGCAGCTCGCCGGGCTGGTGAGGAGGTGGGAAAAGGCTGAGCTGAGTCCTAGGGCAGCCGGGGCTCGGCAGCCCTTCGCTGGTGTTTGTTTACTTTGTCACTGAAGTGAAAAAGCCTCTCAGAGAAAATGCCCCAGCTCCATTTAGCTCCACGCAGGGGACACAAAGACACTCTGGGCTTTTTGTCCAGGAGAGTCAAAAGCTAATCAGGCCCTGAGCTGTTCATGAATTATTATTGTCTCTTTCAAGCACATCCTTGTGCAAAAATATGCGTGCAATCTTGCTATCATGCCAATCGAGCCATCAAAGGAGGATGCAGCCTCCCAGCTCTGAGAGGATGCACCGTCCAGGGGACACAGGTGTAGAAAGCCCCGGCAGGTTGTTGCTTGCCGTGCCCTGTGCTCCCTGGGATGCTGCGGCGGCTGCGGTCACGGTCCCTCAAGCCCGGGAGTGGCAGCTCCAGCAACTCCCCTTCCCTTTCCGGGAAACAGGCCCGACACGGCGCCCTGGATCCCAGCACGGCCTGGGCAGGCACAGCTCAGCTCCCGCTGGGTCAGAGCAAGCCCAGAGCTCGGTGCCCCAGTTTCTTCCCCAGCCAAAAGGAGCTCGAGCTCAACGCCCACCCCCCAGATACAGCTCACATTTTCTACAAAGTTTGTTTTTACATTGAAATACTCTCCTCTAGCGTTAAACCTTTCGCATTCTGGTCGTGACTAAAACCACAGGCTTGAATTCCTCACTCGCACGCACAGGCTGCAGCTATAGCTTTATTCTAAGTTTTGCAAAGCAAACAATTGCCATTTAAAAATTGCGTCTTCTATAGCATTAATCAGTGAGGCTGAAAGGAGTTTTCTGGAGTTAATGGAAGCCATCTGATGTCCACGCTAATTCTCAGGCTTTTTATTCTAGTTTCTAATTGGGCTGGGAGGCTGAGAGAAGTAGGTGAGTTCCTCTGTGGGACTGACCTGCTTGGGCTGGAAAACGTTGAAAAAAAGAATTTTTAACCAAGACCACTTTGGCTGTTAACCTTGGGAAAGTTTTTGACTGGATTGCAGTTATCTTAGGAAGACTGGAGGGTGACTTTCCTCTGGCCTGTACCTTTTTGCGGTGAGCCCGACCCTTCCTGTGAAATCATTAGCTTCTTGGTGACGACAGGGGCATCCGTTTCAGGAGTGCAGAAGTCTCAGAAAGGAAAAATCCACCCAGAAAGTGAGTGATTTTAAGGAAAGGGAGGCAATGAATGGAAGGAGAACTGCTTTGAGTAAATCCCCCCTAAATCTGGGCCCCGACTGCTCTCCCAAGACGGAGGGACTGTGCCGGGGTGAGTGCACGAGGAGGCATCAGTGCTTTCGCGCAGGGGCTGGGGAGGAAGAGCCCATGCAGCCCGCAGCGCTCAAGCTTTGTGTCGCTGCCCCGAAACAACTTGAAGTAACCTCCCGGGTCACTCAGGCAATTAGCCGCTGCCATTTCAATAGCCCTCTGTGAAGAGGGACTGTCAGGCCATGTCCTGGGCTGGTGTAAATCGGTGGAGCCCCTTTGCCCTGAAGGGAGACGCGGTGGGTTGGGTTTTAGCCAGTGTCTGACCTACTCCCCTCTCCGCAGCCGCAGAGTCTGTGCCGCGGCGCCGCAGAACCGGGTGGCCACCTACTCCGAGTCCCACGTCCAGCCCATCTACCAGCCCTACCTCACCACCTGCCAGGGCCACCGCCTCTGCAGCACCTACAGGTGAGGGCAGCTGCCCGCAACGCGGACCTGGTCCCTGCGAGGGAACCGGACCCGTCCCAGCGAGGCAGCGACCAGCAGGGGCTGCGGAAGGGGGGAGTCCTGCCTTGATCCGTGGGGAAGGGGCTCCCAGCCCGTGGGCAGGGGGTGCCAGTGAAGGGGGTCTGACCCACAGGCACGGGAGCGGGATGGGGGGCTTGGGGCGGATTCTCAGTCACCCGGCTCAGCCCCATCTTTGTGTTGCAGGACCATCTACAGGGTTGCCTACCGGCAGGCGTACAGGCAGCTGCCCCAGCTCGCGGCCTCGTGCTGTCCCGGCTGGAGCAGAGCTAACAGCCACGCACTCAGCTGCAACAGAGGTAAGAGGCTGCTGTGCCACCCCCGGTGCCAGCGCTCACCCTTCCCCCAGACCCCAGCTCAGGTCCCTGGTTGAGGGCCCGGCAGCCAGCTCTCTCATTTACTGGCACTCTGTCTGTCAGGCAGATTCTCCCTGTAGGAAAGCATTTAAATTTTCAGCATCACAACCAAATGCAGTTCAATTTCTGATTAATTCCCAGCCTTTCTCTGCTGCCTTGCAGGCCTTTTTCCTTTGGGATTTCCTATTAACTTTATAGTTACCAGAGGATAAATAAAATGAGTAAGTCCTTTCCATATAAATCAACAGTAATGGAAGAGAAATGCTTTCAGGAGGCAATCGCGATGTACAGCACAAAACAAATGCAAAACATCATCAGCTAGCCTGTCCCCAGATGAGCTCAGAGCGCAGCACCAGGGGCTTCCCAGGGCCTGCTGCCGCCCATCGGCCCTCCTCCCTGCCGGCTGTGCTGGCTGCAGGTGTCTCGGCCTCTTTCCAGGCTGCAAAACCAAGGTCCTGTTCATCCTACCCGTCCTGTGCCCTGTGCAACCCAGTTAGCTTAACCCCACTGCTCCGGGGCTGGTGCAGAGCATCCCAGCCCTGGGCTGGTGCTGGTGTGTGGGTCTGCATGTGCACTGGGTCTGTACATGCACCCACAGCAGCAGGGGAGGGAGCTCGGGACCCCCGGAGCTGCCCAGTGATGCTGTGCTTGTGTTTGGTCCCATAGCTCTCTGCTGGGTGCCATGCCAGAACGGCGGGAGGTGCGCCTTCCCCGGCAGATGCGCCTGCCTGCCCGGCTGGACGGGGCGAGCCTGCCAGACAGGTACCAGCCGCGCCGCTCCCCTCCGGGCTCCCTGTGTCGGGCCTGCCCCGCCGCTGCCGGGAGAGCTTCTCCGGGGAGCAGTGGGGCTGCCCTGGGGCTCTGGCGGTCCTCTGCCCACAGACCGACCCCTTGGTGGCAGACGGGCAGCAGCACCATGGCTCCTCACCAAGCCTTGGCACATGCCTGGCGCTACTCAGCCCACAGAGGGGAACCAGGGTGTTACCCCTCCACACACCCACCCACCACCCTTACACGTGTTGCTCCAGGGCAGTGATGCCTGATGGTCTGGCCAGGAAAGGACGGGAAGCTTGGCTCCCAGGGGAGCTCTGACCTCCCTTTGGCTGCGTCGGTGCTCTCAGCCCTTGAGTGCAGCCCTGGCATCCACATTTTCTCTCCGCTGCTGCTCCACGCTGGATCAGCATGAGCAGAGGCTATACTCTGCCATGACTGTACAGCCAGCAAGAGGCTTTCTGCAGAGCAACTGTTACACTTGTGGTGTCAGCCAGAGATTGTGTATCTCCCAAGCTTTGTAAACTCTTGCTGTAAAGTAAGATGCCCATTTACTGTAGAGATTAAATCTGTAAACCAAAAATATCTGGGGGTGGAGGGAAAGCCTGGCGATCTCCAGGCACTGAGCTCCTCTCCAGCATGACAGCAGCCCGATGCTCCTCACCAGAGTGCAGAGAAATCGGGCAGCATGGAGGGCAGCAGTGCTCTGCAGATCCCAGCACAGCAGCGTGGTACAAATCCCTGCCACAGCATTTCCCGGCTTTCTACCCTCCCATAAGACAGAGGAGGAGCATGTGGCATTGACCCATGCTGGGCCAGGCAGGGCTGAGCACATCGCTGACAGCTCCAGCGCAGAGGGGAAAGGATTTTCCCACTGCCTAAAACAGATTCGCCCGGGCGTGGGAAGCAGTTCAGCTCATTTTGCTTTGTGGGAACAGCTTTAATAACTCCCCCGTGTGAGGAGAGGTTACTGGGTTTTGTACATACTTGAAAGGCTGATAGCTTCTCGCCACGGCTGGCTGGAA
The DNA here is from genome assembly GCF_965638725.1 of Aptenodytes patagonicus. NCBI lineage: Eukaryota > Metazoa > Chordata > Aves > Sphenisciformes > Spheniscidae > Aptenodytes > Aptenodytes patagonicus. The sequence continues at coordinate 9,892,026 of NC_134966.1, read as the reverse complement.
CCAAAACCCCGGCCATAAATCCAGGATGAGAGCCTGCGCCCGCCTGGCCAGAGCTGGGACATTTCTGACCACAGCTTTTGTTTCTGGCTCTTTTGTGGGGGGAACGGGCAGAGGGGAGGAGGCCAGATCCCCCTCAGGGTTAGCTCAGGTTTACTCCAGCCTGGTGCAAGAGGAAAGGCGGTCCCAGGTGCTGGCGGGTCTTGTGCTCACACCCTGCAGTGCTGAGAGCACCTAGAGCTTTGCCCAGCACAAACACCAGCTCGGTCTGGGGTCCCATCTCACCCTCACCCTGTGTGAGCCCATGCGGCTCTAGCGAGGGGAGCAGGACCCCTGCTAGCGGGGCTGAGCCGTCCACGCCCCTCGCCCCCGGTAAGCACCTCCTCACCACCCCTGTCCTCACTGAGCCGTACCTGTGGTTTCAGACGTGGACGAGTGTGCCGGCCAGAGCCACGGGTGCGGTCAGCTCTGCATCAACACGGCCGGGAGCTACCGCTGCGCCTGCCGGGACGGCTTCAGCCTCGCTGCTGATGACAAGGCGTGCCAGCCCCTGGTGCCAGCCCCCGAGCCAGAAACCTTCAGCCAAGCAGGTAACCTGTCCCCTGTTGCAGGACAGCCCCGGCTGCTCGGGGCCTTCAGTGAAAGCTGGGATTAACACTCAGCATCACAGGGTGGCTGGAGCAGGACTGGCAAAAGGCAGGAGAGGGGACAGCCAGAACCCCTCAGCTTTATTCCCAGTGACCCGGGAGTCCCTCTACGACCCAACCAACCTCCCCTGTGCACAAATCCAGCCACTGCTCCATCTGCAAGGGTGACAGAGCCCATCCGTGGTGTGCGGTGGCCGGGATGCAGCTGTTCTCTCCATCATCATCATCGTCCTTCCCACAAGGCAAGTCCGGAGCCACGAGGAGTGGCAGGCACCGCTGGTGACGGTCCATTATTACTTTTGGTACGCGCTGTGACACTTCAAACTCGTACCGTGAGTAATAATGCGCTGTGGCCAGCACGGGCATCACGTGGGAAACGCCTGGGAGAGCAGGGCACCGTCTGCATGTGCCCCGCAAGCCACCTGCCCTTATCCTGTGTCCAGGGCCCTCAGCAGGGACGATCCTTTGTGCCCACTGTGGGACAGGGCAGACCCGGGTGGCAACTAATCTGATAAAACAGGCACGAAAGGCCAGGCTCTGCCAGACATCTTATCCTTTAAGTATCACCCCACTGCCTGAAAAATTCCCCGCTTTGTTGCAGGTCCTCCAGCAGCAAGGAGACGCTCGTGCGCATTAGCAGCGGGACAGGTTGCCAGTGCCTGCAGCAGGTGTTGGATCCGACTGATGCTCCAGGGGCTGGTCCCAGCGGGGCAGACCCCGGGGGCTCACTAGGAGGGGAGTGGAAAGCAGCAGAGCTTGGCCTGAGCCCTGCAGCAATGTCTCTCCCCAGCACCTTCCACTTCACCTTGGGCAATGACCTTTTCTTGGTCACTTTTTCAGGTCCCCCCAGTGAAATGAAGGAAGAGATGAAAGACCTGAAGAGCAGAGTGGAAGCGCTGGAGCAGGTGAGCTTCCAGCACACACCTCCGCCCTGCCCTCACTGCCCTGTTGCAGCTTGAGGCCGCCCTCAGCCAGCTCCCACCCCAGGTTGTGCACAGCCAGGGTTTCCCTCTGCCCTGGCTCTATTCTTAACGTCATGCTGGCCTCGTGCCGCAGCGATCCCAGCTGTGCTCCACACTGCCGGCAGCGCCCACGCAGCAGCTCTTCCAGCCCGGCGGCCCTTTGCAACTGAAGCCCCGTGAGCCGGCCGGCGTGCCGCCCCGGTGGGGTTGCACCCCAGCAGGCGACGTGCTACATCCCGCCGGGTGGTCCTCGTGGCTGGGGAGGACATGCTCATGGCCCCCCTTCTCCCTGCAGAAACTCCAGTTGGTGCTGGCCCCCTTCCACAACCTCATGCCATCTGCGCCGGAGGATGTTGGCGCAGACCCCATCAGCCGGCTGTCCCACTCCCTCCAGCAACTGGACAGAATCGACTCCCTGAGCGAGCAGATCTCCTTCCTCGAGGAGCGGCTAGAGACGTGTAAGTGCCTGGAAAAAGCAGGGCTGAAGTATTTCCCTCCACCCATACTGGCCACGGTGAGCAGATGCAGGCCAGCGAGATCAGTAACACATATGCCACTATTAATCTATATCTCCCTCAAGCTCAGCAGTCTGTAATTAATAAAAGATGAACACAAACAGCCCATTAGCTTCATTTCAAAGCTGTTTCTATGGCTGCACCATCTGACTGGCCTTGTAGCAGCCAAAAATCATAAGATCAGCACACGGAAAGGTGGCTCTGGGGCAGAAGCAGAGGGAGCCCACTATGAGCAGTGGGTCATGTCTCACAATCAGCACCCTCGACAGATGTGTTCCCTTCCTGTACTGTTATAACTTAGGCCTTAGAAAAGAAACCCCAGCTCTTAGGAAATTAACAGTCCAAAAAGTCAATCAGGAGAGTTTAGGGAGCGTGCAGAAGCTGGCAGATTTACGAGCCTGGGAAGTTTTAGGCATTTCTTTTTGAAGTCTGCAGACCAGTCCTTTGCCAAGCAGTGGACCAGAGAGGGTCTCCTAAGTAGCAAACTCTGAAGAAGAGACACTGGTGAGAGCTGTCATGTGTGAAATGGCTGAAGGCGGGGGGTCCTGCCTGGCGTGCTCCCCCGCGGCACTGCAGAGTGGGGCAGCATCCCCTCGGGTCCCTGAGGTGTGTGGGACGCTCTCCCTGGAGCACTGCAGCTTGACTCAAGAGTAGAGCACAAACCATATGAACACTATTTTTGATAGGCAGCTCTTTGCAGCTCGTTTTCCCGTTAAATAACGCCAGTCAAACACGTCCAGAAACTAGGCATGGCTGGGCCAGCTCAGGAGCTGGTGTACAGCTGCAGCCTGGTGCTCATGGCAGAGGGGTGAGGGTGCTTGGAAAGGCTTAAGGGGAAACTGTTCAGGGCATATCCAGTCCCAGTTCACTGCATGCAGTAATGGCTCAGATACGAAAGACTTCAAAGAGCTTGTTTGAAGACTAAGTAGCTGCAAATAGGCACTTAAAAAAAATCTCAGAAAGGGGTAATCATCAGAACCACTGAGTGTTCCAGCAGACCAAGCTTCCTAGTATTGCTCTGTACATATTATTAGTGACAGCACAGAGGAATGTGAGCAGTATCACAAGGTAACATGGATTTATTCCAAGGGATGACTCCAAAGTCCTGAAATTAACTTCTATCAAGCCTGTTCTAGCAAGCAAAACTTGTTTTTGTCCCTCTCATGGCCTTGAAAGTCCCTGGAGGACACAAGACTGTCCTTTTGTACTCCAGCAAGTACCGGGGCTTGCAGGGCATCCCATGAAGAGTTAAGTAGCCATCCATTTTCTGTGCCTTGCGAAGCATTTCACAACTGAATGCTAAGATACAACTGCACTCTCCAATTATCTGCTCAGTGGGAATGTGCGTAAGGACTAAAAAACATTTTTCTCTTCTTTAAACCACCACAAGGTCAGATCTCTTTAAGCCATAACCATTTTAGCACCTCTAAGTCTGAATTACCCCCAATTCAGCACAGACTATCAACGCGTGGCTGGGACGCAGCCAGTTAGCAGCACGACAGACTCGCAACTGCACGTGGCTGGGCAGCAGCCACCTCGTGCGGTCCCTTCCCCAGCCCACAGAGCTCCCTGGGCCCTTTGGTGACCAGCAACACCTGCTTCCAATTACTGTCACACAGAGCCACCAGCTGTGTCTGCGGTGGGGACAGGCTGGTCCCAGCCTCCCGTCCTGGGGCAGCCAGAATTATTGTCACTGGCTTTCCACGTCCCCCACCTTGGGACACTTTGCACAGAACTTCCCAGGCCCGGGCGAGGCTGGCAAGGACTGCGGCATTCCAGAGAGGCGAGACCGACGCTCCCAAATGTGGCAGGACAGAACCAGCCTGGGGGTGTTTGGCAAAGGGAAAGCAGCAAGTGTGGGTGACATTCACAGAGGTTGAGGTCAACCTCATTCTTCTTGGGGAAAGAGAAACCAAACCCAGGCTAACAACGTTGCTGAATTGCTTTTTGTTTTTTTCTCATCTTCCCAGGTTCCTGCAAGAATGAACTCTAGCCGGGCGCCCGAGGAATTGGAGCAAGCTGAGTGCATCCGCAGCTCTTATCCCATTCTCCAGCCCGAGGCTGGGGACAAAGCCACATCATCTAGAGGAAGGCACAGGGTAGCAGAAGGCGGCTGGTTTCCCATCAGCATCTCCATCATTTTCTCTTCCAACTCACCTTATCAAAGGTCACGCAGTTACTTCCAAACTGGACTCCAAGCCCTCAGCATCTCACCCCCTTCCTGCTGGAGCGGCAGAAAATAAATGCCTTGCCTCGTGCAGTTAGTGCCTGTCTGGCTGTGCCAGAGAGACTGGCTGGACGTGAAGCTGTGTGGTGTTTAGCTTTGCCTGGCTTTTACTTAGCATTACCCTGGGACATTGACCTGGGACACATTACCTGGGTCCCGGGTTGAGTCCATGGAAGTATTTAAAAGACGTGTAGATGAGGCGCTTAGGGACATGGTTTAGTGGGCATGGGGGTGTTGGGTCGACGGTTGGGCTCGACGATCTTAGAGGTCTTTTCCAACCTCAATGATTCTATGACATTTTCTCCCAGGGGAACACAGACCTGGCCCAGGCAGGACATCTGTCCCCCATGCTCCCCCTACCTGCTCCCACCCAAAGAAGGCGGGGGCAAGTCCTGCGTTTGGAGGACTATGGCCAAAAATGCCTTGTGGCAGAGGGGGCAGCCCCAAACCAGGCATCATGGCAGTGGATGGGTGCAACTAGTCCCCGCAAAGGTACTGCGCTGGCTGGGTGCAGGGAGCGGGTGCCCATCCCTGCAGCTTCTGTTCTGCTCTCTGGGACCAGCCTCCCTGCACGAGCACTGGAGGTGGGCTGGTGCCTCGCTGCTCCTTGGCGTGGCAGCTGCAGCAGCTTGCTCTGAAATTACCTGCTCCTGCTCACAGCCCCTCTGCACCATCCCTGGGCCCTACAGAGCAGTAACAAGGTTGAAGCTTTTACACGGGCCTGAAGGTGCAGAGAATCTGTTCTTACTTGCTTTAACAGAAAACCTTTCCCTCTGACGCTCCCAATCAATAGCACAGAGCAGACAGGGACAAACCTGTGCCACTCAGTAGTGCCAACAGGGTGAGGCCAAGGAGGGAGGGACAGTCCTCTGCATGCCTGGATGGGGACCGAGGCCTGGCGCACCCGTGTGTTTACACTGGCACGAGGACCGGCTGTCGGTGTAGCTGGTCTCTCCCAGATCCAACAGCCGCTGCGCATGCACCTACCTCCCCCCCAGCACCGTTTGCTCAAGCCCAAGGACACCGGTACAGCAGAGCAGACGTGACCGACCTGGTACAACACTTCCCTAGAGTGGAGCTGCAGGAGGAGCCCTGTGGGCAACGGGGTGCTGCAGGGGTTGTACCAAAATAAAGCCTCCTGCTGCACATACCGAGGCCGTGGGATCATTACTGGCTGGGAAGGCGCTTGTTCCAGGGCCCTGCTTTGACATGGGCTCCCATCCACACATCCCATCTTCCTCTTCCCCTGGGACAGGTCCCCGCAGGCATTTGTCCTCCTAGTTCAGGCCAGGCTGGGGCTGAACTAGCCTGGGTGAGGCTGGGGTGCAGAAGCACAGCCCTTCTGCCTGTGGGACGCAGGGTGGGGACAAGGACCTGCCATTCTCCCTCAATCACCAACCCACCCCCTGCAAGAGCTGAAGGGTCAGCACCCTTCTTTCTCCCACAGCAAGCCTCCTCCCTCAGCTCCCACACAAGACCAGGAGTCTCCTTTATTTAAATAACCAAAGGTGTATTTTTTTTTTTTTTTAAAGCACATAACATTATTCTTAACCCAATTAAAAGTGAACAGCAGATAACTGCACACAGAGGCACCGCTCTCTCCTCCCAGGGAAGGATGCTGCAGGAGTCACTCCGTGGATGTGGTTATCCCCCGCAAGAGCCCTCCCGGGACCCTCCTGGGTTTAACCTCCATGACAGCCCTTTATCTGCTGCTCTTACAAAGTGCTGGTTCGGTTCCCATCCTCCCACCCCGACCTGTCCCAAGGCGGGTCTGACCCCTGAGTCTGTACTGTAAGGCCCCTCTGATAAAGCCCCCGGCACCCGCTAGCACCAGCTCAGCCCACGGGCTCCCTCCCTTGGGGACCGCTGGCTCTACAGGAACTCCCTGCCTTTCCCAGTTGAGGCTTTAACCCCAAGATGCCACATAACTGCAATTCCACCAACGCAGCGCCAGACAGGCTGCAAAAGCCGGCTGTGTCTGTTACCCAGGTAGCCCCAGGTGGCTTATCTCAAGGTTATACACCCTGCACCACAAACAGGAGAGCTAAAAGCCTCCCTGAACCTGACTTGGAGGTGAAGGCAACCCCCTGGAACCATGGACCTGACCCAGTCTTGCTCTTCGCAGAGGTCATCAACACTTCCGCAGCTCCCAGCGAAGGATCCAGGACCCCTGCTGGTCCATCACCCCAAAGCACAGGGGAAACCCCTTTCTCTGAACGGGAGAAGGAGCCCATTTCCCCCCAAAGGGAGAGCCGAAGCCTTCCAAGCTCCATTACAGTTGCAGCTCACCCACCCTGCGGCTCTGCAGGAGTTTTTACAAGCCTTGCAGAGCAGCAGCTCCGCTGAGATCTGCACAAAGACACAAGGGACAGGCACCATCTTTCGGCCACTGCTGACCATGACAAGTGGCAAAACAAGCATGACAGAGCCCTTTGCATCTGCAACAAGTACTGCAGGCACTACTGTGACAAGGTTGAGCCATGGCAGGGAGTTGGCAGCACAGTTTCCCCAACACCAAGGAAGCTCTGAGCCAACGCAGGTGCATGTCACACATGGCATCCAGAAGTGTGCCACAAACAAGTCACACGTGAGGACAGGTTTGCCCAGGACTCCGACAGATCTGTGCAGTTTTTAAAATCAAGCTGGTGGCTCTGAATGGTAGAAACAAGCGTGGGGTTTCATTCAGAAGATGACTAAACTCGCAAGGCTGGACAGCATTCAGCTAAACTCTGCCCAGACCATATATATTGGCTTGGTCAGGCTGCAGCTTCCCTCTCCACTGCTGCACCCCTCAATGAGCAAGGGCACTTGTTCAGACAAGGCAATTAAGCCCAAAGAGACACTATAAGGCTGACTGGCCCCACACATTCCCCTTTGCAGAGCAGCTGAGGTTATTTGCTCTAGGTGCTCTCTTCAGAAGTGAAAGACTTGGGTCAGGAGAGCCTGGGCAACACAAAGCCCCAGCACAAGATGCTGCTGTGACCCAAGGGCGTCTCTCAGGGAGACAGGCCCTGCCCCAGAGACCGCCCGTGAGCTCCACCATGCCGGACGGCAGTGCTCCAGGCTGCCCAGGGAGGATGCTGCACTCCCAGTGCTGCCGAAGAGCCAGAGTCTGGATTTTCACCCGATTCTCAGCCCTGTTTGAGCAGCATCAAGGTTGTGCAGATACAAACTGCTACCTGGTGGTTTCCATCTGGGACAGCACAGGGCCAGGCCAGCACTAGCTGAGCCTGCAGGAACACAGGTGCAGGGATGCTCACATGAGGCAGAGCCCAGCCTCCAGCCAGGTTTTCGTTGTCATCCCACACCACCTGCCTGAGCTGGGGGAACTCACCTCTCTGGTCATTGAGCCCTTTGGTAGCACAAGTTTGATGCCTGAGAAATTCAGAAAAAGGAGACATTTCGTTGCAAGATAATGAACCCATAAGAGAAATCCACTCAACGTGAAACCTCAGCGCTGGCTCGACACCCCGTGTGTGCCAGTCCATGGTGTTCCCAGAGTTAGAAGTCACTGCAAAGGGAGAAAAGTTCCTTGGATATTTGGCAACAGACAGGTCCCTTCAGCCACCACCACATGGTGATGCCACTGGAGAAGCATCTAGGACGAGTCCTTCGCCTCACTTGGACGGCCCGACAGCCTGAAGAGGGTCTCCCTCATGATGCGGAAGCATCTGTCAGTGAGGTCGGAGACATCGTCTGATGTCAGGCCTTTGGTCTCTATTGGAGGCAGAACCTCAACCTTGATTTTGCCTGGGAACAAGAGAAGAGCCTATGAGAAACCCACACACCACAGGAACACAGTTCTCTGCCCTCCCAGGACCCCTGCTCCCCCCGCCCCAGACAGCCCTCATCCCCTCACAGGGCTTCAGGCATCCATCCCCAGAGCACTGGCTGCACTGGTCTCAGGGGTAAGAGATTGCTCTGGGGATTAGACCCTGCCCTCTAACAGCTGCGCCAAGCAGAATATTTCCCTTGTGCCTCAAGCTGACACCCCAGCCAGAGCTTGCCCCTTTCTAAGACTGGTGTTGCTGCTCTGCCCCCACCTGCTGGCCAAGAGAGTAGGGGGAGCCCAGGGCCATGGACCCACTCAGCTCCAGGGCCATGCCGGGCACAGCCTGCACCAGGTGCTCCCTCCGTCTGCTTCTGCCCAACCCTCCTACCTTTGGCTGGCTCCAGCCATCCACGCAGCGAGCATGGCAAGTGTGGCTTCCTCCCAAAAATGAGAGGTACTGCTCCAAGTTGACCGAAAGCCAACTTTCTGCCTAGCACTTGTACTGACAGACTTCAGAGCTTTGATACCACCAGCTTCCTTGGTTTGCTTGCAGAGGAGTCCCTGCTTTGAGAGGTCAGGAGGCAGAGCATGCTTGCTTCTTTCCCCAAGCCCTCACCAAATGACTTGGGCTGTGCCACTTACGAGAGGAAGAGGTGGTGTCCAGTTTTTAACGAAAACATCCCTCTTGTATTTAATTACGTTCTTTCCTGAGTTAACCCAGCCCAGGCTCTGCTGCCAAGTGCTTTGAACTGACTCCACACATATCCCAGAGGGACAACTCCTGTTCACCCCAGCTCCGCTTCCCTCCCACACCCTTGTGAACCAGATCTCCACATGGGTATGGCATCAACCCTGTCTCCAAGTGACTGTAAAGGCCCTCAGGCTCTTTGATACCTGATGTAAATAGATTCTTCTTTGGGTTATAGAAGGTGGTGAAGGAGGAATACACCACAGGGATCACTGGGACCTTGGGGAAGAGGAGGAAAAAGAGGAGTTACTTGCACTGCAGCAACTCAGGGCAGGCCAGAGAAGCAGCAAACCCCACGCAGCAGAGCTGACCTGGCTCTCAGCCATACAGGGCACACCCAGCCCCAGAAGCAAGACCCACTTCCAAAGGCTGGGACAGTCAGGAGTCAAATGGGATCAAAACCACTCCCCAACAACTCCAGGCACAGGGACATTCAAGGCACTAGGGCCAAGTTACACTTCAGCTTCAGGTCAGCACTGGCTCAGGGCTCCTCAGCTCAAGCCAGGCTTCAAAAGTCAGGTATTTTCTGACCTGCAAATGTTGGAGGACGCCTGTTTTGACAGGCCTTGCCATGCTGTACAAGCACGTGTTTGGGGCAGGCCAGCTGGTGTGCCTTCAGCTTCTAAGAAAAGCAGTCACCAGTTGCAATCAATTGCTCCCAGGGAAGCTTCAGACAGGCAGAGACACAGCCAGGAGGGTAGGCACAGAGTCATTATTTCAGTGCTGGTAACACAGACAATCTACAGTCGGTGACTCAGGGGGAGTGTTAGCAGAGGTGGGTACCATTTCCACTGTCGTCCTTTCCTTCTGGCAGCCACCAGCCCCTGCCTTGGTTGCATCACTCCAGCAGGTGATGCACCTGCATTGGCCAATCCAACCCAGCAAGAGATCTGGCACCTACTCCCTTCTCCAGGATCCCTGCTATAACACCTCTTTTAGGGAAAGCAGTTTCCCCTCAGGCCTCGAGTCATCCCAGTAGCGAGAGGCAAGGCGGAGCATGCATGGGAAGGCAAGGCACCCATCTCCTTCCAGCTGCCTCTTTGGCACCTAGTCCCCAGCACCGGGGAGCTGAGCAGGGTGGCTCAGCTTCCAGCAACCGCCTGGGCACAGGCAGCACAGCCAGATCTTCATGTCCCCAGCACACTGCCCCAGAGCTCTGTCCAGGCAAGCACCACTGCTCCTTCAGGAGCACTGACCTCTCTAGCTGTCCAAAGCCAAGGAGCTGTTTGTCTGCTCCCCCACTAGCTGCTCATGGATCTTGTCATTTTGGAGAGAGAAGGCATTTAAGACATACCAAGAAGTGCCACATGGCTGTCTGGGAGGGAGCAGTTATTCCCACACAGAGCAAGCCCGGATGTTGCTCTAAAGCACTAGTATTAACAATCCTGGATCAACACTACACTGTTGCAACCCTGGGGGATTGAGAAATCCATCAACAGCTTTGGGATTCCCCAGGCAAGCTCACAAAGTGCAGCACCTGCTGGGCTCCCTGCCAGAAGCAAGCTCTGTGCTGCAGCCGTGCTCCCAGGAGCAGGGCACAGACACTGCACCGCCACGCTGCCAGGCAGCTGCCTGCAAAGCTTAGAGCTAGGGGGTCAAGTGTGCCTGTCCCCCATGCTCTGCCCTCCAGATGGGACACTGGGACTGCAGTGCCGGGGCAGTCAGGAGAGAGGACAAGGCAGCTTCTCCGCTGCCTGCAGCCCCCCCGTCCACAGGGATCAAGTCGCTCCTGCAGGGGATGGAAAAGTCTCCCAGCTCCTGCTGGGCAGCCCTTATGACACCTAATGGTGGTTTAGCTGAGGAGCTCAGCTGTGACCAGGGAACACAGCTCACCTGAGAGCTAATAAACCATACCACTGCATGACCAGTCTGCAGTGCCACTGCAAAAGCATTCAGAGTCCCCACGCAGGAGCAAAGTTCTGTTACCTGTGCCTGGACAGCAACGTGAAATGCTCCTTTCTTGAACGGCAGCAAATCTCCCGTGCAGTTCCTTGTGCCCTCTGGGTACACCCACACCTTCACCTGCACATGGTGAGATAAGGCTCTGCTCCAGCAATCCACTTGCAGTGCTCCCTTCCCCCCCCTCCCTTGGCAGCCTTGCCAAGAGCTGCAGGTGGCTGTAACTTCAGGCAAGCCAGAGTCAGGAGTGCCACATCCCCCCATGCCACCCCAGGATACCCAGACACATGCCATCCCACCAGGCGCCAGTCACACTCACATTGTCAGTTGCCATAGTCTTGGCCACCTCTGCCATCACCATCTTGGCGCTGGTGGTGCTCTTCCTGTTGATGAAGATGACACCACCGAGGTAGATGACGAGCCCCACAGTGCCGGCGTACATCAGCTCTTTCTTGCCCACCTGGACACAGTCGTCGGGCAGGACCTCCATCAGCCCTAATGTGATGGCAGAGGGTGAGAACCAGCAGCCGCCCCCCCCCATCCTGCACTCAGATGGGACAAAAGACACAATCTGAGGTGGGGAGGGGAGTACCAGGGACAGGCCAATGCCTTGTTTCTCTGCTGGCTTCTGCTGCCATCAATAGAGCAGATGGAGACTCAGCACACAGCAGAATTACAGGGGCAGGGTGGCTGCAGGTCATAGCAAGACCCCTCAGGAGGCAGCTTACTCCTCAGCCCCGCAGTGCCCAGCGGGGCCACCCCTCATGCCTGGCTGCCTGGTACACCGACACGGGTGCTAGGCCAGCCAGGCCATCAGGAAGGCAGGGATATAAAAGGGAGCTGAGAATCACCTGAAGCTGAGCAGTACCTGGGGTGCTGCACAGGGGTGTGATTGCTCAGAGTGAGGGGAGACCCTTCCTGCAACCAGCACTGATAGAGAAGGCTGGATCAGCTGGCTCGGTAGCACAGACCAGCCAGCGCAGGGGGCTGCTTGGCCAGGAGATGCAAGCAGGATTTCTCTGACAGTGAGCAAGACAACTGCTCCCTCCCGCCCGCCCACCAGCTCCTCACCCATCATGTCGAGCATGCTCTGGTGGTTGGACACAATGATAGCAGGGCCCTCCACCTCAAAGTTCTCCAGTCCCTTCACCTCAAACCTCAGGCCAAAGAAATACTTGAAGGTCTTGACCACAGTTTTGATGATTCTGCAGAAGAGAAGAGCAGTCAGCAGCAGGGCAGGGGGGCGACAGGGTCTGCTATACCCAGGGTGGGTGGAAGGAGATAAGAAGAGCTCTGTGACAGAGAGCCTCCAGTCTCATTTGCCCTGTGGTCCACCCAGGTGCCTGTCCTGTATGGTCTCATGTGCTCAAAGTGCTTCAGTTGCATGCTAAGCCCTGTCCACTCCCAGTGTGGGAATTTTACTGGAAGCCTAGGGGAAGCTGATCATAACTTTGAGGCCGGTACAGCTAGACTTGATGGTCAATGCTTCCTTCAAGTTGACAGCATCTGCTCACAACCAGGCTCACTATGGGCTCTTCAGAAGAGGCAAGTCCAGCCTAGTGCAGCTGCAAGAGCCCTGCAAACAGAGGGCAAACCTGGAAGCCCTCCAAAGCCCAGCAGGGAGAGATGCTGGTTTCAACGCTGGAATAAGGACCACTCCTCCTGCTGCCAGTCCTGCTCATTTAGTGCTGTTTGTTTCCCCCTGTGCCATGGCTGTAGTCTGCTCCGATGCTACCAAGGTTTTCCTTCTGCAATCAGCAGAGCCCCACAAGTTGTTCAAATGGTTCTACTAGGAGCTGCCGCTCGCCAGCATGCGGGTATCAGCCTGCACATCCATCGCCCAAGGAAAGCTCCGCCAATTCTCCCTCTTGCAGTGCTGGAAGATGCTGCTTAACGATACAACAAACACAGGGTGTCATTACCCCAGGGGAGTCCAAGAAAGGAGGAGAATGAAGGTGAGAAACACTTCCCTGTACGATGCAAGAATGCAAGCAGCAAACGGGATGCTCCCCAAGCAGCCTGGCAGAGGCTAGGGGCCCCCCGGCAAACCCAACTTCAAGCAAAGAGCTTTTGCCTGTCAGTTCACTTCCCCGGTGGATCTACAGGTCTGTCCACAAAGCTCCCAGCTTTCTTCCCCTGTGCCCAAGGGCTGGGGGCCCAGCTGGCAGGAGACACCAGCAGCTCCACTCAGCCCTGCCAACACATAGAGCAGGCTGCCATGCCCTTGCTGAGCCCACCCAGCCCAGGCTCGCCGGCTGAGACCCTGCCAGCCCATGTGAACAGAGCCCATCTACACCGCCCCCAAACAGGTGGGAGCTGGGGACCCTCCAACTGGGCCAAAGGACGCAGCCTTTGGCTGCCAGAAGCTGGCAGCACACAGGGGCTATTTTGGTCAGGGGAGCAGCCATTCACCAGGACAGGAGGCAGAGGAGCCGATTCAGAAGCTGACCTGCCCTCCAGCAGGCACCTGCCTCAGGGCCCACCCTCTCCCTGGCAGACAGGGGACAGAGCTTTCCTCCCTGCAGGAGAAGGCTGAGGGACAGTGTCAGCTTCTCCCCCACCACAGGGTCCAGACAGAGGGCTGGCACAGCACCACCAGCCTGGGAAGCACCCCTGTCACCCAGGGTGGGAGGCGAGCACCTGGCTGGCATCTCATCCTGGCTTCGCAGCAGCTCCCAGCATCTGCTCTCCAAAAGTATCCCCACCCCTGCCACCAGCTCTTCAACCACACACCTTCGTCAAGGTGACTTTCCCTGGCTTGCTCCTACCCACAGTGGGGTTCGTTTCTCTGTGGGGTGCCCCACCACACAGACCACCCAGGCACTGACTTGGACACTAGAGTTCAGACCAGGCCAACGCCCGCAGGTGACAGAGCTGAGTGACACCAGTGCTATCAGTCTCCCGGCATTCAAACTTGCTGCAAAGGTTAGAGCTGCACCCAGGGAAAGGACAAAAGGACAAAAGGACATGGGGAGGTGCCCAGGCTGCAGAGCTCCCGAGCACCACGGGCTTGCACCGAGGTTACAGGAGTGCAGTCCAGGTAGAGACAAGGGGGCAGGTGAGGAAAGGCAGGGTGACATGAATTGGTGAGGTCATGGTGGATGCCATGCCACCAGACTGACCTAAATCCCACTTCTCCTCCCTTCTGACTGCCAACCAAAAAAGAGGTCACTGCTCTGGAAGTCACACTACTCGGTAGCTGCTGGCAGAGGCTGGTTACACATTACTCAAGAGCAACCATCCAACTTCCTCCTGCCAGTAAGGAACCAGCATTTCCTTGCACAAGATGTGGCCTGAGCCACTGAAAGAGGCAAAGGGGCAGAGCTCAGAGCAATTAAAGAACCACCAGGTGACCGGCGGCCCTGCTGAGCTGGCCACATCATCCACGGGGTTAAGCAGATGGGTCCTACTCCCCTCCAACCCCGCAAGCAGCTTCTCTGCTGGTATGAATGATCCTGACTTGGTGCAGTCACAGCTGCAGAGAGCTGTAAATCTGATGCACTTATTGCCAGATGCAAGGAGAGAATAGAAAAGTGAGAGGGAATATGCTTTTTTAGTGCTTCTGTAACAGCCTGAGTCTGAAATCCAGCAGCCCCGGCTTCACATGCTCTGCTCCGCAGCCTGTGACAGAGGCCTTTTTAGGATCCTCTGATTTTCAAGGATTAATGAAGTATGCTTACCAGATTGGAAGCTCTTGCAAGAGGTTTTGCCACTAGATAAACAGCTCTATCTCTATCAGACACAGAGAGCAACCTCTTCCAAGTCACACCAGCTTGGCACTGGAGCCAGGAGCACAGCAAGGACGGGGTGTTCTGCGCCGGGCCGTAACACCGTTATCACTGTCTGTCTGCCAGCACGTGCTCTGCTCCAACCCCCTTCCCCGAGCCGGAATAAGCAGACTGGGATGTGGCAGAAATAAGGACCTTGCCAGATCACCTCAGCCACAGACCTCCCAGGGGCTGGAATACATGACCAGGATCATCAGCCAGTGCCAGCACATGGAAACGAGGGGCTTAAGTTACAGGAAAAGGGCAGTTCTGGCCAAAATTCAGCTCTGAGTTTCAACATGAGAAGTCATCCAGTGCAAGGAGTTCTTGTTTCCAAAGAGTTCCTTTAAGTTTACAGGAGATTTACAAGAAGTTTTAGGGGTAGGGAAAAAGAGGGAGTGTCTCTGTAACTAACATCATAAATTCTCCCAGCTGCAAAGCTGGTTGCACATTGGAAAGCTGCTCCTGAGTGAGCCAAGACAACCAAAGCTGGAGACAGAGCTAGGCTGGAGATCCCAGAGCAGACTGCTGTTTCCAGTGCCTGGGGCCACAGCACCAGAGTGGATTGCAGACCATCAGCTTGGGTGGACAGGGCAGAGCCCACAAGGCAGCATGTCGGTGCCCTGCGCCTGCTCGCTCCACCCTGAGTCCTGCCTACGAGAGCCGCACCGCAAAGCAAAGTCCAGCTCCACCAGCTGAGACACTGCCCAACCTTTAATCCAAAAGGATGTATTAAGGCAAGAGGGCTCCCCTTTCCCCCACACCCGTATAACTTGGCCTGGACACAGATGGTTGGAGTAGGTAAAAAGCTGCCTAGAGAGCAAGGTGAGAAGCCCAGGTTCTCCCGTACTGCCAGCAGAAGTGCCAGCTCTGCCCCCTAAAATGTGCCTTCGCATGCAGAGGAGCTGCTCTTCTCCGGCAGCAACAGCCACTGCCCCAGGTGCCCTGTCAGAGGACATAGGCAGCGAGGCCTGACAGCAACAAGCGTGCCCCAGGCAGCCGCATGGCCACCATGCTCCTTGCACCAGGCTGAGGGCAGCATATTAAACACCGTCTGCCAGCAGGCAGCCCTCCTGGCACAGGCTCCACTTCTGGAGGGGGGGGGAAACCCCCAAACACTGCTGTCACATAGCTTTCCCCAAAACCTGCGTGGCCCCTGGAGCATGGCCGCTTACCACCATCCTCACACCTTCCAGGCCCTCCAAAGGGCACTCACCCCCACGTGGGGCTCTCCAAAGGCAAGGGCACAGCTATGGGCCAGAGCAGCCCCTCACCACAGCCCCCAGCACCCTCCATGGGCCAAGAGGCAACCCCGCTGCCACCAGGGCAGCCACCCGAGGGTCCGCTGTCACAGACCTGAGGTAACGGAGGCCACCATCATTCCCCCCCCCCCCCCGCCGGAGGCCCCCACGCAGAGGCCGGGCCTGAAACCGATCTCCCGTTTGCGTTTCACCCGCCCACACCCTGGCCCGGCCATTACGCCCGTCCCTCTGCGCCCGCGGGGCTGGCTCACCCCCACTTCGCCTCGGGCACCCCCCCGCCACTCGCCTCATGTTCTTGACGGTGCGGCCGCCGTTGACGAGGAGGCAGACGGGGACCGTCAGCGCCGAGCCGACGACGCACAGCAGGTAGTAGAAGCCGACGCGCAGCACGAAGTTGACGGCGGGGCTGAGCTCCATCAGGACGTGGAGCAGCAACAGCACCGCCGCGCCCCACAGCAACCACCCCAGCTCCATGCCGCCGCCTCACCGCGCAGCCCGGCCGAGGAGGAGGAGGAGAAGGAGACGACGACAACGCCGCTGCCACTGCCGCCTCCGCCGCCGCGCCGAGCGGCGTGGGCTGCCCCCGCCTTATGTGGGCGGTGCGGATGGCCCGGCCCGGCCCGACCCGCCCCGCCCGCCGCCGCCCCGCCGCTCCCCTCAGCCGGGGCGGGACGGTCCCCTCAGGGCGCGGCGAGAGGACCGTGAGGTCCCTCCTGGGGACCGTGAGGGCTTGGCGTCCCCTCATGGTGCTATGTGGGTCTGGGTCCCCTCGTGGCGTGGTGAGGAGGGCTTTTGGTCCCCTCATGGCGCCATGTGGGGGCTTTGGGACCCTCATAGTGCCATATGGGGTCTTTGGGGGTCCCTCATGGTGCCACGTGGGGTCTTTGGGTCCCCTCATGGCATGATGTGGGGGTTTTGGGTGCCTTCTTGGCATCATGTGGGGGTTTCGGGTCCCCTCATGGCGCCACGTGGGGCCTTTGGGTCCCTCCTGGCATGGTGTGGGGTCTTCGGGTCTGTCACGAAAGTTCACAACTGTCTGAGGTCTGCATGGGTCAGCTGCGAATTTTCGTGACAGGTTCCCGCTTGCCACATCTCCCTGCCCCTTGTCTCTCCCATGTTCTCCGCTGGCGCTTGATGCTGGTTTTCCACTGGCACAAACATGCTGAGCGGGATGGAGCTTTCCTTGCTGGTGCTGGGGTTAGGTCAGGATCAGGCCCAACGGCTTTGTGGGTGTGAAGCTGGCAAGGGAGATGAAAGCATGTCTGCTGGAACTGACACAAACTGTTTCACTGGCCTCAGCAGGTTTTGCAACACTTTTTATAGCAAAGCCCCAGTCCCGCGGGTGGTGGTGACGTCACCAGGGTGAGATGTAACGCTGGCGCTGCGGTCCCGGGCATCCTCTTGGTATCTGCAGCTTTGCAGCTCCTGGAAAACTCAAGGAAAAGCGATTGTCCCTCTCCAAATAACCCTTGTTCCCTCGGCTCTCCCTAGACTCAACAACAGGGGTAGTGGGCTGTTCCCAAATGAACTGTCACCAAAACGGAGGGCGGCTCACTGCATTTTCACTGCATTTTCAAGCAGCTTTAATGCTTGAAGCGGGAGACAAGCTCCTTCTCTCTGCTGGAGAGCTCAAGGCCGGCACTCCCTACAGCTGCCAGGCAATGACATCTCAGAGCTGGTCTCATGATTCCTGCTAATGCCACAAAGAACCCTTATTGTATTAGCATCTCGACGCAGCATTAGATTAATCCCTCCAGCCTGCGTCGTACAGGCTGTTCAGAGAGCCTTGCTCCAGCGCCATGCCAGCCAGCATATCCCTTGGAAGTCACCGAGACCTTTTCAGCTGAACATACGCTGGCCCGGAGCAATTCTGCATTATCCTCGTGACTTTCGCTTTTGTTGACATGGGAGGAAAGTCACTGGTGATCTGTCACTGGGGCATCGTGCGAGCCGATCCGCTCAACTCGCAAACGCTGGCTGACGTTGGGAAACTGAAATGCGAATTGGAGCACGGCCATGACGCCGACGGCAAACGGCGTTAGCAGATACGGCGTGGTGGGGATGGCAGTTGCGAGTTTGCTTCACGTGTGGGCTCCTAAAGGAGCTCGGCTGTAATTCCCTTCTCCCCACGCTCTCCAACAGATTATCTGGAGTAATGCAAATGAAGCGTTTAATATTAGTCTGTAGCTCAAGGAAGGGGAGTGATTTCTGATGCCAGATTAGAAGCCAGACATGGGCCTGCCTGCTAGCAAGCAGAGCTGTCATGCTGAGTTATTTCATAAGGCAAGCAGTTATGCTGCCAGATGACGACAGCCTGTGCATTAACATTATCATAACAAACTGCCTGATGGAAGGGGGCCCGTGAGCCTCAGCGTGCTGCGTAACGCAACAGGGATCACGTCATCACCCCTGAAACGTGGCCATTTTTGGGCAGAGGCAAAGGCAGTCCCCTCCCTGCCCTCCCAAGCTTCAGCAGCCAGAATGAAGCACTTCCAAATTCTTTTAAAAAAACCCAGCTTACTAGATTGCGCTGCGTGTTTTGCATATGTAAACTATTGATTAAATTATTTAGACGCATTGCAAGTGTGCCCTGCAGGTAGTCTAGCTGAGCGGGGTCCAGAAACACTGGCAGGAACAAGCACCCAGCCAGCACCGAGCAGGCAGTAAATTCTCCATGGCAGGCGCTGCCTGTTGAGGGTGCATGTGGCACCCAGTGCCTTCCAGCACCCTCAATGGGGACCTTGAAAAGCTGCCTTGAAAAACTACCTCAAAAAGGTAAAAGAGTGCTAGCAGCAAAGCATGGTGAGCAGAAGGGTCCATGCGGCATCGCTGATGGTGGCATTTCTGTGGCTGGGTCCGTGAAAAGCCATAAAGCCGGGAGCACTACCCTTGGCCTTAGTTTTCCGATGTCTTAAAATAACCTGGCTGTGTTTTATATCTTTTATTTGTCTTAATTTATTGCTTCCCTTGGAAACAACATGTGACCTCACTTTTGATGACTTGCTTCTGACTGTAAAAGAAATGGAGCCAGGGAGAAGGTCTCTCACCCGAGCGGGGAGAAGGTGAGTGGAGAAGGGAAGAGAGGGAAAGCACTCAGCAGGGTAGGAAGGGAGGAGAGACGTGTCCATCGCCTGGCATCGCCATGCAGGCCTGAGCAGGTTGTAGAGCAGCAGGAGGCTCGAGGCCGGGTAGGCGGGTGCTCGGCGAGGACCCCCCGGGAGGCGCAGGCTGTGCCAAAGGAGGGCTGGGTCTGTCTGCAGAGCGACGTCTCGCTCCCTGCTGCCCTTGACTTCCCACGGCGTCTTTGGCAGCTCTACCCGGCGGCCTGCTTCTCTTCGCCTCCTGCCAAGGGACATGTGTTGAAAGCAGCAGCTGGGTTTGGTGACATTAAAAGCAGGGGGAGGAGAAAGCGACCAGCCCAGCTTCGTTCTTGGCCATGTCAAGGCACGCATGTGCGTGGCTTGTGAGCCGTCCCAGGGAGGGCTGACAGTACGGGCAGCATGAAGCCCCGGGTTGCTCAAGCTCCCAGACAGCAACCCCTGCTGCTGGGTGGTGCAAAGCAGCCTCGAGTGTCAGGGACTTGGGGACGGTAAGGTGATCCATGCATCTGATCTAACTTCTTCCAGACCTCTGTCAGTCTGTCCGTCCGTCCATCCATCCATCCACCCACCCACCCACTGATCCATCCTCTTCCCTCTTTACCTGTCTCAACTAGCAGCTGGCTTTGTGAGATGTCTCAGAGCCTGGTGTCACTGAGTCTCACCTCTGTGCAGCTCAGGGCACATAAAACAGCACAGCATCACAGTACAGATGTAGTTACGCTGCTGTAGCTTTCTCCCACATAGGCAGAGGTATAGGCGGGTAACCTGGACCATCTTTGCATCAGTAAGCAAGGCTGTCCTGAGGGCTGACACCAGTAGGATGGCATCACTGAAATCTTCTCCTGAAAGTGGTGCTCTGGCAAGGACGGTGAAGAGGTCAGGCCTGGGCTGTGCTGTATCTACTGCTGTGCACACCAGGGCCCGCTGCAGGCTGCTTGGCAAGGCAAGGATGGTGGCTAAGAGCAGTTTGTGCAAAGGATGTGGGTGAATTCCGTTTCCATCTCGCTTGTTTCAGCCTAAAAGGCCACCAGTGCATGGGAAGTGAAGCCCTCCCGCCGCTCCTTGTGTGGGTGGCATGGAAGCCCACAGCTGAGCCCACACTTGCACGGGCAGAGCTTCAGACTGACCCCCGGCTGCTGCGTTGGCTCCTGCTGCCCCGTGGTCACACTCCCTTTAAGTTGCTGTGCTTGTAACTAATAACACGTCAGCGCCCTCGTGACAACAGAGTCAACACTCAGGGAGGAACTGGGCTGTTGACTCAGTGTGGTTTGAATGCGAGCGCTGCAGTTACCCGCAGGACTACATAGCAACAGGGTTGCACAAAAACCAGAAGCATGAGATTGCTAAACTGCCCTGATGCTGGGGTTCTGCAGGCACAGCCTCACTGGTCACTGGAAAGAGAAAGAGCCTGAGGGAGTTTGACTGGGAACACCCAGTTAAGAGAGAAACGTATTGCAAAATGTATTAGATAATCAGAGCCTCCCTTCCTGTAACCTTTACTCACCTACAAGTAACTCTGTTGAGAAAGTAACTGCGTTATCTGCTCGGATGTTCGCTCCAGCCAGTTGTGGTTTTATGGTCCCATTATTCAGGGACCCGAGCGCTTTGCAGGTTTCAGGCCCCACGCCCCACGCAGCCCCTGCCAGCCCCGCAGGGTGTGCTCTGCGGGTGCCTCGGGACGCCCAGCCCTGCCACTCCTAACACGCCTAAGCCCTTTCCTCAGCTGTGCTTTTTAAAGATCTGCTTTCTCTGAGCTTGTCTTAACCTCTGCCTTGTAAAACTCAACCAGTTATTTAAATCCACGTAAGATACAAGGCTGATTTGGCACGATGCTTATCCGCATGAGGAACGCCACACAAGCAGCCCCATTGACTGCCAGGGCACTGCTCCTCTGGCTGTTAGTGAGTCTGGAGATCGGTGTTTGCAGAGTCAATGCACCACCAGTCAAGGATTACTGCTAGGGCTTACACCCTACCATGCCCCCCAACACTGGTTTTTATTTTTTTCTCCTGGCAGACTGTGCCAGAAACGGGAGACAGCAAAAATGTGAGGCTGCAAGATCTTACTGTGGCATTGGCATTTGTACACCCAGGCTGGAAATCCCCCTGCACCTGATGGTCTCTGCAAGACATCGCACCATCCACCCCAGGCGAGCCCCTGCGTGAAATGAGAGTGTACCAAGCACGGGGGACAGCCTTGGAAACAGCATCTCGTCTGGCTGCAGCACTTGAGCTCCTCCAGGCCCAGGGCTGTAAAATTGGAATTACTTTTTTTTTCCCCCAGTTGCAATAGGATTAGGCTTTTTCCCAAATGTCATGTGTAAATAAAGGAAATCAAATTGTTGCTAATGGATTTTGTGCTAGTGGAAGGGGCTGGGTGGTTGACCTGGAGACTGATGGACTGAACAGGGAAGGTAAAGCCGTTAGCCAAGGGCTTCTCCTGATGGGCAACCTGGGACTGAAGAGGGGTTTGCTGTATCTCCCACACCACAGGCTCTCATCTCAGGGAGCCACCAGCCAGCAGCAGTATAACTTGCCCCATCTGGGCTAGAGTCAAGTGATGGTGCTGAGCTCTGTGTGTGTCTGTGTTTTGTCAGTGCTGTCGCTCTGTCAGGTGCTTATGGCCAGCGTGTGCCTGAGTGTGCCTGCTGCACGCAACCCGCTTCTGAGACAGCAAGCTCCTCATCCCCTCCTCTCCTGCTCCCTTTGATCCCTTTGCTGTGGATGTGTAGCTGTAATTACAGCAAACATGAAGATTCCATTTCCCCAGAGACCTGCAGTAATTACCACTGCGCAGTGGCCCACGAGAGCTGGAGCAGCGGGACTGAGGCTTTGGGAGTCGAGGTGAGATGTGCACCAGAGAGGAAAGGGAAGCTGATCTCCGTCGGGATCTCCATCCCTGCCTCCAAAAGGGTATTTCCCTTACACTGAAGCATCACTTGGTACCTGCTCGGTGCAGGCCCTGTTAGCAGGAGCCATGCTCTCTCCCCGTGCTCCAGTACGCAGGCAGCTAGCAGCACGCTGAGCTCAGCCCATGTGGGAGCCCATGGCACCTCCACAGCTCGAGCTTGCCCCGGGGCCGCTGGTTGCTCTGCCTGCAACAGCACACAGCGCTCGCAGCGGGCGGCTGGTACCACCGCCTCTCTTTGCAGTCACCTTTGAAGGCGATCCCGTCCTCCTGCTCCCGAGCACGTCTCCAGCCCCTTTCTCCGGCTCTCCAAGGGAAAGCAGGCTCCAGCACCTGCACAGACACTTGCTGGGGCTGAGCACAGGAGCTGCTTGGAGAAGAAAAGTGGGTGTTTGTCACCACAGAGCAATGGAAATGTACTGACACGGTTGGGGCAGGGCGGGAGGGAGTGGTGCAGCCTGGGGCGCTTTCAGCACAAAGACACTTTCTCTTGCAAACAACTCCAGTCTTGCCACAGGAATGAACTCCCATCTTGCCTACAGCAGCAGCACCATGGGCTGAGCCAGCGGGCAGGAGCTGAGCTCAAACGCGGGGCTGGATCGCTGAGCAAGCTGCCGGGACCCATTGCACCGCTGCCAGGCATCAGCTGGATTTAGCAGAAGCACGATGTGAAACCAGTACCCAGCACTTTGGACATGTGAAATTAGTACCCAGCACTTTGGGCATATGAAATCAGTACCCAGCTCTTCCTGGGGTACTTGCGTGGGAACAGAGGGTCTGGGCGATTTGGGGTGCCGGGTAGGATGCTAGGGTACCTGGAATCGGATGCCATGAACTCCCCAGCTGGTCCCCTCTCATTGCACAGCCGGGCTGGAGCTGCCAGCGTGGTGCAACTGGCTCAGGATCTCCTCCAAGTGCCAGAGTCCAGCACAAGGTGAATTCTTTTCCTGGCAGGCCTCCCTGGCTGCTGGAAATAAAACATGCGCACCTCAGCGGGCTAAAACCCACGCGGAGAATACGTCTCCATGAAACAAACAGTTTCTCTCTCTCTGTTTCCCCTGTTATTGATTAATGCCTCTTAATGACTCCAGCTAAAAAAAATCTCGTAGTTGCCACCTGTCATGGAAGATCAATGGAGCAGCATTAGCGAGAGATAACAGAGGCAAACTGTCCCGGACGAGTTCTCTGCAAAAGCCATCTCTGGGAGCAGCACCGCTGTCTGCTCAATCAATAGTTCATCATGACCTCTCCCTCTTGCTTGCTTTTTTTCCCCTTGAGCTAGCTGGGCAGCAAAGGCTGCTCCAAGCTTTCACAAGGACTAGATTATAACTATCCTGATTGATCTGATATGTAAAGAATAAAGGGGCCTCTTAAGCCAGCTGTCTGCACTGGAAAAACTCAAGTGGCTGCGCAGACAGGGTCAGACCCTCATTAATTCCTGGATGCTTGGGATCCCGCTCACGCGACGCGTGAAACCTGTACCGCAGCACTGGAGGGAGTCAATTAGTCATGACAAATCCAATCCAGCTTGTCCTCGGAGGTTTCCCAGTCAGCCTCCCGTGCTGCTGGGGCCTTTTCATGAGTCCATCACCATCAGAGCCCTGTCCCTCCCGGCACCCTTTTTGTGATACCTCCTTGTTTCTCCTATTTCCCTTTCTCCAGAAATCGTGGTGCTCGGTGAGTGGGGAGGAGGGGGAAGCCCTTTGCTGCTTCCCGCATGCCCACCACCAGCCCGTGCCGTAAGATGCCATGGCGAGCAGGCGTGTGTGCCATGTGAAGTGTGGCCATGTGTGGGGGGTCCTGGGCAGAGGAGGTGGGGGGGGGTCTCCTTTGCTCGGGCAGCCGCTGCCTTCTTGAAAACCCTTGCCCTTTTGCACATAGGGCCTCCAGACTGGAGACTCTCCTGCAGCCACCTGAGGTTAATAAACAGGGAGCACCTGGAAGATAAAGGCTGACTTAAAAACCCAAGAGCAGTGTGTGTTTTCTCCTAGCACAGCATCACTTAGAGATGCTGTGGTATTTCATGGCTCAGGTGGGCAAGTCCGGGCTGCGGCTCCAGATAAAATTTGTTTCCTGCTCCATGTTGGTGCAGCTGTGTTGTACCAATGCCGTGGGTTACTCGATGCGGTTGACATCGGCTGGGACACCCTGACCCCTTGTTAACACATCAGCACACTGGGCACGACCCCAGGAGGCTGCAGGGGTGTATGTCAGCATCTGAACGGCACTTGTGGGGTGAGGGACCGCCAGCCTTTGCCTGGCCTGTGCCGCGTTGGCTCTTGTTTGCCGGGGAGAGGTGCCAGCGTGTGTTTGGACGCCGTCCCTCTGTGAGCACAGCGGGCTGTGTGTGTCCCCGCACACTGTGGCCAGGGTGCTCGTCCTGCCCGCACACCTCTGTCTCCTCCATGGCCAGCTGAGCCCCATGCCTGCTTCCAAGGAACAAGCCCCCCAGCCAAGCCTGACTTTGGGAGCCAAATGCCCAGGGAGAAAGCCGTGTCCTGGCTCTCGCAGCAACAGGAGCGCTCTGGCTCAGGGTGGGGAGCCGTGTGGAGGGCCTGGGGGCTGGCAGGGGCTGTCTGCGGGCACCAGTGAGGGAGGAATCCCCTGGGTTGTGTCTCCTAGCGCAAGCTGTGATGATGAATAACTCCGTAACCAGCTAAGCCTGTGCAGGAATCTGCTTGCTCAGCCTCCTTGTCCATGCTCCTTCGCAAGCTCCTTTTCCTCCTGGGCTGGGAAGAGCCCGGGATTGGCACATGACAGAAATCCTAATGAGAGCAGCTCCCCTTCCAGAGCCGCTGGGCTGGCAGAGGCTCCAGCCACAGCCACCACCCTTTGCCTTTAACCCTGGCGCTGCCTGCAGCAGAGCTCTTGGGCTGCCCTGCTTCTACCCCATGGTTCAGTGCCGGGGCTTTTGGCGAGGGGCGGGGGCGTCCCTGGGGTGTTCCCAGCCCAGGGTGCTGATGGTGAATGGAGGGCGAGACCCCCAAACCATCCCCAGCAAGCCAGGAGCTCTGCATGCCCGGCCCAAAGCGTGCAACCCCAGCAACCCCAGCTTTCAACCCCACCTTGTGCTTAATTACGAGTAGCAGGGATTTGGTAGAGGAAGCAGAGGGGGCGAGCATAGGACAGATTGGAGGGAAGATTGTGCTGGGGGTGGCAGGGCTGTCAAGACAGAAACACAAGAGCTGATTAGCATTTCTAATTATAACCGCTGCACTCAGCCCCATCAGGGCCCGTCAGGCAGGCAGAGGCAGCTGACGGCGCTGTGCGGAGCCAGCTGTGGAAGCCATGCAGGAAGCGAGGGCGATCAGCCTCAAATCCTTAAAGGATGCACAGAAAGGAGCATTAGAGCCCAGATTCGTCATCTCCTGAGCTGCGGCAGCGCCTGGGAATGCCGGGTGCCATCGCAGCCCTCGGGGCAGAAATCCTTCTGGTTCGTGGCCACGGGGCTGATCCTGACGGCACTGCTTGGAGAGGGGAGCGCGTGGACAGGGGGTGAGCATGTGCCCCTCTTTTGGTTCTGGGTCCTGCACACCCCTGCCAAGCAGCGGCTCTGGGCACCGCGGGCAATGGCATCCGGCTGCGCTGTCCCCGGCTGTCACCCGCCGCTGACATGTCACCCAGAGGAAGCCGGGCGGCAGAGGGTGCTCTGGAGTGGACGCAGGGACGGGTGGGTGGACGTCCCTGCTCACGAGTCAGGGCAGTTCTGTACTTGCTGTTAGCACTAGCTGGCAAGATAATTTATTCAGTATTGAATAACATTAACATGTAATAGGGTAAATATTATGGGCCAGCAAATGACTGTTACGGTGCTGTGGGTGCCCTGAGAGCTCCTGTGTCCCGAGGGCGCAGCGCTCTCGGGGACATGCCCGCAGAGCCACCGCATGGCTGGGAAGTCATCAGAGGAGAGCGTGCCGCACACTGCGGGTTTAGTGGAGATTAGCAGGGCTTTCGTGGGCCGAGTGACTCGGGAGAAGCTGAAGCGGCTTAATCACAGGAGCGAGGGAAAGATTCCCAGGGAGGAGATCAGCATCGACTGCTTTCGGCATCTTCTGGATGCTGACAGCTCCTGGGGGACCACCTTCCCAACCTCCATGCCACACGGAGCAGCTCTGGATGCCTGCCTGCTGCCGGGGGCCCAGCCTGGCAGTGCTGGGGGATTTTTGAGGAGGGGAGAGACCCCTTGCGCAGGGGCAGCCTAGGCTCTGGGAGCGGGGCGGCAAAACGGGCATCCCCGGTGCCAGGTCCTCCACGTGCCTGGGATATAAATGGGAGACACGCACCACGGGGAGAGATCCCGCTGCCCTTGTGCATTGAATATGAGATATAATCACACCTGCAGAATTTTTATTACTCTTTTGATTGGATTAATTAATCATTCAGTGATAACTGCTCATTAGGCATTCCAACGATCAATACTAATCACTTAATTACTTGGCATATTACAGCTCGGGAAGGTCTGCTCATTCCTAATTAGATTCTCTGGACAATCCACCCCTGAATGTTGCAGAGCCCCGCAGCAGAGATCCGTGGCATTTCAAGCCTCTCTCAGCTTTGGCGCAGCCGTGCCGTTTCCCATCTCCGACGAGGGTTTCATTCTGCCCGTGTGCACTGTGCTCGGCCCCCAAAATCAGGGCTCAAGGCGCAGGGAGCTGCAGCAGAAGGATGAGCCGGGGAGCACGCTTGGGCAGCGTGGGATGCTGCTGAGCCCAGGCAGCCGGAGCGACTTCGTGCCACGGGCACAGGCAGGCAGCCACCCTGGCAGGACAAATACCAAAAGACATCTCTGTGCTTAATCCTGTTGAGTCTCAGCGGACAGAAGTCGGGGGCGGAGGTGATGGGCCCGGGGCGGGCAGGGCAGGAAAGCTGCCTGCCGCTGCTCACCATCCTGAGCCGGCACCGGGGAGTGTGAAAATAACCATCTTCAGGCTGGGAGGGAAATGAGGAATTTATGGGTGCTTGAGTAAAAGAGCTATTTCCCTGTAGCTGTGAAGGAAAGCAGCATGTCGCAGCACCAGGACCCCCAGGACCCTCCTCATCCTCGCAGCTGGCTCAGCTACCAGGCACCCAGCAATGCATCTTCCTGTCCCCACTGTTTTCCAAATTACCAACCCCACCGCAAAAAAAAAAAAAATAATCATAGAGGCTCTTTCTTTTACTGGGCTAATTAAAACTAAAAATAAGCTGCGTAAGCTCCAGAGAACCATCCTGGCTTCAGCAGGACATAAAACCCTGCAGGAACAAGAGCTGCAGGCAGACGAGGCGACGTTAACCCGGCCCCGTTACTGAAGCAACTGCTGCGGGCAACGTCTGCTCGTTGGAGGCGAGCGCGGAGGTCACGGCGCTGCGCTGGCTTTGCGCAGCGTGAGAGCAGCAGGGATCTCCTCGATGTTAAAAGAAGGCAGCAAACAAGCCGCAGGATTTGGGGTGTGTTGGTTTGGTTTTGTTGTGATGCTCATTATTTATCACCGCTGATCAGATCAGGCCAGGCCAGGCTTTTGCTAGTTAGTCCCCGGGCACCCGGTGCTTGACACCGAGTGGGAACCACCGGGTGCAAAGCGACCAGCCTGTTTTCTAAGGTCATTTTGAGCCAAATTCAAATGGAAGGAAGCCATTTGAACCATGAAAAGGGAACAAATGGATAATCTGAAGAGTTACTAATAGTGAGCGAGGGATTATCTTAACAATGGCCTCATGACTGACCCTCCCAGACAATTTTTCCATCATATTTTTGCCTCTCTTTCCCCCTCGCTCTAGCTTGCCTATGTATACTGCAGCCCCCCGGATGAGAGGCTGTCCCTGGCCTGTCTGCTCACCGCCTGACACAAAGCAGCCCCTGTCTTGCCTTGAGGTTTCCCTGCCCAGACGCAATGCAAACAGGGAGGACGGGCACTGCTGCCGCTGCTCGGCTTTAAGATTTGGATGGGAGACAGCGAGGAGGCGAACGAGCAGAGGCGATGGCCGGTCTCAGCCCTCGAAGGGGGATGCAGCCCCCGGGCCGGGCTCGCAGGTTACCCGCTGCAGACCGGGGGGGGGGTTCTTCCAGCCTGCCACCCAAAATAGCTTCAAATAAAACCTGAGCTGCGCATGTGAGCGCTGGGGTCCAGGGGGATCAGCATCTCCATGAACCCCCCTCCTCCAGGGTCATCAACCGACACTGGGGCTGGGGGACCCTGCGTGGGACCCCCGGACGGCGGGGTGAGCCTGGGGGTGGGATCCCCGGTTGGGTGGGACCCCCGGTCTGTGGGGTGGGACCCCCGGGTGGAATCCCCAATACGGGGAGCCCTGGGGTTGGGTTGACCCGGGGTGGGTGGGACCTCATCGGCACCCCGGGGCCGGTGGGGTAGGGGCTGATGCCGCGGGGCCGTGCCGAGCCGAGCCGAGCCGTGCCGTGCCGGGCGGCAGCCCCCCTCCTCCCCGAGCTGCGGCGGAGCTGCGTGCGCCGCCCCGCGCCGAGCCGGGCGGAGCCGCGCTGAGCCCCGCCGGGCCGGGCCGGGCGCGCTGCGGCGGTGCGAGCGGGCGGCGCGGCTCGGCCCGTCCCCCTCCTCTCCCCCCCCCCCGCCCCCGGACCCTCCTCGGACCCCGGCGGCGAGGCGGGGGGCCGCGGCCGCCCTGGCCATGCCCCCCGGAGCCTGAGGCCCGCGGCCGCGGGGCGCCCGCAGCATGCGGAGGATCCGGCGGCTGGTGCATCTGGTGCTGTTCTGCCCCCTCTCCAAGGGCCTGCAGGTACCGGGGGGGGGGGGGGGGGGGATGCACCGGGCCTGGGGGGGGGGCTCGGTGATGCCCGTCTCCGCATCCCGGCACCGGCCGTGCACAAAGGGACGCTCCGCCGCCGTCCCCCCGCCGGCCGGTGCAAGGGGCTGGGGGACCCGGACCGGCACGGGGGGGACCCGGACCGGCACCGGGGGGACCCGGACCGGCACCGGGAGCCGCAGGCGGTTGCATAACCCGCGCCGCGCTGCGCTCCGCCGTGCTGGAGGAGCCGCACCGGCCGTGAAGCACCAGGGCAGCCCATCCGTCAGCCCGCATCGGTGAATGAAGAAGCCGATGCAGCAGTGCGGGGCAGGGATGACTCCTTCCCTCTATTTCTTTCATTCTTTCTTCCTTTTCTTTTTTCCCCCCCACTCTTCCCATCCCTGAGCTGCCGGGGGGGGGGGGGGGGGGGGCTGGGGACCTGTCTCAGCGCTCTGGGGATCCGGCGGTGACAGGGCTGGGGATGCTGGCCTGGGTGTTTTCTCTGCAGCCATGGGATGAGAAACCCTGACTCTGGCGAAGGTCCTGGACCAGAGAGGTTATCCTGCTGGAGGGGAGAAGGGGGGGGGACACGGGAAGGAGTGTCTGGTGGGCAGAGGATGCTGGCAGGAGGTGGGTGCAGAGCTGGGGCAAAGCCCTGGGCTCACGGGGCGTGGGAAGGGCGGCACAGCCAAGGGGGATGTTTAGAGGGGTGGCTCTGTGGGTCCCCAGGACAGCTGAGAGCTGGATGGGTGCTGTGGCTCTGCTCCCAGGGGAGATGGGCCTGCAGGCTATCTTCTTCCAAGACAAAAGGCCTGGGGAGCAGTTGCGTGGGGCCGCGGCGGTGGGCAGGGGCTGGGGACTGGGTCTGGCAGGGAGGGCGAAGCTGGGTGCAGAGTGAGGGTGGGTGGGAGCTGGGGGTAGCCCTTGCGCCGGGATCGCCTGCGCGGATACCCCATGGGGGGTGTGTGTGTGTGACAGCCACGCCAAGCTGGCCCTGGGAGCACGCCAGCCCTGGCATGGTCCCCACCACCGGGACGCACCGCGAAACAACCCCCATGTTCCCAGGGCGCTGCAGGGGAGCAGTGGGGACGGGGCAGGATTTTGTGACGCTGCGTCCATTTTGCCTTTGAAGTCAGCTCCAGCACAAAGTCACTTCCAGGTCCGCCACAGTAGCCCTAAAATAACACAAGCAAAGGGTAACACCCTTTGGCGCAGGCTGCCAGCCAGGAGAGCGGGCAAGGAAGGCAGCGGGCAGGGAAGCCCCTGTGCCCTGAGATTGAGCCCCTGGAGGAAACCTTAGCACCAGCTATGAATCCAAAATATTCCCAGTGGAACCTCTCGTTGCAATGCATCCCCCACCTCCACGTTTCTTTCCACCATTTAGGGGACGATGAAGCCAGCGTTCCCCGCGCTGTGCTCAGGTCGCAGTCTCCTGACCCCCTTTCTGCCCTGGGAGCATGATGGATTCTAGGTCTGAATAAGCAAAAAGGGACATTTTGGCCATTCCAGGGCTTTGCCGCCCCAAGACCTGTCTCTCGTGGGAAGCCTACGGAAAGGGCCCCTTTGCTGAGGGCAGGGGGCCTGGTGGGTCACATACCCACCGCTGGGCAGTTTTCGAGGGGCTGCTGCGCTGGGGAGGATCTCAGGGGTCGTGGTGGTGTGTATCTGACTTCAGGGACTCGAGCTGGTTTTCAGCTCACAGGAGCAGCCATGCATCCTTTGTCTTTGCCAAGTCCTCGCCGTGGTCGGGTTCTCTTTAACAGGCGTTAATGAGCGGTGCCATTGCTCGACAGGCAAACCGGGTATCGTGGCCCGCTTCACACTTCGGCATTTCCGATTAACACGCAAGATGTCATGACCTCGAGGCAGACCTGCCTGCTTTCACCCTTGCCTGCCGATTCCTGTGAAGCCCGTTTGTTGGGGCTGGGGCCAGCCGAGCCACTGGCTGCAGCCAGTGCGGCAGGAGGGCAGGAGGCTCCACCGCCTCCGGTTACTGCCGTGGGGCAGAGCCCTTACAGCACTCGGCAAGGGGCCAGGGAGGAGGCATTTTGGAGGCGGGAGCTGGTTTGGGCTACAAGACCCACGTGAGGATCCCTGGCAGGTTGTAACGGTGCCGTATCCACTCGGATCTAGCCCTATTCCAGCAGCAGGTCGTCGTCTCACCAGCTGATGCGGTGCAAGGAGAGAGGAGGGTTTGGAGGTGGCCACTGGCCAGGGGCTCTCTTGGCCTGGCGTGAAGCAGGAATTATCTATAGAAACCAGAGGGAATGGGGTGTTTGACGCAAGGATTAATTCCCTGCCCTTAGGAACCACTGGGGATCTGCGCTGCGTTACACGGGTCAGGTATACATACAGGCATATAAACAACCTATATTGCGGGGAGGCCAGATGGCAGCAGCGCTGCTGTTACAGGGGCAGAGGGGAAGAAATGAAGCCAGGAAAAGAAAATCATGCTGCGAGCCTCCGAGACATTTGCACGGAGTATTATCCGTGCGCTTCCAGGTTCATTACTCGCCCGCTCCCACGCGGAAGCTGATGGCGGCAGCCTCCTGTGCCCGTGGGGCTTTGCAAGGGGGGGGGGTCTGCTGAGAAGGGTCGCCCCAGGCAGGAGCAGAGCCTCTCGCAGCCCTGACGGTGAACCCCAGGGTTGCAGAGGACAGCGGGCTCTGCCTTCGCACTGGCAGGAGAGCGGGCGTATGTGGCTGCGGCTCGTGGGCACGGGGATGCCTGGCAGCCAGCTCCTCACAGCCCAGCGCTGTAATCTCCCTGCTTTTAGGGAATTTTAAGTGACCTACTTGCAGCAGGAGTTGCATAATAGTCTGGTGAATATATATAAAAAAGGCTGAAGGTTTCACCGATGCTCAGGTTGGTTTGTATAGAAGAAGTTGTCCTTGTCCAGCCACTGCTGACCCGTGCAGAGCCCCGGCCTTCACCAGCGTTTTCTTTTTCTTCCAGAGTCGCCTCCCGGGCATCAAGGTGAAATACCTGCTGGTGGTGTGGCTGGGCATCTTCGTGGGCAGCTGGGTGGCGTACATGCATTACTCGTCCTACTCCGAGCTCTGCCGCGGCCACGTCTGCAGGATGATAATCGTGAGTGGCGGCCAGCAGCCCCTGTGGCCACGCTGGTCCCTGTTTGGGGTACCGGGGTGAGCGGGGCTGCGGGAGCCCCATTTCCAGCCCCCCAAGCCCTATGCGGTGCTTTGCAGCCGGGCAGGGAGCACCGGGGCAGCATCCTGCACAAGAGCTGGGCCGAGGAGCCCTCCTGGCAGCTGCTTCCCCGGCACCGTCCCCAGCGTCACGCGGAGCTCGGGGCAGGAGAGGTGACCTTATCCTGCCAGGGCGGTGGCGAAACAATTTAATGAGATGTCGGAGGGAAGCAGGCCAGGGCAGGCCAGGCAGACGTGAGCAGATTAATGTCTGTGGAGATGAAGTTGCAATGTCAGAGCAGGATCTGCGGGCAGGGAGATCATCGCACCAGCCCCCCCTGAGCTCCGCAGAGCCAGAGAAAAAAGGGGAGCAGCCAGTCCCTGGGTACCTCTGTGACTGCTGACGTGCCCTAAAGAAAGCACCAGCCTGCATGAAGAGCAGACCCCTCGCGAGAGCTTGGCTCGATGCGTTTTGCCCCTGCCTGGGTTTGCAGTGGGGTACAGCCTGCTCCCCACAGCATCCCCGGGGCCGGCAGCCAAGCGGGCCCCCCCGGGACTGCTGTGTGTGCCCCATGGCAGGGGAGCAGGTCACCCACCCAGCCCAGGCGAGGATGGGGATGCCAGGCTCTGTCTGAAAATGCCTCGTTCATCAATCCTTCAGCAGAGAAGGGAGGCAGGAATTGCCATAACAACAGCGACGATCGTTTAATTTGATTTTCTGCATGACTCTGACCACGGGGTCTCAGGCACTAATTCCTGCTCTGAGCTGGGGGTTTAAGACGCCATGTCTGGCCGTGTCCCCTGTGAGCAGGTCTGAGGGTTAATCCCCATCCACGTAGGGGGAAAAAAAAGAGGGAAAAGATGCAGTGAATTTCTGCAGCTCCTGTTTCCAGCCCTGAGGCTGTTGTGCCCTTGCCGAGAAGCTGCAGAGCTGCAGCCTCTCCTGCCCAGGGATGCCTCCGGCTCCCAGCCCAGCTGCCCCGCTTGCAGATCAGAGCCACCGTCTGTCCCTGTCCCCGCCACCGCCTGGACCGGGGCCAGCCCATTTCACAGCAGGGGCTACTGCTCTGCTGAGCAGCCTCAGCCCGTGCACCCTCATCCTCGCCCAGCTCCACGCTGCCCTCTCCTCCAGCCCTGGAAGCTCCCCTAACCCCCTGGACTTGCAGCAGGAGCACCCAGGAGCAAATCCCCTGCGGTCCCTGCCAGCAGCACCGGGGGTCCCTGCCAGCAGCATGGGAGCGTCCCTGCCAGCCCAGCCCAAGGCACCAAGCCGCCCCAAAGGGCCCTGCCTGCAGCCAGGAGCTCTGCCCACGGCTGCTGCCCGTTTGGCCGGGGCTCAGCCCCAGGTGTGCCCACACACTCCTCTCCCCCTGTCTCCCCCATTAAAGTCCTTGCTCTGGGGCCAGTAGAAATCTTCGAGCAGAGATTTTGGGCTGGGATTTCTTTGGAAGACAAGAGAATGGGGAGTTTGGGGGTGCTGGAAGGGGCTGGACTCTGAGCAACTGGCACTACATCTCCCTGATGAAAGTCTGAGTGCAAGGCGTTCGCCTCCCTCCCAGAAACCCTGAACTGGCCGAAATGGCTGCCATGATGCAGACATCGCCCGAAGCCACTTGCATGCCATGCCGGCACGGCCGGGGTCCCCCGTGGCAGGCGGCACCTCGTGGGCTGCCAAACCTAAGGCCAAAGTGTTATTGGGGTGGTGACCCTGAGCAGCCCCTCTCTGCTCGAGAACCTCAGAATCCCAGGAAAGAAATAAATTGTCGGCAATTGGAGATACTGTTCTTGCCTCCAAGCAGCCTGCGTGGCTTTGCAATCAGCTGTGTCTCTTTTAAGGGGTGTTTTTCTCTTGTATAAGAGACTCGCAAGAACTCAGAGGAAACGGGCTCACCGGGGACGCGATGGCATTGATGATGCTTTCAGTTATACACGGTAAATTGAAAAACCGAAGAGCCAGCCCCCAGCCCTGCTGCAGGAACGGGGGGTGAGGAGTTTGGGCATGGCAGGTGACGGGAGCAGGGCTGGCGGTGGCACAGGAGGCCGGGGGGGCTCGCACGCCCCCAGCTCGTGTGCTTGGGGTGCCCCAGATCACAAGCTGTAGGACCGCGCCTGGATCTGTCGGACTTCTTCGGGTGAATGGGGGGCTGCCCCTGCTGAGCTCCTCTCTCTGCCTTCCCCTCCCCAGTGTGACCAGTACAAGAAAGGAATAATTTCTGGCTCCACGTGCAAAGACCTGTGTGAGGAGCGCAGCCTCCTCTTCCAGCACTGCCTCTCCTCCTCTCCCACCCAGCAGGTAGGTCTCTGCCCCACCGGGGAAACCACCGCACGGCAGGGGATGGGTGCAAGCATCAAACCCGGGAAACGTCCTCCTCCACCCACCCGCATCTCTGCTCCTCACCCCATCCCCGGTGCCCATCCTGAACCAAACCAGAAACCGGTTCTCTGCACTTGCTGTTGTTTTCCTCCTGCCTCCACCGTGTCCCCTCTCCTTTGCTGTAGGTTTACAGTGGGCTCTGGAGGGAGAGGGAGGTGATCATCAAATGCGGCATCGAAGAAGCCTTGAAGGCAGACAGCCACCCAGACTCTGTGCCCAGAAGGGACATGGTCCTCTTTGACAAACCGACACGAGGGACATCGATGGATGAGTTCAAAGAAATGCTCCTGAACTTCCTAAAGGTCAGTGCGGAGGGTCCCTCCGGGATCTTGCGGGCCTGGGCTGCCACTTGTGATTCAGAAAGACTAAACATGTTTTTCCTTCCTCTTAAATGAGAGCTCCTCTGGCCCATGCTCCCCCGTCAGCTGCTGGGCGCCGGGCAGGGCTCCTTACCATATACTGCAGAGCAAGTACTGGATTAGCCAAGAAAAACCTCCATTCTCGCACAGGAATTCTCATTTGCAAGATTTTAATAGCAGCAACCCTGGAGGCCGCTGTACTGCGGCTGCGGGTGGCATCTGTGCTGGGCAGAGCTTACTCACAGACGCGCGGGCGGCCCTGGCAGTGCTGGCACCGCGGCAGCAGTTACCCCTGCGCAGGGCTTCTGCTGCAGCGGTGGGACGGCAGCGCTGCCCGGCCTTTGCTCTCAAAAGCTTGCTCCCGCCCGGGTCTAGAGCAGCCCTGAGGCTGGTAAAATTCTGCTGGAGCTGAATCCGTCCAACCGTACCGCTATGGCATGGCACTGAATTTGCTTGAGCACGGTGGCTGTTTCCTCCTCCCCCAAGCTCAGTTCTTTGCTTCCCCAGTTCAGTTTTGCGATGTGAAGCCCGAACAGAGAGAGCTGCGAGGGGCTGATGCCACTTCTTGTTCTGTTCGCAGTCCAACCTGGGAGACCAGCCTTCTCTTGCAGCCTTGGTGAGCCGGATCATCGCCATGGCAGATGTGAACCGGGATGGGAAGGTGTCTTTAGCAGAGGCCAAATCCATCTGGGCACTACTGCAGCTCAATGAGTTTCTTCTCATGCTCTCCTTGCACGAGAAAGAGCACACTTCCAAGCTGCTGGGGCACTGCGGGGACCTCTACGTCACTGAGAAGATCCCCCACACCTCCCTCTACGGAGTGGATGTCCCCCCCTTCCTCCAGTCGCTGCTGCCTTCAGTCGTCCACCAAATCATCCACCAGTGGTTTGCACCAGCGTGGCCCCGGCGGGCAAAGATCGCCATCGGCCTTCTGGAGTTCGTGGAGGAGATATTCCACGGGACCTACGGGAACTTCTACATCTGCGAGACCAGCTTTAAGAACGTGGGCTACAATGACAAATACGACTTCAAAATGGTCAACCTGAGGAAGGTGGCAACGGAGATGACAATCAGAGGTTTCCTCAAGGGACGTCACTGTGAGCAGAACGTGGACTGCACCTACGGGAAGGACTGTATGGCGACCTGCGACAAACTCCTGAAGCAGTGCAAAAGCGACATGGTGCAGCCCAACCTGGCGAAGGTCTGTGGGTTGCTGCAGGACTACTTGCTGTACGGAGCACCACTGGAGCTGAAAGAAGAGCTGCAGAAACAGCTCCGAACTTGCATGACCCTCAGTGGCCTGGCCAGCCAGATGGAAGTGCACCACTCCCTCGTGCTGAACAACCTCAAGACCTTGCTCTGGAAGAAGATTTCAAACACCAAATATTCCTAACGGGGGAAGCACGGCCCTGGAGTTTAGAATCTGCAATCTTGGAGTAAAGTCCGAGGATTGAAGGCCTGTTTCTCCATCCTCTCCCGCACAGGAAAAATACACCCTACGCAGGGAGTTCAGCACAGCTGTAGCCCCTTCTCCTTCATGGAAAACCAAGCATCAAGACTTCCACCGCCCAGCAGGATCATCGATACAGTCGACAAGAGCATGCTGTGGAGCTGGGACACCGGGAGCCGGGCTGAACGGGCTTGGGGGAAGAAGATGACATGGAAAGCGATAAGGAAGCGGAGCCCAGCTGGACGCATCTAACTGTTTCTTGATTAACAGGAAAGCAGTGCAGAGAGACGAGAATGAATCATTCATGCTGTACTTGTCACATCTTCTTTTGATGAACATCTCTGATGTAAATAAATAGCTTTTACGTGAATCACACCAGTACATCAATAGCGAAACGGCAGCCTTTTAAGTACCAGCTTGCTCGTGATCTAAAAAGGAGAAGGTGGTAGATTTCCCTATTCAAAAGTCTCTCCTTAAGTATCTGAGTCATCTGTCACCAGATCCAGCTGTAACTTAGGAAGCAGATAAGCTGTCTTTTCCACAGTGGAGAATCCTGGCAATTCTTTCATTCCTTTTTTTAAGTGCCTGACCCCAGACAGAGATGTGACGGCTCGTGCGAGGCTCCCACCCGGCTGCTCCTGCCGGCAGCCTGAAATTGGCAGCACAGGCCATTCCCTCTCATGTGTCGGCTTTGGAAGCATCTAGGGCCAAGAATAGCTTAAAGGAAAAGGGCTACAACATGAACAATCCTGACCGGTTAACGTATGCGCTCCGTGTGTTACTTCCCACATTACTCAGTGCAGGGATAAGCCAACCTCTCGGTTTAATTCTCCTAAAACTAAGCTGGGCTTGCACTGCAGAGGTTAAAGATTAATACCAGAATAATCCAGTGCTTCTCCCATTATTAAAATGAATTTCCAGGCAAGCTTTCAGCACGTTTCAAGACATTTGTTTGGCTGTGTAAATACTACCGGGTCTCTAACCAGTCTGTTTCCTTTAAAAGCTCAATTATAGCAACCTTTTAAAACTACGGGTAGAGAGGAAGAGTTTATGTAAACTACCCCGAGCTTGGTCTGTTCCCAGCACAGCCCTATTCCTGCTGATGGACCATATGCCAGGGCTCTTGCCAACAATTGCTTAGTGAAGTGGAGCGTATATCTGAAACACAATCACCAAGAAAAAAAATACATCTGTCAGTATATATGGCCTGTGAAGGCAATCGGTAGTGTCACGGCTGCAAATTTATGAGTCCTTTGGAGGAGAGATATCAGTATTTCCTTCTATTAGTTCTATAGGATCATCATTACCTCTCACTGTTATTTATGGAGGAAACGTTTCAGTGTCAACAGTGCTCTAAATCTAGCACGGAGCCAGCGTAGCTCGCTTCCCGCAGAGGAGTTGGCTTCCCAACACAATTCATCCGTGGGTAAGGTCGAGCATTTGTCAGGTTTCCGCGTTCGAAGTGTGGCAAGTTCCTCAGCCCGCTGGAGTCCCCCTTCATTCAGTACGGACCCCGCGAAGATGGTCAAGGCCCCACCTCCAGGCACCGCACCGGGGTGGTGCAGGTTCACCTGCAGGGGAGCGTCTGGTGGAGGGCGAAGGCGAGGACTGGAATTCGGTAATGAGGCTCCATGCAGCCACCCCAGCTCCTCATCTGTTGTCCTGCATTCCCATGGCAACCAGCTCCACTGACTAATTAATTTTCTTCTGCTATTAGAAAAAGGAACCTAACAACCCTGCCAAATCCTCTCCTCAGATTTTCAGGAAAGTCATTTTTCACCCTCCTCTCTGTGTTTTAAGATCTACTAGTAACTTTTGCCCAGAAAGTGGCATTCCCGCTGCATCTCATCCCCGCTGCTCCCTTCCCCAAAAGCAGTATTAGACAAAGCAGCAGGTAAGCACCTAGAAAAGCAGAGGAAAACCACCACGTTCCTTCCTTATCCGCATCTTCTTAAATATCAGAATCTCTTTAAGCATTTATGATGGAAGATGAAGTTCAAGGAGAAAGACAGCCCCTGTACTTTAAAGAACTAGCCAAGACAGCTTTACTCAAATAAAGACACTTCTGACAAGAGCTGTCACATTACCACGTTACTGATCTGCACAGCCCAGTAACAGCGGTGGACACTCCAGGAATCATTTATGACTCACACCCCCCAAGAGCACCGAGTTTTGCTCGTCACTAACAAAAAGCACAAGTGTTTTCAGACACGTGCTTACGGTTTACAAGCTACACTACAATATGGGAGAAAAATGACTAAAGGCAAAGCTATTTTATGCTCATAATGCCTTCTCCAGATTTCCCACATTAGCTGGAAAAAGAGGAAGAGCCAGAACACTGCAAGACTGACAGTCTGATCTCACCAGATGCTGCTGCTTTAGCAGCGTAGTAGAATTGTGCTACAAGGGGATGGAGGTAAGCAGCAAGACTTCTACCTTTCAGTGTTTAAAGTCAAAACCCATCCCAGTTCCCATATCCACGAATAAAAGTCTTAAATCCTAGAATGGTTAAAAGTTAATATTACTTGGGGCGCTACAAATACACAAGCATAATCATTTCAGACTTACTGTAGGTGGCATCTTTATTTAGGTTTTGGTTTTTTTAAAGTCCTCCTTAACCATGTAGCGAAAACATGGGTTGAAACAGCAGTGCTTTAACATACGGCTGTGAAAACAGCGTGCGAGCCGAGCCGAGCAGGAGAAGGGCAAGATTACAACTCTTACGGCTATTCAACAGTACAGCAAAAGCAGAAAGGACACTTGGAGCCCAACAACTCATTTTTTTTTTCTAAACTGACATTT
Source organism: Aptenodytes patagonicus (assembly GCF_965638725.1). Classification (NCBI taxonomy): domain Eukaryota; kingdom Metazoa; phylum Chordata; class Aves; order Sphenisciformes; family Spheniscidae; genus Aptenodytes; species Aptenodytes patagonicus. Next base: position 9,853,356 of record NC_134966.1, on the reverse strand, counting down.
GAGTGCACAGGTTGCAGCACATATTGCAGCAAATATTCAGAACCGCAAGCAGCATCACATGCACTTTCACTGGCTGTGGTGTGCTTGAACCCACGTGTGAGAAAAGATGAACTTTTAGGAATCTTCAAATGCAGCCACTGCCAACCATTTCTTTTGCTGTAGCCAGGTTTGCTAGAAATTCTAAAACTCAAGGCATGATCTGCAAATAAAAAAAGGCCCAGGATGTTAGACAACTTCAAATAGAGCCAGCACAAGTTAGCAATAAATGGCAATACTAAGAAGCTAATTAATCCATACCATCCAGACTCCTGCTGTTCGCTATGGTACAGTGTCTGAGCTAAGGCACTGCGGCTAGTCGGGACAGAGAATTGCTTTTAGTTTCAGAGGCAACATTTTCAGCTAATTGATGAATTACATCAGGTTTGTCTTGGGACCGTCCAAAGATTTTTCACATCCCCAAAGAAATAAAAAAGCTTCATAAAATGAAACCGAATTTTAGGGAAGTCATTAGCTGGGCTCGGTTATGATGATTCACAGGGAAGCTTCAGAAAGCAATTTACTTCAGTCCGGAACCACGGGAACACCTTAACTCGCACTGGCTGTATTCACTGCAGCCAGAGGAAGCCGAGTGCCTGCAAACTTGCGTGGATCAGGAGCTAAAGCAGTGACAGAAGGCAGATGTAACTAATAAATTAAGACTAATTTAGGAGAGGTTCTTTGCCACTAGATCAGAAAGGTTTTGAAGAAAATCTTCTGGCTAGGCACAGTGCACTCCGGCGAGTTTAGGAAAGGGATAATTTAACAGCACGATAGCTGGAGCCTGCTCTTGGTTACTCTTTCACTCCTAGGCTCCCTAAAAATCAAAGGTGAGTTTTCCAACCTCAGCGCAGAGGCAAGCTATTAATAGTGCAGAGAAAGAAAAGCTGGGCTTATTCCAGCGTTCAAAGCCATGACATAAACCGGTTCTAAATGGTGAAAGGCTAAGTTAATGTGCAGAAAGATTTTTAATTTCTCTCAAAACCACTTTAATACAAAATGTTAATCTTTTCCACAGCTGAAAGCCAGGGAATTCTTTCAGTAAAGCAATATTCACAGCCTGGGGTGGCTGCTCAGTCTTGGGAAGACGGCTAGCAGCAAATGCTGTTTGGAAAATTTTAATAGCTATCCTATGCCTCACACAGTGAAGTTCTAAAGAGAGGCTCATTAGGCACTCACTACCCCTACAGGACCCTTGATGTGAGTGAAGTCTGATGAAAAAACTCAAATATGTATTTCAGGGTTAAAAGAAGTCAGGAAACTTAAATAGAAGAGTCACATCTTAAGGCATGCCTCTTTGCATAACCGTATCCCCAACAACCTTGTTAGCATTCTTTTCCAAAGCCTGCTGGTAGGCAGTGACTTTTCCCAATTAAATGGCTCATTTTGCAGCCAGCAGCTACCCGCTTGGTTAATGGCACCTTTGGCCCTCATAATGCCCATTTAATGAGGACATTTTCCACCATTTAGCACTGCCAGATTTTGTCAAGCTATTAGTCACTGCAAAGCCTCTCAGTTTCACAATACTATCTACGTGGAGCCATAGCTTCTCTTACCACTTGTTTTAACACCACCGGCACAGCAGAGGCTCATGTGCACCACATCACCCAAGAAAGGACAGTGATGCACAGAGCTACTAGGATATATCGATACCCGTGCTCCCTAGCAGCTCACTGCCTTGGAGGTCAAGTTCCTTTGCCATCATGCTAGCACATAAACACAGCAGAAACCAACTAAAAAGTCACATCGTGCTCAATTGTGTTTTTCCTTTTTGTCTGCTATGTTACCAGCTGGAACACGGTGCTCAAGGAAGTTAGATCTTGTCTTGGGAAACAGGGCAAAGCATTCCACTGCTGCGCTTCCTGAAAGTTAGTTTAGAAGGACTTTTTAAAAAGACTTCGGGTTTCAGCATTAATTTTTTGCTTGGATTACTGAAATCAATCTTTTTATTTCTTTATTCATTATGCCTAAGACAAAATCCCATTACCTTGCACATCGGTGACTCATTTTTTCAGTAGCGTTTTGTGCCAGACTGCAGTAGTACGAGAGCCTGTTTTGATTATCTCAGGCACCCTAATATACGTAAGTGTAAGCTCTCAATAAAAGTGTCTTGTTCTGACTGACAGCTGCCCTTAAAAAGATGCACTTTGGGAGCTGAGAAAGGCAGTTTAGGAAGTGAAATAAAAAAGTTAATCAGAAGATTGCTTAAGGTTGCTTACAAAAATTGCTGCACTAGCAGAATAGAGGAACCTGAAAGCACTCCACCTAAAATAAAGGTCTGTCAGCAAAAAAGATGAAAAAATACTGAATTTTAAGTTCTTTCTGCAAGTATGCACTAGTAGCATTTTAATTTTTTTTTTTTATTTGTCCATGGCCCACAAGAGAAGGACAAGATGTACCAACCCAAGGACTTCTACCCAGACGCTGACTGTTTTGGTAACACATTGAGGTTTAGTATGTTTCCAAGAAAGGACATAATACCTACCTTCAACATTTGCAGCAAGTTCCAGAACTCAGTTCTGTTCTCCAAAGTAACTGTAAGAAGGAAAAAGATCATCAGTTTGGGTTTTTTGGGGGAGGGGGTGGTTTGTTTGGTTGTTTTTCTCCCTCCTTCCCCCCACCAGCATGATTATAAAGCTGCGTTTCAGAAGACTGCTGATTGCACCTCCTGGTCAAACTTACTCAGCACCCTTGGAAGTCAGATCATAGAATCATTTAGGTTGGAAAAGACCTTTAAAATCATCAAGTCCAACCGTTAACCCAGCACTGCCAAGTCCACCACTAAACCATGTCCCTAAGCACAACATCTAGACGTCTTTTAAATACCTCCAGGGATGGTGACTCAACCACTTCCCTGGGCAGCCTGTTCCAGTCCTTGACAACCCTTTCGGTGAAGACACTTTTCCTAATATCCAATCTAAACCTTTTCCTAATACTGAACACAGTATTCAAGGTGCGGCCTCACCAGGGCTGAGTACAGGGGCACGATCACTTCCCTGCTCCTGCTGGCCACACTATTTCTGATACAGGCCAGGATGCCATTGGCCTTCTTGGCCGCCTGGGCACACTGCCGGCTCATGTTCAGCTGTCGACCAACACCCCCAGGTCCTTCTCTGCTGGGCAGCTTTCCAGCCACTCTTCCCCAAGCCTGTAGCGCTGCATGGGGTTGTTGTGGCTGAAGTGCAGGACCCGGCACTGACCGTTGTTGAACCTCATACAGTTGGCCTGGGCCCATCGATCCAGCCCATCCAGGTCCCTCTGCAGAGCCTTCCTACCCTCGAGCAGAGCAACACTCCCGCCCAACTTGGTGTCTGCAAACTGACTGAGGGTGCACTCGATCCCCTCGCCCAGATCATTGATAAAGATATTGAACAGAACTGGCCCCAATACTGAGCCCTGGCAAACACTTGTGACCGGCCGCCAAGTGGACTGAACTCCACTCACCACAACTCTTCGGGCAAGATGTTGTTGGCTGAGTGTTTTATTAACGTTGGGAACAGGGTGCAATTTTCTCCATATGCTAAATCCACACCCAACTATTTCTAGATCATGCCAATACTTTGGAAACAACAAACTTAAGTGCCTGTTTCCACCATCTCCTCCACTCCCAGGTGCAATTCTTGATATCTAAACCCTGCAAAACTCAAGAGATGCCCTTTCAGACAGAACAGGCAGCAAGCAAGGATGTCTTCCAGGCCATAAAGGATTGTTGAAGGCAAGAACAGAATTCAATAGAGCTGTCACTTCTCTTTGTCCTTGCAAAAGAAAAAAAAAAGAAACCAAACGGAAAGGACCTTCCCCTGATGCAGTTAAAATTGGCATCATTTTAACTGCTTTTCAAAGGAAATTTGCTCCATCTTCTGCTGGTTCTCTGGAGAAAGAGGTACACGTGGAAACAATGCCAAGCTACTAATCTCTCAGCAGTTGCAAGTTTCAGGCACAGGAAGCCACTTCATCTCTGCCCCTTAATGATGTTAACATGTCAGGAGAGCAAATCTCCAAGGACTCAGGACTATTAAGAGTAAAGAATACTGGAGTTTGCCATTCCTCCACAACAATAAAAGGTATGATATACAAGAAACCTGAATTAGCTTTTAACATAGTTAGCGTGTTAGTAAAACATAGGAGCTTCACTTCTAAAACATAGAACGCGATGGCAGAAAAATCAGTTGTATCTCTTACCTGTCACATAAACAAGGTATTCATTAAGAGAATAACTGTCTGCCACACTGAAGGACAGGGCTAGCTTCTCTACCCTGTCCCTCCACAGCTGTTCATCCTTCACGATTTAATATTAAAGAAAAAAAAAGTGAAAGTAAGAAATAATTGTCAGGTTGCTCATCATTCCTGAGTGCTCACAGGTCTCAGAGCACTAGTGAAGACACAGCCTTTTCCTCTCTGCCACCTAATGACACAAACGCGGCACTACAGCCACATCTGCAACACGAGCTGGGGCATGGAGCTAATCAACAGGGGAACTCGCATCCGCTACTGCTCACCTCAGGTCTTTGAGAAGAGCTCCCGGGTCTGCCACGTCACACGGCTTTCTCTGGAAAAGAAGTGGAAAATATATACAGCATTTATGTTATATATTTAGACGTGCTTCAAAGCCTGGTTATATGGTTATTGTTTCACTGACGACAGAAATTTGAAAGGCCCAGTAACTAAAGAAATAAATGCGTAGCACAGGCATGTTTTTATTTTCAGATAGGAACAGGGTCGGGGCTGCCAGCGTGCGACTCCCAGGACGCGCTCCCAGTGATGTGACCAACTTGCCGCGTGGCTTTAGACAGATCACTTCAGCTCATTCTTCTGTAACACAAGTCTACGTACCAACAGGATCCTACCGTTTTCAAGGCTAAACCATCAGAAAGCCACGCACAGCCTTTCTGCTGCACATCCACCACAGGTCAAACAGAACACCTTCCTATTCTATTACATACAATCTCACATTTAAGGCAAGTAAAAAAAAAAAAAAAGGAAGGCTTAGTTTCTCAAGAGTCTCCTATTAACCAACCTATTTATAAATAATGTCAGGCTATCAATCACTCTGAGTGCTCACGGGTTTCAGAACAAACGAGCGTAGAACATAGCCTGTCTCTCTCTGCCACCTAATGACACAAAGATGCCACAGCAGCCACCTTTGCAACGCCTGTGGCAGGCTGAAAAAGAAAACCCACAAAGACTGAAAAACGTGGTATTTACAGGTATTTATAAGAACAAGATTACATCACCTACACAGAAAGTAGCATTACAAAGGTATCTGGTGCACCTGGAGATACTAAATGTAACACACCACTTAGAGAGTTGATAAGATGCCTGAAACTTACTTGGACAGCCTTTGTGTTAAGCACCACTTACCCTTGATTTTTCAAGGCGCAACCTTTTTCACTTCACCCTTTGTCTTCTGCCAGGCTGAAGACAGACAAATAAAGGGAGAAGAATGCAGTTAATAACAAACAAGTGTTTAGCTGACTGCATAACAGCCGCCTTTGTGAACTGCACCACTTATTAACAGAAAATCAGATTAAAACACTAAAAAAATTAAAAAATTGTTGAATAGACTCACTTTAGTTACTCAAATCTTTAAAAAACATTTCCCTCAAAACCTGAAAAGGTGGCAGCCCTCAATTTTCTTCCCTCCTTCACTGGAAGCACAGCCCTTTGCCTTATTCACCTTAATCCTAGTACATTCCTATACATTAGTTTATAATATACCCGATCTACACCGAACCGATCCTCTACCCCATCCACCGCGGTTGGGCTCGATGATCTTAAAGGTCTTTTCCAACCCAAATGATTCTATGAACACAGCAGCGCCTGGAGCAAACAGGGCGCGGGACGGGGCCCAGGGGGTCTCCTCCTGGCTGTGCCCGGCCACGTGGCTGAGCGGGGCACGTTTTGTCCCCCGTCTGAGGCCCAGAAACCTGGAGAGGGCGAGCAGGCGAGACTGGGGACTAGAGCCTGATTTTCCTGGGGGGGGGGGGGGTGTGGGGTGTCACCCAGATCAGCAAGACCAGCACCTCACACGCAGGCGGCCCACCTAGCTGGACACAGGAACCACCCGTACCTCCAGTCACACCTTCCTCCTCCTCCCGCACAGGGGGGTCTGCCGGTCCGCAGCCATGTCCTCACGCCGCAGCCTTCCCTTGTTCAGCGACGGGGGAGGAGAAGCGGAATCGGCCGCCGCCGCCGCCCCCCAACAGCCGCCGTCAGGACCCGCCCTGAAGAAGCTTCGCTGCAACATGGCGCGGGAAGGGGCACCTGGGGAGAGCAGCCGGCGGTCAGCGCGGCACGGGCCCTGCCCCAGAGCACAGCGGGCCCCTCCTCGGCCGGCACCGGCTTCCCGCGCCAGAGACCCCGCCGTCAGCACACGCCTCCCCGCCCGAGGGGGCAAAGGCATCCCCCCCCCCACCACACACCCCCGGGCGGTCGCGACCTCGTCCGCCCGCAGGCACAGTGCCCCCCGTCCCGGCCAACGCGGGCCTCCCTTGCCCGAGGGGACCAGAGACCTTCCCTTCACCCCGCCGGGACGGAGCGGGGCCGAGGGAGAGGCCGGCCCCGCTCCCCGCAGAGGGACCCGCCCGCCGCCCAGCGCTGCTCACCCCGTCGAAAAGGCGGCGGAGCTCCCGCCTTCCGCTTATATAGGGCGGGCGGACGGAAGCGCCGCGGGGACAATCCGCGCAGCGCGTTCGCTCCCGCGGGCTCCCCCTGCTGGGCGGGAGGACGCAGGGCAGGGAGCGGCCGGGGCGAGAGCCGGGGACACGGGGCCAGGACGCGGGACGGGGACAGGGACCCCCGGCCCAGACCTCTTCCCGACGCTGGGCCTGACCCCCAACGCTACAGGACTGCCCTAAGCCCTCCCACGGAGACACAAGGCATGTTAGGAGCTGGATTTCCCTTTTCTCGGCTGCATCCTGCAGTCCCCCCCTCCCCGTGGCGGTGGCAGAGGTTGGACCCTGGGACAAAGCGGGGACCCTCCAACCCTGTGATGCACCGGCCAGACTCGCACCCCTCCTGCTCCCAGCCTGCAACACCCTGTGGGTCCCCAGGCTGGGAACACCCTTCACCCCCATCCCATGACCATGAATGTTTGCCGGAGACTCCCCCCTACCTTCCCATTTCACATGGAAAGAAAGAAAAAGGATCACAGGGCCCTTTATTTGTCGTGTCAGGAAAAGGAGCGAGACACAAGTGGTTTCAGGTGAGATCACAAGCTCAGGAACAGCAAGGCCACAGGACAGAGGCACCTCCTTGCAACAGGGACAAACACAAGGACGGGAGCTGGGTCTGGCCCGGCTCCGTCTCCCCTTGCATCGCTCCGGACAATTTTTTTTTTTTTTTGAGCTAGAGACCCACCGCAGCTGCGGCCACCGCGGGATCTCTGCGCAGCAGCAGAGCTGGGGGTTCCCTTCCGCAACCAGCCCAGCTCTGCCGAAAGCTGGTGCTCTGGGTGCAGGGTCAGTCCTGCAGCGCCCGCGGGAGCGGAGCAGGATGCCCATCACCAAGCCGCTGGGCACGGCCGAGCCTGTCCCTAGGGCTCTAATTGCCCTCTGCTTTGCTCCGCAGCTCGTTGAAGACCTCACTCTGCTGCCTCTTGTCCTTGGCGCGGATAATGGTCATCCTGAAGAGCTTGCAGTAGAGCTCCATGGCGGTGGGGCTGTCGTCGTTGCCAGGGATGGGGTAGGTGATCAAGCAGGGGTTGCAGTTCGTGTCCACCACCCCCACGGTGGGGATGTTCATCTTGGCAGCATCCCGGATGGCCACGTGGGGCTCAAAGACGTTGTTGAGGCTGCTGAGGAAGATGATGAGGTCGGGCAGGCGGACGCCGGACCCGAACTGGACGTGGGCGTTGGTGAGCAGGCCGCCCTGCCAGTAGCGGGTGTGGGCGTACTCCCCACACTCCCGTGCCGTGCTCTCAACCAGGTGGCAGAACTGGCGTTTGCGGCTGATGAAGAGGATGATGCCCTTGCGGTAGGCGATGTGGGCGGTGAAGTTGAGGGCCAGCTGGAGGTGCTGCATCGTCTGATCCAAGTCGATGATGTCCTGATCCAGGCGGCAGCCAAAGATGTAAGGCTCCATGAACCTGCAGGGACAGAGGGGGGGGCGACACAAGGGGACGCGGGGACAGGGCGCTACAGGCATCGAGCAGTGTTTCTGAACGCGGTGTGGCCCCACAGAAACCTTCTCACACCCCAGCTCCCAGATGGTACCAGAGGTGCTCTCTGCAGAGAACCCTTGTGCGCAGCGCCTGTTCCAGCCGGGCTCAGGGGGGTGCAGGTCTGACACCCCACTCGGTGCCCGCGCTGACTGGGGGTCTCTGCAGTTTTGCAGGGCAGTGACTGTGCCCAGGTGGAAACGTGGGTCTGTGTGGGCAGTTCCAGACCCAGATCAATCTAGTGCAGCCCCCAAAAGCTGATGTGGTCAAGGGAAAGACTCCTAATGTCAACAAATGTTGGATGACAAAATGGGGTCACTCACCTATGCCGACATCCCTTTTTGTGCCCCAAGTGCACCCGGGCATCAAAGAGGTCTTTCAGGGAGAAGAGCTCCTTCACGTTGAAGAAGTCGGGGTGGCTGAGAGGCTCGGACAGCAGCTTATCATCCTCGGCTGGGAGAAGGGAAAAAACCCCGTCACTACTCCCTCTTGGCCGTGTGTGCCGGGGATGAGCCGGAACGGGAGAAAGGGCCCTGATGCGCCCATGGCCACTGAAGTGCAACAAGGGCCTGGCGATGCCAGCAAGGACATTGCTCATCGCCTGGCCCCAGGTGCCGACAGTGCCGGGGCCCGGCTCGGGGGACTCCCCTTTCCTCGGAGAAGGGGCCGGTACGCGGCAGCACTCACCGCGGGGCCGGGCCGCCGCCGCCGCCGGGGCCGGTACGCTGCTGTAGAGCCGCGGGGCTGCTGCAGGGAAGAGAAACACGGAGGTCACACGGCCGGGCCGGGCACGGTGGGGCTGGGCTGGGCACGACCCGCTCACCTGCCCGCAGGAGCCGCGGCACCGCCATGCTCCGTGCCCGGCGGCCGCAGGGCGAGGAGGAGGAGGAGGAGGAGGAGGAGGAGGAGGAGGAGGAGGAGGAGGAAGGTCAGGCGGCGCCTTCCGCTTCCTGCGCGGCGGGGCGGGGGCCGCGCAGGGCCCCTGCGCCCTCCCCCGGGGCGGGGCGGCTGCCGGGCCCGGTGCGCGGAGCGATCGCTGCCCGCCCGCATCTCCGCGTCGCGTCGCCGGGCAACGCGCGGCCCCGCGGCCCGGTCCCGTCCCCCATGTCCCACCCGGCGGCCGCGGGCGGCCCCGGGCCCCGCACCAGCGACTGGTACCGCATCAGCCCCGGCCTGCCCGGCCGTTTCCAGCAGCCCGCCTGCTTCCGCGGCTACGGGTGAGCGCGGCCCCCGGCCCCGGGCTGCGGCCGAGCGCGGCCCCCGCCCCGCGGAGCCCCCCCGGCACCCCCTCTCCCACCTGTGCTCTCCCCCCCGCAGGAAGCCGGAGCCTCACCCCCGGTACCGGACCGCCAACCAGGCCTACGGCAGCAAAGCCCCCACGGTGCACGAGGTGCCGGTAGGTAGGGGCGCGGGGGGGTGGAGGCACCCCCCGAGCTTCGGCCGGGGGTTTTGGAGACAGCGTCTCAAAGTTTTGGCCTCTGCAACATCCCCTGGCAACAAACTCCCTGAAGCGCGTGACGATAAAGAGCCCTTATCGTTGCATCCAAGCTTCTGCATGTTGCAGGTGCTATTGACGGTGCATTTAAGACCTCTCCTTCCTGCCCGCCCTTTTCTCGCTCTCGCAGACCTCCTTCCACGTCACCTCGCACGCGTTTTCGAATACTCTGGCACAGTGTGGCATGTACAGAGATAACGGGCTCAACACCTCCCTGGAGAAGAGCCACGTCACCGGCCCAGACAACTTCATCACCGCCTACGACCACCTCAACTTCCATCCCAGCTACAACCCAAGCGGCCCGTCGCACTGTTAGATCTGCGGCAATAACGACGACAATGTGAAGCCACTTCAGTTTACTGCTGGCTGCCTAGATAAAAAAAAAAAACCCAAAACAAAAAAAAAAAACCCACAAGCAAGCAAACAACAGCACTGACCTTATCCTAAATACGTTGCTAAGCCTCATCTGAAAGCATGACAGGAGGCACTACACCATCGCACTGTAGCTGCTAAACGAGGCGACAGGCTATTTCATCAAGAGTAAGGCAGGTTTCTCTTACAGTCGCGCCCTGTGCCCTCAGGCTGGGACGAGGCACCCTTGTCAGAGCCCTCGCCTTCAGGTTACCTCTCCTGAGCGCAGACTTGGGATGTCACAGTTGTTATCACTGAGGAGAGTAAAACTGCAGAGACCGTCAGGAAAATAATTCATACGGTGCACTAAGCAGCAGCAGCTTAACACGCGTGCTTCACGCTATTAACCACCTAAGTCAGGATTTAATGAGAATTTTTCTCCTGAACGCAGGGGGGGGGGGAAAAAAAATCTTTCAGCCTGGTAATGTGAGACTTGCTATTGCAATGTGATGAATAGCTACAAAATTAGCAGGTTAAAGGTAGCAGTACATTTCTAAAAACAACCCCCCCGACCCAAACTGTTGTATGTATTTTTATTTTTTTTTATTTTTTATTTTTTTTTTTAACAGGACTCCTACCTAGTTAAGGTCACAAATTTAGCTTTGGGGGAGAAGCGGTTTAAATCTGTGTTATCAAAACCAAGGTCAGTAATTTGTTGGGAAAAACACATACAGCCACTTCGGTACTAGATGAAAATAACTAATTTACAGAATGAATGCTATTAGGAATAATATCTTAATTTATAAAGATTTAATGGGATTAAATGTCAGTTAAATAGCTCATAGGAACCATTTTACTTAATTTATAGGCAGCATATAGTTATAATACTAGAACAATATATATTACAAATATATATATTCCCTTAACCTTTTCTCTGTCACTAATGATCCTTTAAACTCTTGGCTCATGTACCACATATCATTAAAAATTAAGATTTTTAAACTGTTTCTGTACTATTTAATGAATAACCAAACTGCATGTTTTCCAGGGGTATTCATTAAGCCTTTGGATTTCTCGTAGAAAGCATGTTCATCTTTCTTACCTCTCAAAACTACAATGTTTTAAGAAATTATTCAAATAAAGACAACTAATCAAAAAGAAAATGTTTTCTTGAGTTTTATTGTAACAACTGTAGTTACACAGCCAGTGAAACTGCACCATTTAGACAGTAACTGCACTAAAAAGGAACACCTTAGCACGTTTGGCTTAAAAACTAGTCTTGAAGAGAAACTAGTCTGCCTGTTTACGGATGAGAAACGGTCCTACCTTACAGGTATAACATACTGATAGTATATATTAAAAATGAGCATAATGCTGTTCTAGCTGTTTGCTAAAAAAATAAAAATAAATGAGTGTAATCGTATGTCCAAGTACCACTGCAAATGATATTCTTCACGTTAGAAATATTCCCTATTTGTGTCATTTTTATATAGTCTCATAAACCGCACAGGAAGCATGCCGACGATGTATTTAAACATACTAGCAAGGAAGAGGTATTCTGTTTCATTAATAATATCACTAAGCAAAAATCTGAAGTCCCAAAGTAAACAGTGTGTCAGGCCTGTACTTGTGGGGTTTTTTTTTTTTTAAACACTCAAACCCGAGTGTAGCTACACGTTCCTGGACCCACCAGCAAGATTTCAATCACGCCTACCAAACAATTCCAGTTTTCACTCCAGTGCTTTTGGTTATCTCAAACAGAAGAACAGCCGGCTAAATTCATCTTTGCTGAAGACACACCAATGCGCTGGAAGAAGTAAATATACTAAGCAGAAACGGGTCTGAAAAGTTAACTGTTCAAATATTTAACGTATGAAAATAAATAAGCAACCCTCTGCCATTCCCTGCTATTCTTCTATTAGACTCTAGACAATACCTTGAGCTTCTCATAACTTCCCTTTCTTCTCCTGAAATGAAAAATAACATAAAGCGCTGAATTAATACAAACAGTTGTGACAATTTTACATATATTTTTATCCACGGATTATTCTGCCGGTGGAATAATTTAGGGATAAGACTGCCTCTGAAAAATATAAATTTAGTGGCTTTTGTCACATACTTTCCACCTGTTTTCATACTTCATCTAAAAACACCCAGCTCTTTTCTTCCTTGCTTCAATTTCTTCCCTTTTTGTTTTATTCTTGAACCAAAACCAGTTCCTCTGAACAGTTTTGCATGCAGCGTACCTTATGTCACCCTCATACAGACTGTATCCTGAGATACCTTGGGGTAAGGTTATCCAATTTGCTTCCACTGGGGTCCGCTGAGAAGGGAGCGACACGCAAGCTTCGGTTGCAGCCAGCCCCAGGAGACGTGCCTCTACACATCGATCTGCTCAAGACTACAGAGCTTTGCAGTTCCTCCTCATCTCTTCTGCATACTCTATTTCTCTGAAGCGTCCTGTGTCCTCCTGTCAGGTTGTTTACCTTACTTAGGTCAAAGACATATTTTCCTTGCGTTTACTTTCCTACATTTCCCTATTTTAGTGGGCTTAAGAAATACTGACCTCTTTCTTCAGGTGTTAGAGACCCAATACACTTAATTTTTAAGAAATACCTGTACAAATTCAAAATATCATCCTAAAGATGACACATTTTACTGCAGAGAATCTACCCGAAACAGTCTCTTTCTACTCCGTATTTTGAAAGCAAGATTTTCACATTTGCAGATAAAATTCTGTAAGGCTGCACTATCAAACCAAGACAAATTGCAGTTCTTAAAGGTTTGAAAAATTGAAAGCACATACATTAATAAAGGAAACGGCAGCAGAGATGGTGTGTTCCTTCCTTGTATAAAAAGCAGCTACATGTCAAAACACATGTTCCTAAAATAGCAAAGAACTGTTTATAAAAAATTAAGGTAGTCCTTGTGGTTTCCTGAGGATGCTTGAAGATTGTCCTTCCTGAAGCACAGAAAAATAGTCACTGTGATAAAAATAAAACAATATACCTATTTTCAAAGTCCTGAGCGAGCACAGATTCATCTGAGAACTCTGGTATTGCAGTCAGGATGCTGTAACTGACCAGTAGCCGTAATAAAATATATCCAGTAGTTTAATAACATCCAAATTAGCAAGTTTTGTGCTCTGACTGAAAAAAAAAAATAAAACAATCATTGTGCATTTTTTTAAAAAGCGTGTTCATCCCATCTCCACACCATCAAGGGCTCCTAGACGCACTGCCGCCAGCCTTCGACAGCGGGGCAGAAAGGATCGCGTGCTAATCCTGGATGCTGCAGAAGCTGTGCTACAGAGGATGCCGTTTAGAGATACACCGCGTGCTCTCCGACTGAACGACGGTCTGCCTCAAAACCAAAGAACCCCTTTTGCTAACCCTTGTGCTACTAACGGAGAGGGGCAAGCGCAAGGAAAGACTCCACCTCTTGGCCACAAATGCCAGGAAAGAAAACCGCTGTTAGGGTTTTGCTAAAACTGCAAAAACCCTTCTCACCTCCCAGAATACCCGCCGCTTCTTTTGCCTATGCACTTTGTAGATTCTCCTTCTTCATTTTTTGTTATCAAGAACAATGTTCCCTTAAACGGACACATCTTTAAAGGTCTGGACTCTGTTTCACAGTCACAAGGAAATCACACGCTATTGTCACACAGGGGACTACAGTCTCAGACAGCGGGTGGCTGAAGACAGTAAGAGGCAAGAAGCAAGAGCAGCAGATGGACTGAGATCCTGTTCCCAGGTTCGGCTAACACAAACGCTGTGATCATCCTCGAGGGGGACATCCTTTACTCACAAACGTTACTGGCACAAGCTAATTACATGTTCTGACTACAGCCAGGAGAGGAAAAAAGATAACACAAAAATACTACTCACTAAAGACGATGACACAACTCATAGGAGCACTCTGGTTTCACGGTCCATGGTCAGAACCCCATTTATTAAACATTATAAACTTATCAATGTACACCATTTCCTATATACAAAACAAGTTTATCAATTTAAAAAAAGTGCTGTTCGAAATTAGGTTTTATTTAAAGCACAAGGTAATCGGAATTGCATCTTAACTGAAAGTGAATCAGTTCACGAGTAGTATTGAGAACACAGACACATTGACAGGGGCACGAGACACCTTTTAAGTCTTAATGTCGATTTACTGAAAACTTTGAGGAGAAACATTCAGCTTATATTATACAAACAGTACATAGTGCTTCCATCATCTCTATTAAAATTAAGTATACAGTTTAATCCTTTTAAAGCAAGGTACTCTGAAAACTTCTATTTTAAAATACCAGCCTATTTAGCTATTCCAAACAAAAGGCCCATATCCTGCAACTGAATCAAGGCAGACAAAAATATATGCCTGTGTAGACGGACTGCAGGCACGAGAGCTAAGTAAAAAACACTTTTCCAAGGAATCCTACCACAAAAATGAGATGATCTAGCATACTGACCTTTTAAACAAACCAACCAACCAACCCAAGGACTATAAAAAGGTGGCCGGACGGTAAGAAATGTCAAGTGACCACTATGAACATGTTTAAAACGTAACTGCACAACAGTATAAACACACAAAGGATGTTGTTTATTTCTCTACATGCCACAGTTACTTGTTCTACTCTAAGCTACGCCATAGTTTGCCAATACTCTGCAAATGCGATCACACCGGGGATACCATGCAATACTGGATCCATTCTTGACTGCTTTTGCTCTGTTTTGCAACGTTAAGGCCAGCCTCCAGGAAGACTGCTGAAGTGATTGAGAAAAAGTGATACTGAGTGGTAGTTTGGCTGAGAGAAGTTCTGTAGAAGACTAGATAAAGAGAACATCGGATCAATTCACAGGGACAAGATGTAAGAACAAACTACTCAAAGGACTTCACTACACACAAATGAAAAGGAGAGAACCAGCCAACAGCTTAAATTCACACTTTTTTGATTTTTCAGTGAAACCACCGCAGGGGGAATTTTTTGTGACATGAACACGCTACTTCAATCCCATTTAAAGTTAGTACAAAAAAAAAAAAAAAGATAGTAGTGAAAAATTGCTTTATTCTTGTTGCTGGAAACGGAAGCAGAGAAAGCACTACCAGTATGAAAGAACAGTGCTGAAAATATCCTTGGCGTTTACATTAGGGACTTCCTACAGCAAATCTAGCTTTGTTCTATTGCACAAAAATTGTAAATGAAAATAAAAGTTCACAGAAATGTAACATTTTAGAAACCACTTTTGAAAAAGGAAAGTAAGGGCACTCAATTCAAGAAAGTTCCTTTAGAAAACCAAAAGCCATCGCTGGGTCACTGCAGGGCGTCAAAATTAGACTTGAGAAGAACGAGGAATTGTTTCAGCCTTGCAGGCCCAACAGTACGCAAACCTAGCGAAATCCACAGAAACCATGTTGTCCGAACAGACACGCTCCTTCACTTTTCTCCAACTGCAATTGTGCTTTGAATCATCTGCTAGCGGGAGGTTTCCGGTATTCAAAAGGTACTTTCAGCAGCTGCTGAGATTGCTTTACACAGGACGTGCAGACAGACTGATCCACTTTATTTACCTGAATTTGCACTTGTATCTTCAAGGATGGATCTCCACACCTACCGCTGCGCTGGCTTCGCTGGAGTTCTGCTTAGTGAACTCGCCCAACAGTCCTCGGGGTGGGAGAACTGAGACCCCAGAATAAAACCACTACATAGGATTGTCCTAAGGCAGCTCGAATACGAACAGATGTCAGATAATCTGCTTCAAAAGCATAGCGTTGCTATCAAATGCTGTGTTTTCCTAGGATCTCGTAACAGATTGCCAAATACATTCTGCGCGCAAAAAGGTTTCCTTTTGATATATGATTAGAGGCCTCATAATTTAAAGCGTGATTAGCCAGCATCTTCTTATCTACAGTAACTACAGCATCCTGTAGTAATGCAAGCCCTAAAAATCATTATAAAAAATATTTCCTTAGAGCACTTTAAATAATTTACAAAATTCTACAAAAACTATGTATGTTTATTCACGATATCCCTGTTAAATAGAAGCATTTTTCACATTAGTGTGTATATGATATACAGATATCAGCATCTCCCACCGTCTCTCCTTTCATGTCTCAAGTTTTATCAAGGTAATTACAATGATAGTTATTTTCTAAAAAGACTGTTACTGTAAAAAAAAGTGTACTTACATATTTGAAACCTTTCTTTTCAAGAGGGAATCTGGGCAGTCCCCTGCAGGTAGGTCAGTAAATTTTGCACAGGTTTTGTCTAAAACTTCCTGCCCTGGGTCCACTTCACAAGCAGCTTCCCTATTCTGCAGGACAGGTATTTTTCCTTCCAAATTGGAGCTGGATACCTGAATTTCTTCCTGCCTGTCACCGTCCTGGCAGGTAACTTTTTCTTTCTTAACGCTCATCTGCATACTGTTATTTGTACATGCTCCTCCACTAGTTTTATCCACTGCTACTGCTGTCACATTTAGTTCCTGCAGTGGGCAACCTGAACTCGGATCTGGCCTCTTGTCCTGCTGGTTATTCTCTCCCTTACTGCACGCGTGTATACTCTGCTGAGATGTGTCTCTGCTAACTTTATCTGCTTTTACCACTGCCATACTGTGTTCAGGGCGTGGGGGATCTAAATTTGAATCGGCCCAGCTGCCTCTGTGGATACCTCCTTCCTCAGTCCACATCTGTGTGTTCTCAGCGTTGGATGTTCCTCTGCAAACCTTATCTACTTTTGCTGCTGCCACACTCCGCTCCTGCAAGGGGAGACTCGAGTGCGAATCCGACTGGTCTCCTGAAGCATCAGCCTTTCTGCAACCCTCTGCTTCCTCTTTGATACACAAAGGAGCAGCCTCCAGTCTTTCACAGGTTTCTGCTACATGGGGACTCGACACTTCCACAGCGAGCTTCTGAGAAGAACTGGATTCTTTTAATCCTGTTGTACACTCCCCACTAAATTCACCTTTTGGCAAGGGGGCTCCTCTTCCCTGGTTAAGTACGTCTGTATCCTGGGAAGCTACCTCTGCTCCTAACGCACTGCTCTGGGCGAGCAAACGCTCTGCTTTCTGCCTTTTGTTCAAAAGCATGGATTTCTTCCTGTCCCGAGCATATTTTAGACCTGCAATAAATTTACTCGAAATTTTTAGGTGAAAGGTATTCTTTCTTTTAGATCTAGACTTTGCATTAATTACTTTTTGTACTTTACAACCTTCATTTTTGCTGGTTTTAGGTGGAAGCACTTTCTGCACGGGCTCCGTATTAGGGACATCCCTTTTAGCTGTTGTGTTTCCAGATGACTCACCACCAGCAACACCTTTAACCCCCACCACTCCTTGCTTAGCTTTTGACTGACCAGTAGTATGAAGATTAACATTCTCTGCAGAGGAAGCAGATTTCCCACTGCCATGTAACATTGCACTTTTCCCTTCCGTTCTCTGAGAGTTCTTCAACTCATCAGTCTGCTGAGATACCTCGGTCTTTTTACTCTGACCCAGCATGAGGTCAATCTCATTTTCAACCAGCTGTTGCTTTGCCTTTCCTTTATTAGCAGTTTGTTTGGTGACTCTCAATAGGTCCAGAGTTGCATCATCTTTTTGTATCTCTGAATTGCTTGCGGAGTCTTTAGCCTTTTCTGCCAAAAACTTCCTTATTTCTTGTTCGATGCTGTCATCGCTGTCCACTGAACTGCTGTCATCAGCGTCTGACGCAGCTGTGAAAGTACATTTTTTATTTTTAGCTACCTGCAGGTTATTCTGGTTTGAAATTGGTTTAGGTTTATATCCTTTTTTAAGCTGTAAGTTAAACTCTAAGTTCTTCACGGTTTCTGGTTTTTCATTGCTAAGTTTGACATTTGCATTGTCCGGAGGATTTCTGATTGCATTCTCTTTCACAGCCTTTCTAGGTTTTGAGAGGCAGCTTTTCAGCAGCACGGGACTTTTACATTTCCACTCATTTTGTTGGAGGCTACTAAATTCATCCAGCAGCTGAGTTTCTGTCTCGCTAAATCTGACTCTCTTCTTGCACTGAGATTTCTGGTCCTTGGACTTCTTCTTTAATTTCCTTTTAGACCGTAAGAGGTCCTTGATAGCACTATCAAGGTCCTCATCACTATCAAGAGAACTGCTCTCATCATCCGAACCATCCCTCTCTTGAGTTTGGATGGTATTTTTCATAAACTTTCTTGCGCTACTCTGAACCTGCACAAAAGGGTTTACGGAGTCCAAGGCCACACATCTGCCAACAGATCCGGATAATTCGGAAGACATCAGCTGCTGCTGCCCAGTCTCTTTGCTACTGAGCCTTTGAGCATCACAGAGTTCTGCAGGGCTGCTCAGGGCACACCCCTCTTGGAGCACAGGAAATTTTGAATAGTTACCTGGCTGGAAAAGTCCTGTCTCCAGCTGTTCAGGTGTTTTTGATGCACTTTGTTTCGCTATTCTGCCTTCCCTTTTAAGTCTCCTTTTACGACTCAGTGATAGCTTCAGCGTTTTGGGAAGAGAAGGCTCAAGGGTACCGGTGAGGCTGTTTTGATCAGAAGGCAAAGGCATCTGGATGGAGTGTGACAGGCTGGGAGGCTTTGTTCCAAGGCTTTCTGACTGTGCTTTCAGAGCTAGAAAAGCCCTGATTTCTTGCTCTATACTATCATCGCTGTCCACAAGGCTGCTGTCACTTTCACAGCGGGAGGATGAGAGAAGCTGGGGAGAAAAGAAGGAGTCTGCAGCGAGTGATTTGTTGTCACTTCCCATTTGGGATGGCATGATTGTTTTGGAAATATCAAGGATAGCTTCCGCGCACATGAGCTCTGCAGATGTGTCTGCTCTGCAAGAGGCCTGCAATGTGAGCTCACAAGCAGCAATCTTGTTTTCCGGAGGTGCAAAATGCCTGGCTTTTTTCAGTGGTTTAAACAGCTTGTTAAATTCATTGCTGGTGCTTTCTAATTCTGTTGACTTTGAATTAATTTCTTTTCTCTTGTTGCTTATAGGGCTTTTATGGATTTCTGGTGAGGCACTTTTTGTTGAGCTAATCGTTAGGCTTGCAGAAATGTCCGCCATACCCTTTGTATCAAATTGTTCCCTCTGCAAAGGGACACAGTCTGTTGCATGACCTGCCTCCTTCCTGATTTTCTCCAGCTGATAAAGCTGAATGGCTTCTTCAATGCCATCATCGCTACTTGAGTCAGATGCGTGCATGCTGTCATTGATAAGTGCTCCCCTCGTCTCCCAGTAATTAGCTCCACTTTCTTCATTTTGCTCCACTAACCAGGGCTGGCTGGCAGTGGCCATTTCTAGATATGCTTGGTTCACTTGGCTGAAATCACTAGGCTCTTCTTGGATTTTAGACTGCAAACACTTGGACTGCGTGCTGGTTTTCTGTAGCTTGGGATGGTGTCTCAAGAGGAGCGCATTACAACCTCGCTTTATAGCACCACAGTTTTTGTTAGCTGTTTCTTTGTTGCATTTTAGGACAGATCTCACATGGGAATCTTTTTTACCCTCCCCGATCACGCACTTACTAATTTCTTGCTGCTTCTTCTCATTCAAGAACTGTACTATTTCAGCTTGTATGCTCTGTTCAAAAGAGTCATCGCTACTGATGCTCTGAGGGGAAGCAGGCTGTAGCCTTTTACCGATTCCCAGGTGGTCAGACAGGTACTCTTCAGAGAGCATCTCAGCTTTAAATTTCATAGGAAGAAGGTTACTAGCCATTTTGTTCTGGGAGAATTCTCTCTTAAACCTTTTGTCTCTGCTTATATTCTCAGAACACTCTGCATTCCTTTGCAATGACTGGTCGCTTTTGCTTTTTGCTTTCAAGTACTCTTGAATGGCTTCCTCTATACCTCGGTCAACAGAATCATCACTATCAGAATCGAGCAAGAGAGTCCCAAACCCCACATTCTCTTCCACTTCAGCGTCATCTGAATCAGCAGGGCAACCACACTTGGTATATTGAGGATGCTTCCGTAGCAATGCGGTGCTAGATGTGACTCTGTTACTAGTGCCCTTTTCTCCCTTTTGTTTCTTCTGCATAATACAACCATACTCATTGTTCATACCCAGGGGAGACTCTTGACTTTGCAGGTTGTTTATGATCATCTGAACTTTTGCACTTACAGAGGTTCTAGTGACGTCCCCTTCAGATTCAGAGAAGCAAACGGGATATCTACAATTCCTTGCCGGTCCAAAGGACTCCCATTTTGTCTGAAGAGCTACCAAAGGAGAAGCATTCATAAGGAACATTCTAGCAGACAACAGCAAAGTCCACAATGGAACAGTTTTTCAGACTGGTCTCTCTTCCATCCTACAATAAAGAAAGAGAAAAAAAAATTTATTATGCATCTACCCTCTAGAAGTTCCATGTAATAATACTGGCAACATAACTTGTAAATTATTAACGCTCGGACTTACTGTGCCAGATAATCACAAGAGTTACTTCTCAACATCACTTTAACAAGTAAATCAGTCACTACTGCCATTAAGGATAAGACAGAGCACTCATCATCTGCGGTTTTCAGTATTTTCTGGGACAACCGTAATCCAATTCAGGTAATTATCTTCACTTCCAAAACTCTTCCCGCACTTTCCATTGAAGGTCGCACTCTCTTTTGAGCACGCTCCTAAATAACCATGTATTGTCAAGACTCACAAAGAAACACTCTGAAGATACTTCAGTGCACAGGCGTGTGTGATCCCCTCCTGCACTAACATTGGCTTAATATTTTTGCGATGAACTTTGTGGCCAGAGAGAAAGAACAATTCTAAGGGAATCTTCCATAAAAAAGTGGAATCGGTGGGAGTGGAGAACCCTGCAAAATATTCTGCTCCCTGTGTTTCCTTTGGCATAATTGCCCTTTTTAAAGAACTCCTGCCATGCATAGCTCAGCTTTTCAGTTTTACAATGAAAACAATGTTGGCTATGTCCACATGGTATATAATGGGTGGACGTGAAGCAAGCTTGCCCATGATCTGAGATGGTGGACCACAAACCAACTCTTATTCAAAGAGCAGAGTAACTGCCTTAGCGTGATGCCTGAACTCACACACTAGCCCGAGACAGCTTTTACTAATTCTGGCTTGGCATCAAGCACACACAACTGAGGGACGTGGGGCAGCAGCTCAAAGAGAAGGAAAAGGAGCTTATTTCTTCCTGAAACATACTATGCAGCAATAACCCTGAGACATCAATCATTCTGGCTTCACCGCAGGGTAAAAGCTCTTGGTAAACACAAACCTTTAGGAGTTTGCAAAAGCAGGATGAATATTATGAACTATTCTTTGTATTATAGTAGAAGCCCCAAACAGAATGAAGCCCCATTTCACTGAAAAGGGAAAAAAGCCATCCAGAAAATGCCAGATAACACCCCAAAGAGTTCACAACTTTCACGTGGTCCCATGAGAGCTGAAGGTTTCACCTGCAGCATCATTTCGTGGGATCAAAACAGTATCTGGCTGCCACAAGGCATATAGCAACCCCAACAAAAAGCTGCAGCCGTAGAGCTGTTCCTCAAGCCCAATTCAGTCTCCCACACAAACCCAGCGAGCCCCGACTGCAGCATGGCACTGGACTCTACCGACCTACAGAGACGAACTTCTGCCTCTGAATCCTCTCCGACCTTGCCCTCGTCAATTATTCTCTAGTTCTGGTTTCAAATTAGTCAGTGGCGATAAATATTCTAAAGAATTAATGATACTAAACTCTTTAAAACTTATATTTATTTGCTACTGAGAATAAGATGACAGACAACCAGGGAAGACAATTCTTTATCACTTTTAAAAAGAGCACAGTGCTCCAACGAAGAACGTTATATTTAACATGACAAATGCTTTTGTCAAAATTATTCCGGGACCTGTGCTCAGGGAGCAGTTTTATTGCCATCTTGTTAGTAGACTAGAATATTCTTGAAATCTTATTGACCAAGGCAGAATCACCCTGAACATGCCTTACATGACGTCGGCAGAGTGGTTAGCTCCAAACACACCACTAATAATGCTTTTGCCACTTCTTTTGCTAGTTCTCTGCCACAGAACGTCTTAGCAGAATACATTTTAACCCAAGCTCTGGACATCCGATTTTCTTTTCCTCAGTGGTAATTACTTTCAAAACATCGTTCCTACAGAACTCAAGTTTTAAGCGTAGCGATCAAGAACGTCCCTCCTGGGATGGAACCTGGAGCAACCCCACACACGCTGTTTTAACTTCCACCTTTTAGTCAAATGAAGATAGTTTAGACTGAATTCTGCTCTGCGCGTGCCAATAAAGCACAGTGCTCCCGACCGTTCCTGTATTCGGCCATGAACTAACCGGGGAGGTGTCTCAGAAACAGTCCGACGCGACACGGGTCAGAACGCCAACTTTCAGAAACACGTGAATGAGCACGCAACTTCTAAAGTAGCCTCCAACACATTCACTAGGGCAAACATAAATTAAAAACATTTTTCCTTGTAATAAGCAGCTAAGGGACAAGAAGACAGAAATTAGAATACCTAATTATCCTGAAGAAATGCAATTAACACACTTAAGCTCCCAGCTTCATTAAAAAAAAAACAAACAAAACCAAACTTATTTCCTATTAACATTTTTCCAGTTTCCAGGAAGGGGCAGGTGCCTTCGTTACCCTGCGCTGGGATTGCAGTCGCGCTACAAGAATTACACGGGACTGGGATGAACTTTCCCGCCCCCGCGATGCTTCGGGCCAGGGCACCCACCCAGGGGCGCGGGCTCTGAGGGGACACCCACCTGAGGGCACCCACGGAGGGTGTGAGGGGACACCCAGGGGCAGCTGGAGGCTGCATGAGGGGGGATATGAGGGGGCACCCACAGAGAGTGTGAGGGGGGACCCACAGGGGCTGTGTGAGGGGACGCGAAGGGACACTCACCGGGGGGCACGCACAGGGGCTGCGTGAGGGGACACTCTCCCGGGGAGAGCACCCACAGAGGGTGTGAGGGGACATGAGGAGACACCCTCCCCGGGGTGGGGGTACCCTCCGGAGCTCTGTGAGGGGAAACGAGAGGACACACACCCAGGGGAGCACCAACCGGAGCTCTGTAAGGGGACACGAAGGAACACCCAGCCGGAGGGCACCCACAGAGCGTGTGTGAGGGGACACCCACCCGGGGGGGGTACGCCTGGAAGGGGCGTACGCGGGGCCACCGCCACGGGGCGTCCCGCCCGCTGCCCGCAGCCAGCCGGACCCTGCCCGCGCCGCCATGGCTCCCCCTTCCCGCCTTCCGCCGCCTTCGGCCGGCCGCGCCGGGCCCGGGCCCGGACCTGGGCCTCGGCCTCGGCGGGGCCCCGCCGCGCCGCCCCGCCCGCCCCCCGGCGCTCACCTGCCGCCGCCGCCGCGGGGGGAGGCCGAGAGGGGGTGGTGGTGGCGGCGCCCGGCCCGGGCTCGCCGCTCCGCGCCGTTCCGCCGGGCTCCGCTCCGCCGCTGCCCGCCGCGCTGGTGCAGGGGCGGGCGGCGCTTCCTTCCCTGCCCCCGGGGAGCGGGAGGCATGCGCCGCAGGACTCCGCCGGGGAGGCGGGGGCGACCGCCCGGCCGTCCGCGGCCGCCGGCTCTGCCCGCGGGAGCGGCGGGGCGGGGAGGGGCCGGGCCGGGCCGGGCGGCCCCGCCGCCGGGGCACAAAGGCGGGCGCGGCCGCCCCGGGGCCCGGCGCGGAGCTGAGGGAGGCTGGAGCCCGTTTAACGATTGATAGTGGAAGGTCCGCCGGGCAGGAAGGCGAGCACCCCGCCGGCCCTGTGGAGCTGGGGCCTTTTGCAGATCCAGGGCAAGATTTGGGCCCCAAATCCCGATCCTGCAAATGCTGACCAGCTCTGTCCCGGCAGGGACTTTGAAAACACACGTACGGGGCGTTTGCACCATTTACTTTTGAGATGAGAGTCGAGTACAACGCACTGGAGGAGAGTAATTCGTCGCGCTGCCTTTGGGGTGCGATGGGGGCTGCCAAAGGTGAGGAAAACTCAAAAGATCCGCAAAACACACCAGTGGCTCTCCCAAACCCTAAGTTCAGGGATGCAAAGCTGGGACTGGGGTTAAGAGAGCTGAGGACTGTTTTTTTCAGAAGCTGAAGCGGTTGGTGCTTTGGCTCCTGGAATTACCAGGGCGTTGTTGCTTTCATGTAAAGAAACGGCAAAGTTTTAGTGCTCTCTTTCGATGGCAAGCAGGCTTTCCCAGAGGATGCGCTGCCAGCCGTGTCCTGCCGGCCCCGTGCTCCCCGAGCAGATCCAACCTGCAAAATCCTTCCTTTCGGGACACCCGCTTCAACCTGCTCATTCACTAAAAAACACAGAGTGAGTCATAACTCGGTTTGTAAATCTTCACAAGCATTTCCATTTCCTAGTTTCTGGCAAAGGAAAACCTGGTGCCTTAACCCAAAGTGCTGCCTATTTTCACTTTGCCAGTGCATTTTTTTTTCCCATGGTGCTTGAACACCTGTGATGCTACAGAGGAAAACAGCGTCTTTTGGCTGGGTGTTGCGAAAATCACAGGGAAAATGCTCAGGCTAGGAAACATCAAGTGAACAGCAGCGGGGAAGAGCAGGTACAAAGGGTCCCAGGCTGAAAATGGGGTGACAGCTCGTGGCAGTGCAGGCGAGGCGCTGTGCTTACACCCCACTGGGCTCCTCTGCCATGGGGGGAATTATTCCCAGTGCACAAGAATGTGGTGGATGTCAGAATCAGGCCCGTTACCCTTAACAAGTATAGCACATACGATTAATTATTTTCTGTGTCACTCTTCTTTCAAAGCTCCAGACACTTTGCTTGACTGATGCTGCCGTTTCTGTCGCAGCTTTGACAGCACGTCTCAGCGCTGCAGCACAGCTCGGAAGAAGTTTAACTCAGAGTTAGAGGGCAGTTTCCCGATGCAGCGTTGAACACCATAGCCAGGCTCCAAGGTGAATCCGTTCTCTCTTTGCAGAAAGAGAAGGCGCTGCTGGGGCTGGCGATGCGGCTAGGCTGAACCTGCCCCGTCCCTGGCTTTGGCGCAGGGTAGGTGCTGGATGCTGCGGCTCTGAGCTGCAAGGCTCTTCAGACGTTTTTGTGCTTGCTCTGTGGCAATGCATTGCAAGATGTGGGGCTGACATATGCTGAGTGCTGTGGAACGGATTTCCATCTTTCACCCCAGAGACGCTTGTTTTGGAGAGCATGTGTATTTTCATGCCCTGAGGAATTGTGCCCTTTCCTGGACTCCAGCCTCACGTTCTAATTTTTTCTTTTCACAGGAGTGTGCTACCTACCAAACCAGGTCTGACCCTGGGGGTGTGGGACAGGACTCAAACCGTCAGACACAGTTATAGACTCATATTAATTTATCTCCTGCTCTTACAATAGATAAAACAGAGCCGATAAGACATTTGCCTGTGTGTTCTTGTCCCTGGGATATGTAATATGCTTTTATATTCTGAAATGGCTCGCTTGAACAAGACTGCTGAAAACAGCACAGCCAGCATCTGTGTGCAGAAGGAAACAATGAACTTGCTTTTCCTTAGCTGCAGGATTGCAGCCCGGAGGTGAGGAAACTTTGCTGCTTTCACCATATTCCTCCTAATGCCACTCCAGAGGAAAGAAAGGGCTCTTGTATTCATGCATCCTCTCGGGCCAAGTCAATTTACATGTGAATGCACTTTAAAAATAAAATGAAAGTCAAAGCTATGGCCAGAAGCCTGATAAATGTTCTTGTGCACATGCAGTTGCTTGGAACGGGGAGGCTGGCTGCTGCTGGAGAGCTCTGCTGTTACCAGCGGAGGTGGCATTTTATGGCTCTGCAGAGCAAGTTGCCTCCATGTGCAGCCTTTGACTTGAAAGAAGAGCAGGGCCTCCCCCCGGGGTCCCATTAGGGATGATTTGTCTTCCTGATCCGTGATCTTCGCGGAAATGAGAGCAGTGGTCCCTGTCCCTGTGTCCCCGCTGGACGGATGACAAAGTCACGAGCACTAATTGGACCCCTTGTTGGGATGGCCGGAATGGCAGGGAAACATTCATGTTTTCAAAATGAAACATCTTCCTCGACCTCAGGATCTGCTCATCCCATTTGCAGCTTATTGCAGGGCTAGGAACAGGCGCTCATTATAGGTGGCTCATATTAGAGGCAAAAGCTGCTGTGGGTTATCACAGGCTGAAACCGGAGCTCAGGTGACGGCTTTTTTTTTTTTCCCCAGCAAGAAAAAGGACAAGATTAAAAACAAAATAGGAAGAATAAAAGGACTCACCTCGCAGATCTTCCTGTTGTCAGGTAACCCGTGGCTTCGTGGCCAATTACAGTTCTCACATGGAGCCGTATTAAAACACCAGGCATTTCTGCCGTGCGGCTGTTTTGTTGGGAATGTGAGTCATACCCGATGCCATCCAAGGGCACAGCCATGTCTAGGACACGAGGGAAGTTGATAGCCTCAGGTTCTGCAAACCTCCTCCTCTGCTGGTGGCAGTTTTGCATTCCCTGAGCACGTCTTTGGGTTTTGGGGCAAAACCAATCCACAAAAGTGAAATCCCGCTGTGACCATTGAGTTTTTGGTGGAAGAAGCAGCAGGGAAAGGAGGTGGATGGAGACCAGTCTGAACCTTGAACTCAGTATTTGAGGTCCGTATATCATGTGGCTCCACCAAGCTTCAGGAGGCTCAAAACTGTTCTAGACAAAGTAGTGCCAACATTGGCTTTAAAAATAAACCAAGCAGGCTTCTTACCTCTCGTTCAAAACAGGGCTCAGGTGTGGCTCGAGCACTCGTTTCCCTCTTGCACAAATTTGCTCGTGCTACGAGCTGCAGTGAGCACTGGGCACATCCCGGGCGGCAGCAGGTCTCTTGGAGCAGCAGGTCGTGGTGGTGGCCCTGCTCCTACATCCTCCTGCCCCGTTCAGCTCCTTCAGTCTGATGGCAGGCGGCGTATTAGATGGAGTACAACTGGATCATGTAGTAACATGGTAAATTGAAGAGCTTAGTTGTTATTTAATAAATGCCAAGGAGACTCATGAGGCCTTGAAGTTATAATAGAAAGATCTAATTTAGAAAAAAAGGAACAGAGATGCCTGTGAAAGCTGCCAGCAAACGGTGCTGGATATTGAACATTTCTATTTACCCTCTGAATGAAGCAGAGATGATGTGAGCTTCCTCACAGCAGGGCTGGATGCTGCCCGGGGAAGCAGCATCTGGGGCAGGAGGAGGTCCGAGGGCAGTTCTCGGTGGAGCTGGGTCCTGGGAAGCTCTGCTGTGTCTTGCCTTAGAAGACAGCGTTGCTGTAAATCACCTTTGGATGCCAGATTTTTTTAAGAAAAGAGACCCACCGGCTCCATGAAACACATCAAGTGGCAAGTATAGCACAGAGGCATGGTTGCAGAATACATTTAGTGTTTTGGAGTCAAATCTGATGAACTTCCCATTCATTACTGACCATCATACAAAACGTAGCTGAAGGTCTCTGTGGGGCACAACTGATTGCTTTTGAAGATGTCCCTTTCCAGTAGTAACTCCCAGTGTATCTGGCATAAGAATACAACCTGAGAAATACAATTTAGTGCCAAGAGGTTTGGTTGCAACCCTGACTTTTCCTTGCTATCATATGGCAGAGACCTCTAAAATTTCAAAGGAAACGATGGCACCTCTTTCACATTCTGTATCTAGAACCTTTTAATAGTTTTCGTACAATTCATTCCTATCTAGGTTAAATTCTAAATTTTGTGTGTTTACAAACATGGAAATGTGCTGTATGGGCTCTTAAGAGTTTTCTTTACACAAGTCTTCCCTTTCCGTCCAGCTCCGTGGGCTTTGCTCTGAGGCAATGCTGTCTGTATTCCCATGAGGACATTTCCAGCCGGATCCTGTTCTTGTCACAATTCTGCTTGTGCCCATTAGGTGTCAGACTGTTATCGGCAGTGTCCTCCAGTTTCTGGGGCTTCGCAGAGAAGAGAGGCAAGAATGAGAAGCCAGGAGCCAGCGGGCCTTGTCTAGGGCACTGGCTGCACGCTCGCCTATGGGTCCTACCCAGAAAGGGCAGACTGGGTGGTGTGGTGCTCACTGGGCCACCAAAGAGGGACTTTCTGCTGGCCTTGGCCCAGGCTTTACCGGCTGTGGTTCCTCTGAAGCCACTGCCAGCTCATCCCAGGGCTGCAGGCTGAGCATTCACAGGCAGCGAGTCCTGCCCCAATACTGCAGGGATTTTACGGTGCATTTATATTTTAGATCATGTGTAATTGCATTCCTCAGGTCAGCTCTTCGTATTGCAATAGCTCCTTCCTTCTGCTCTCAGACCTGCTTTGCTCTAAGGGTCACTGAGGCGCTGCCAAAGCAGTGATGGGTGTCTTTCCACCTCGTTCATCGTCTTCTTGGGGAAGAGCAGTTGAAGTTGAGTGTTGGAGGTTGGTGCCAAGCCATGCCAGCAGCATGAGTTCAAGGTGCTGGGACATCTCAGATGTTTCCTGCATCTCAGGGCTTGAGAGCACTGACGAACACATGGGGATTCATTCAGAGACAGAAAGGTGCCATGAGCCAAGGTGAAAGGTGATGAAAAGGGGTCTGTGAGCTTCAGAATGGCCTATTTAGAGGGCAAGATCAAAGATGCACAGTGGGGTAGATACCTTCCTCGCTGCATGAAGAAAAGCCATAATGAAACTGAGATGCTGCGCTCGTTATATATTTCAAAAGGAAACTGTTCTGCTTTGACTTTGTGCTACAATTGCTGAGAGCTTTAAGGGGACTGGGGGAGGAAAAGAAAACACATTGTGCTCCAACTCCCCTCATTACTGCTCCTCCAACTCTTCTGCTGAGAAGTCCCAGCACAGCCGTGGACTTGTCCGTCCGCAATTATCATGTCTTGCATTTTCAGAGCACCTTTCCTGACCGGCTGCTTGCTCAGGAGCACCCCTGCAGCCACCCGTGAGGCAGGGGACCGCTGGGTGACTTCTGGGGAGCAACTCCCGAATCCCAGCAGAGCTGTCCCGAGTGCTGTCCCAGCCCCCACTAGCTCTAAACCAGTGTTTTTAAAAGGCATCTTCACACGTGGGAAAGCTTTTCAGATCACCTTCAGGGAGTACTCTATTTTTAGCATCCATGGACTCTCTTGGCTGCAAACAAGCGAAACCTCTTTGCGGTGAATTCGCAACAGGGCAACTGGCAGGTGTTCAAAGTCTCCGACTGAAGCGTGGCACAAAGGGAGTGACTTGTCCCCGTGGAGCGGGTTGAGTCCACGCTGCCACCACGGGATGCTGCCTGCCCGGTCATGCTGGGACGGGCAGCGGGGAAGGCAGGGGCCAGGGCTGCGGCGCACAGCGGGTCTCATTCACTGGCGCCTTTGCAATTGCAAAATGCACTTTGTGCAAGCAGGCTTTGATTAAGGATTTGCAAACAACTGCTGTTTGGTTCAGTGGTTAAAACGCTTCCTTAAACGAGTTTTGGATCAGACCAAAGATCACCACTGTTTTGAATTTTCATCAAACTGAAAAAACATGCTGGGCCAGAGAGTCTGTGCAATCCTTTGACTTGGGTTCTTCTCCAGCAAACCAGCACAGAGCAAATCTCCCTCAGCAGAGCAGCCATAGAGGGAAAACCTCCCTGCTGCTCTGTAGGGTGAAGAGACCTCCCAGGAGCAGTTTCAGGCTGGTTGAAGCAGCATTTAGCAAACATGCTAATAGTTATTTTAAGTATTTATTTTTCCCCAGTCCTCATTCTGCTCTCCCTGTGCGCCAAAGTCACCTCCCAGTGCTCCAGCCAAGAAAGGCGGAGGGCAGGAGCACTGACCACTCTTGCTTTGTGCTAGCTGCAGCTGCACGCACTCCACATTCACACCCACGTGCACTCCTGCTTTTACATGGGGCTTTTAGGGCCATGGCTTATGTCCAGTGATGGAAATTTTGGACTAAGTGCAGTGACAGATTCACCCTCCCATTCTGCAGAGCTGTCAGGGATGGAGGAGTATTGACTGGGCACCGCAAATGCCTTCAGTGCAACAGATCCATAACAGCTTTGGAAACAGAGGAGGAGATCAAATCCTGTCCTTCTGGTAAGCGTTAAGAAAAACATGGTATTTCGAGAGGCACGTTCTCCTGGATGGGGCTTGTGCTGCTGGCATTAAAGGACAGCTCTTTTGAAGTGTTTCCTCATCCTGGTCTTGGATCCCCTAGCAGTGGTCTGAGCCCCTTGGAGAATGACCCAAACCCTCTCCGATCCATCCAGCACCCCTAGGGCAGATGGTTCCATGGCACCAGGAGGCTGGGAGCTGCCGAGCTGAGATGACAGCGTGGGGCTACAAACCTTCACCCAAAATGTGGCTCACGGAGAAGGTCCAACGATGCACCGATACCTGGCACTGCCCTGACTGGCCTGGGAGAATCAGAGGGGAAAAAAAAAAAGTCGATTACCTGAGGTGCTTTGTGTTTTTCTTGCTCCTTGCTGAACCCTACAGAGTGCAGGGTGAGGGCTGGATTTAACCCTTGGCCAGGCTTCCCTGCCTGCCACCCAGCTTGGCCGAGGCTCAGAAAACCCACGAGCATGGAAGGGAAGGAGCGGAGGCAGCACCCCAGGGTCCCGGCACCGCCTCAGGCGAGCTGTGCACACAGCCGCGCGTGGGACGGGAAAGCCGGAGCAGCTTGCAGACGTACGTGCCGCAGACCGGGAGGAAGGAACCGGCTGTGAGGAGCTCGTGGGAGGAGGAGGAGAAAACTGGGTGTCAGCAAATGAGGCAGATTGAGAGCCGAGATGTGTTAGTGGTTGTATTTGGGATATGATCAACATTTCCTTGTGACTTGCACAATCTGCAGGGGCCTGAGTGGTACAAAAAAAATAAAAATCAGTGGGAATGGAGCTCCTACATCCCCTTATGCTGCAGGAGGCTGCAAAGGAGGGTGAAGCCCTCACACCCTGTGCAAGGGCAACGCAAGTCAGAGCATGGGCTCATCTGGCTGCTGTGGGGCAGGAGGTAGGCGAGCTGGTGGGTGGCAGAGGGCAGGCCCCCGGTCCTGGGAGCTGGTTTGTACACAGCTGGCGGGTGCTGCTGGCATAGCCAACCCCATGGCGTGCAGCCTCCTTTTCCTCTGGATACCTGTGGCTATGGCCCTGACGGTTTGGTCCCCAAATCTCTCTCCAGAGAAATCTCCAGCACAAGGGAAGAGCTGCCATCGGCAGAAAACTGCCACTCGTTTGGAGCGCTGGGCAGCAGCTTGGCCTCAGCACCCTGTGGAAAGGGGAGCCGGGATCACAGAGAGGAGCAGTGCTGCTGCCAGGGTGGGAGGATGGGTCTTACCATCACCCCCTCACATCTTCACTGTGGTAATTCATATGAGTGTCACTGGCACATCTGTTCAGCGAGAGAGAAATAATACAGGTCCAGCTGAGCGACAAAATTGCTTCCAGGGCTGTTGATTCCCAGCTCGGGGGCGTGCGGTCAGCTTGACTGCAGGCTGGGGATTTTTAATTTATTTTTTCCCCTCTCCCTTGCCCTGTTCCTTGCAGCCAGCGGAGATCAGTCACATGTAAAGCAGGCAATGCCAGCACCTTTGAATCCTGTTCCCCCTGTTCCCATTCTCTGGGAAAGATGGGCCATCTGGGCTCATCCACAAGACCCTGAAATCGCTCACGCTGCACCTTGTTGAAGGATTTGCATCTCGCTCACGACCGGGCTGCTCTGCTCATCCTTTTCCTATACCCCCTCTGCTTGCCTGGATTTGGCCTCTGCTCTGGGACCGGTACCGGTTTCTCCTCTAGATGGTGCAACTGCCATTGAACACCAAAAAAAGCACCGAGATGTAGCCAGACCCCAGCCCCTGCAGCAGAACATGGGGTGCAGCCAGCCCTGGGGTCTGCCCCCAGCTCCCCGCAACCCCTTTCAGGTCTCTCCTGCTGGCAGGACGGGTGTTGGGTGGCACTGCCCCGCACGCATCACCCGCCCGAGGGGCTGCGCCAGATACCTGTGGAGCATCATCACATCGCCAGCAGCAGGCACAGGGCTGCGTGGAACCGAGAGGATGAGAAATTCGTCTCCTGCTATTCCTGGCATCTCTGTCCTTGGCAGAACACATCCCGGCAGTGCCTGGGGGAGATGCTGGCAGAGCACAGCGGAAGGCAGAGGAGAGGGGACAGATCCTGGGGGTGACCCTGTGCCTCGCGGCAGTTGGGCTGTTTCCGTTCACGCTGGATGCGGAGTGGGCCGGCCGGAGGAGCCACGATGCCATCATAGTCTTTTGTTAGAAACCCCGCTCGCCTGCCATCCCCTGACTCATCTCCAGGCGAGGAGCGACGCGGCTGCCAAACCTGCAGGGCTGGGCAGGAGGATGGCCCCTGCAACGGGCAGCTCGAGGCTGGTACACACTGAACCGCACCATCCCACCTGGAGATTCAGCCTCTCCACCCATCCAATGGCAGCAAGAAGGACACACAGAGATGCTCTTCTCCTCCAGAACCCCCACTACAGGAGAGCCATTTTCCCACAGCAG
Source organism: Aptenodytes patagonicus (assembly GCF_965638725.1). Taxonomy (NCBI): domain Eukaryota; kingdom Metazoa; phylum Chordata; class Aves; order Sphenisciformes; family Spheniscidae; genus Aptenodytes; species Aptenodytes patagonicus. The sequence goes on along the minus strand of NC_134966.1, from coordinate 9,820,910 downwards.
CAGGGCATTTATGGCTTAGGGGTTGCGTCAGGGCAGAGTGAGCTCAGCTGGGTTTGCCAGCCCCCGTGATCAGGTGAGGACAGTCATCGGTGAGCTGAGCAGATTGGATTTGGGACCCTGCAGACGCAAGGGGAATCCTAGGCAGTTCTCCCTGCAATGCTCCCCATTTGTTTAGGCTAAAACCAAATAAATACAGGCTTAATGATTTGAGTGAAACAATAGGAGAGATTCCAGCATAAAGAAAGGTTTCCTTCTATTAAGCTTTGCTGGCAAGCTATAGAGTCTGTATTTTAAATAAATGTTATGGGCGCATTTAAAACCACACCGTATGTTCTCCCGCGGATCTTTCTGGTAGCTGCTATAGTGTGGCTCTTGACTGGATCTCCTCCTCCCCGCACCGTCAGCTCGCCTGGGTGTGTTTTGCCGTGCAGCCCACGGTGCCTCAGCCGGAGCAGAGCCCCGTGCCCCGACTCCTCCTCGCACCGGTGAAGCCACGTGCGGGACTCCCCGTGCCCCACGGCATGAGCACCGGCATGTTTCTTGAAGTCTCTGCTGTGAGCATGGGTTGCAAAATAATCTCTTATTAAAGGTCAAGGTGTTTTTGCTGGAGAGCTGATTAACTTGCTGGGGACCTGCCCTGCATCCCTGCCACGATTCCTGCGGCTCTGCCATCTGCAGCCTTACCCTGTTTTTTTGGAAGCACCTCAAAACCCGTCCAGGCCTTTTCTGTCTCCAGCGAGGTCAGGGAGCGTGGTCCCAGCGGGAGGGATAAGCAGAGGGAAGGAAGGGCCTGGAGCTGCATCAGGATTTCTGATTTCTTAGTTCCCCCCGACCGCTGTAGATGGCACTCCGGCCCCGCCGCCTGCCCAGCTGCCGGCGAGCTGTAATGCATGCTGGCAAGGAGTCAGGGGATGAGCTCTGACTAAGTTTACAGCAGATTTTCCCTTCTGACAGATCACTCCTTCATTTGTAAGAGAAGAACTTCTCATTAAGTACATTTTTGACATTTGGGGGGGGGATCCTCGTGATGCCAAGCACGCTGGAGCGCGAGTGCGGCTGAGTCTTCGCAGGTTTGGGGGCTGGGGTTGAGGTTTTTTTTTTGGTTTTTTTTTTTTTTGCTTTGGCACCAAAGTTCCTTTTCATAATTATTCAGCTCCGAGCACAACTGCTGCGGGTGGGAGGCGTGTTTAAAACAGAACCCAGCTGAAAAGCCAGGAGGACTTCACGGTGGAGAAGTGGCAGCTCTCCGTTCCAGCAATGCTTGGATTTCAATGCTAATCCATTAAGGTTTGATTAAAGTGTATTTTCAAGGCAAAATCAAATCTAACTGCTATTATCGTTGCTGTCAGTGCTGTGTGACTGCCTGGGCACACCAGGCTTTGGCTGCGCTTGGGGTTGGTGATCGCTAGCCATGATGTCGGTCCCAGCTCTGCCAGGGACCCTCCGTGGTGGGGACCTGGGGACGTCCCCTGCCGGGACCCCGTTTGCCTTCAGCAAAGCTCTGCTTTTGTCAGGCTCCCTTTGCAAGCCGTCCTAATCGTTACAACAGAACGAAGACTAATTTTAGTGTTAATTATGCGAATCAGCCTTGATGGGAAACTCCGGAGTGAGGTTGTTATCGCTCTTTTTTCCAGGGTGAGGAATAACCCTTTTGGAAAATCCTTCTTCTTGCACAACCACGAACCTTTCTTCCCTTTGGGTTTCTTTCGAGTGAAAAAAAATGCTAAGCAAGGTTGTTGCCATAAGCTCCTAGGACATTTTCATTGATCCAAATCATACTTTTAGAGAGAGCAAGTATCAAAAAGCACTGGGTGTCATTATAGATGTATTTTAATGATGAAAAATGTTGCAAGCAGCTTAAAGAAAGCAAGCGTTTCACAAGAAAAAAAGCATTTAACTTCTTTCCTCTCAGAAAATACTTTTTCTCATTATCCAAGCTGCTGAAACCGTGCGCTCCTCAGGGGCAAGGACCGCGCTGGCCTTTCCCAGCTCGCGCTGAGCGCAACAGCATCAACAACAAAATTATATTAAACTGCCCTGAGATTTTTCTCTCCTTCACTAATTGCCTTTCCAGCCCGGATTCTTCTCAATTCTAGTGCAAACACAGGTATAAATCACCTTGCTTTTGTTGCTTTGTTAGAGCCCAAGCAAATGGAGGCCGCCCCGGCGATGCCCAGTGCTCCTGCAAGGAGCCACTCTCTTGTTTAGGTGCTTTCTTCGAGGAATGCTTTTTAATCATCTTTGAAAAGCATTTGGAAACCTGGTTTCCTTGTATCAACAGCTGCGGATGCGGATGCCCGGTTCCTCTTGCTGCTCCCTGCCCGTCTGCCTTTCAAAGCTGGGATAAACTGGGATAAACTCAGCCACTGATGGTTCAAACCCTGCCTCTTCCTTCCGCTGGTCCCTGGGGATGTCAGCCTCGGCGGTGACGTGGGCTGGCAGAGGTGGCCGCGGCTGGCCGCAGGAGCAGCCCGAAGCGGCGATGAGCTCGGGGCTGAGCTCGTCTCCAGGCGAGCCGCCCTCTCCCTGGTGCCGCCAGGTTTGTAGCTTCCCTTTTGCAGAGGTTGCTCGCTCTGTGCAGAGCACCCGTCTCAGCAAATTTGATCAAATCTTTCCCCCCTAGTGAATGACATGCTCCTGCCTGAGAAAATCAGATTACAGTGTCTTTTATCCATGACGGCTTGAAGTGCTGCCGCTTACTTGTTTTAGGGAAGGAGTCTTGTAGACGGAGACGATCCTATTGACATTTTACCCTGGAAGACGATGTTAGGGCTGAGTGCTAAAGACACACGTGAGAAGGTGCTTTAAGCCATGGGCCTGGTCACCTTCTCACCCACGGGGCCGTTGCTGCAGACATGAGGGGCATCTACAGGGGGGACAAAAAGGAGCCGCTTGCCCCCCCCCCCGGGAGAAATACAAGGACTGCTTAAGTGCAGATCTGTTACACCCCGAGACAGGCTGAGTGGGCCCAGGAAAGGGTTTCAGGGTTTCTCTAGCGAGGGAGGGATGCGGCTCTGCACATGGCGGCACGGCTTCCAGCAGATGGTATACCCGTCTCATTGCACTTGACGGGATGGTGGGAGAAGTTATTATGAAAGACTGCTGTGACATTCACAGCACAGATCTGCCAAATGGTGTCTAAAGGAGATGGAAGGAGCACATTGCAATGCTGCATAAATTGGTGCAGAAATATATCTGATTCTGTATTTCATAGCAGGGCGGAAAGAAGCCTTCGGCTAACGATGGAGATGGTGTGTCCAGCCAGCGCCCTGCTCGAGATCGGCACTGAGCCCTCGGAGAGGGAGAGCGTTTGTGTTCCTGTTGCCATCCTTTTGCCATCGGGATGTTAGTAATTTCTAAAAACTGGTCCTTCTGAGACAATACCCAGCCTCCTCAGACGAATGCAACTGGGGGGTCCTCCCAGTGTCCCCCCTGGTTCTCAGCTGCACGGACCCTTGCAGATGCCCTGTCCCAGCCACGGCTGAAGGTCCCACGGAGCCACGTGGATCCTCTGTCCTGTGGGCCCACTGGGGGAGCGAGGGCTGCCCACCCCAGGCCAGCAACCCTCGCCACCTGCACTGCAAGCGTGGGTCAGAGGAGGGCTGTGCTGTTGCTTTCTCTATTGTGTGGAGACAGTTTCTCCTGGAGTTATCATTTCTGCTTTTTGGGCAGAAAGCAAAACAAAATTCAGAAAATCCCCATCTCAATGAGAAGATGGTCCAGCTCAGTTTTTGGTGGGATTTATTTCCCTGCTTTTTCCATTGCTTTGCTTTCGGGGTCAATTCCCCTCCACAGTTGCCCACCCTGGGCAACAGAGCAGAAGCACCGCAACGCTCCTCCTCTTTCATTTTTGCTACTTGTTAATTACTTCATTAGCTTCCTCTGAATCTTGATGAGGGGTTTTACTTTTCCATGGCAACTGCATCCGCGAGACCTCCCCACTCATGGACCCACGCTGTGCAGGGGTGCCGGAGGGCCACGCTGCGCCCCGTTCGGCTCCAGGCAGGACCTGCTCCATGCTGAAGCGCCTGCTCTACAAATGCAGGTGGTCGGGGCATCAGAAAGACCTGCCCTTGGGGGGACTTTTCCCACCGACGCAGCAGAAGCAGGAGGATCCACCCCTGAGATGTCCTGTGCTGCTGCCTCAGTGGGCTCCGCGGTGCAGGGGCGGCTGGGGTGGTCTCCCCCCGGTGAAGGCGAGGTGTTCCCAGCTGGACGCGTGCCTTCGCCGCGGTGTCTCGGCAGCCGGGAAGCATCAACCTGGGAGTGGAAGCTTGCCCCGTTCACATAAACAGCCGACGAAAATTAACGCCCACGAGGATGACATTCATACCTACAAATTATCTCTGCCGTGGAGCTGCAATTAAACATGCCTCCGCTGCAACAGCAGTGTAATGAGAAACCTGTGCAGCTCCCGCCCCGCGGTGCCTCCTGTCCCCGTCCTTGTCCCCGTGCCAGCTCCCCCGTACCCCGAGCTCCCCGGTCCACCTCGCCCAGGGCAGGACGGGAGCTGCTGACCCCTCTGAGCTGTGCAAGGGCTCGCACAGGGGGCTGTGCATGCTTCGGGCTGCTGCATGGGGGCGTGAGGGTTTTCCGAGGGATTGGGAAGGAATCTGTCCTGCAGGTTGCAATTCCCTAGATCTACAGCCACAAAAAGTAAGATGTAAAAGGGCCTGATGCTGCCCTGACAGCCAGAGAGCCACCAGCTTGAGGAAGGAGACAGAGGAAAAACAACGCTGCACGTGGGACCAGGGCTGATTTCTAACCCATTTTGCCCATCCCAGCAGGAAAGACCCAATTTCTGACTGGTCGCTGTCTCCCAGCAAACGCCTACCAGCACCTCCTGAGCGGTGGCACCCGCTGTCCCCAGCCCAGGGTACCCAAAACAGTTCTCTGCCTCAAAACCACAAAGGAGGAGATGGGGACGGGCAGGTCTCAGCAGAGCATGTGGCAGCGAGGGACTGCAGGAGCTCAGGGGACCCCGGGACGCCACAGAGTGAGGCGTGAGCCTGGCTCCCTCGGGCTGCCTGGCAGCAGCGAGGCAGAGCCCCACCGAACTCCCCATCACCTTTCAATGGATCCTTTTCTCCCCCCTCAAAGAGCTGGTGGCGGTGGGGGACCCCCGAGACGCCCTAACTCAGCTCGGTGGGATGCCAGAGCAGAGGTGAGCGCTCCTGGGGGTATTGCGGAGAAAGGGAATTTTGGTCCAAACTCTAACATTTGCTCATTGCAGGCTTTTAGGGAGAAATAATTAGCGCTCTGTTTTTCACCAGGAGCTTCTCCCCCTCCATGCCCTCTTGTGCCAGGATGATGTGTCATCACAAGAAGCTGCAGGATCATTTCCATAAGATACAAAAATAAAATATCTCCTATTCATCACTGGCCTTTGTGCTAATAGCCCGTGCTCTTTAAAGAAGGAGTGTGGCTAGGGCTGTTCCTGCTTCCATCTTGCGGGATAAAGGATCTCTTTGCACTCCTATAATAACCTCTTTCATCTGATGCCCTCAAAGAGCTTTTGGACATAAATTAATTAAACCTCACAACACCCTGTTGAGCTCAAGCTCACTCAAGGGTTTTCATCACGTGTTCAAACAATTCATCGCATCTTTGCGTCACCAGTTTTTGGCAGCCCAAGGGTTGCGTCCAGCTGGGGTGTGAGTGGGTGAGTGGGGCCTGTTCAATTATTTCTGCCACGTGTCGCCTGCTCCTGCCAGGGCTCGGGCTGCCCTCAGGGTTGATGCTCCATCCTTAGAGCCTCATCACAAAGCATCTCAAAGCTGCATGGGCTGAACCTATGGCACAGCAGCTCCCTGAGGCTGCGCGGCCTCACCCGAACCTCTTGGCAAGTACCAAAATAACTCCACTTTTCCATATTTCATCTTTTTGGGATTTATGACCCACACAGTGCCCTGCCGGCATCATCGAGGCTGGCTCCAGCGGTCCCTTACCCCATGCAAGCTGGGGTCTCATCCTGCCTGAGAAGATGAGCTGGGCCCTGCTCCGCTGCAGCTGAGTGCAACGTGGCAGCAAATACGCCGAGGAATAACTCACAACCCCCTACTCCCGCGCACTGCTCCTACCCCAGGCAAAAAACCCCTCGCGTGGATGTTGGCATCGCATTGCAAAAAGCAAAATGCAGATGGAGGCAGCGACCCCTCGGTGCTGGCTGCCTGCAGCCTTGTGGGGCAGAGCGGGCAGGGAGACAGTCCACCATGCCGATGCTTCAGGTTTGCTCCTCGCTTCCTACCTCTGATGAGGCTTTTGCAGGATCCAGGCTGTGGAGGGATTTGCTGTGTGCTCCAGCTCCGCAGAGCAAAGGGTCCTGCAAGAGGAGAGGGGGGAGCGGGAGCTGCCTGCACAGAGGCTGCAGTGCTGGGGATGCAGAGTGGCTCATCAGTGGCTTCAGATTCCTAATTATTTCTCTTTAATGAGCACCCACACTGTTATCAGAAGGGTTCCTCTGGGGCTAAGCGGTGATCCAGGCTCTTCTAATTACTTCTGACTCTTAATTTTCATGTCTGTGCTAATCCTTCATAGTTCCCCTTCCTCATTTGATGCAAAGGACCAGGAAATGCATCCTCCTCCTCTCCGCTCCTTGCACAAGTTCTTTTTTCCTTCTTTTTTCCCCTAGGTCTTACAGAAAGAGACGGAGCAGGTAGAAGCTGCCCACCCGCAGGGCCCAAAGGCAGGGAGTTAGGTCGGGGGGGGTTTAGGTTTCCAGAGGAAGCACAAGAAGGCAGTTGGGATGGAGAGCCCATCTCTCATTGCCGCAGAGGCTGGAGCCGAGAGGGAGCCAAGCCCAGAGGCACCACTCACCGCCGAGCAGGTGGGCTGTGCTCGCACCCCCCCGGGGCTCAGCACACGAAGCACCCGCATCGGGGGCATCAGGCGCAGATGCTTCCCTGCGGGCACCGGCTGTGCTCAGCCCCACTCCCCAGCACAGGCCAGCGAGGGGATGGGCAGCGGCTGCTCCTTGTGTACAAGCACACTTCGCCCAGGACCTCCCTGCGCCACTCCAAGCCAGAAACCCCAGTGGTTTGGGATCCCAATGGTCCCCGAGCGCTGCCTTTGCTGCTCAGCACCCTGTGATGCCCGAGCATCCGGGCACCCACCGCCGGGGAGCAGCAAGGGCTGCCCCAAATGTGCCACCGGGCTGTTTTTCCCCATCCCTCCCTCTGCCGTGCAGGGGCAGGCAGCTTGCGGGCAGGTCTGGCAGCTGCCAGGGCTTGGCTCGAGAGCGCGCAAGTGTCTCAGGTTTTAGTTCTGTTTTTGGATTTTTCTGGCCAGTCCCGCTAGCGCAGGGAGGGGACACTGATGGATATATAAAAGCGCGGAGGCGCTTCAGAAGGACGGAGGAGAGGAGGATGCTTGCTGGGAGAGAAAGCCCAGGCTCTTAGCGCTACCCCAGTGGTCTTTGAAAGCAGACTGGGAAGGCGTTTGATCTCCAACCAAGTCCTTGATGTTTTTGTGATCGTGGTGAGACCTCTCTTGCCTGGGGCACTTGTGAAGCCGCCCACTCAGGAAACCCTTCTCCAGGAGAAACCCTTTGCCGGGACTCGTAGGCACTGCTGGCTTTAAGCTCCCCTCTTGCAGGCTGGCCTTCACAGCGGGGTCCTGAGGAGTGCTTGGAGGGGGAAAAAGTCCTTGGGGGCATTTCTGCTGCTGGCACGGGGGTGGGAGGGCAGAGGCAGCGGGCTGCCACGGGCTCCAGCTCTGCCAGGAGGGCAGGAGGGGCTGGGGGACTCTGTTCCCTCTCGCCAGGGCCCCAGGTGCTTGTGCTGGTCCCCCCAGGGCAGTGAGAGGGGATGCCCATGTCCTCACAGGGCGGTGACGATGCTGGTGGCTCCAGTCCTAGAGGAATGGGCAGAGCCTGCTCTGGATGGTCGAGGGAAACTGAGGCACGGAGATGCTCTGAGCCTCGCAGAGCCCTCCGGGATGAGCTATCACATCCCCACGCTGCGCAGCCCTTGCGCACGTGCTTAAGTTAAGCTGGTGCCCGGGAGGTCCGCACCAGAGCCGGTCTCCCCCCGCCCCCTGATGCTTTCCACAGTTTTTCCCTTGACTGAAGTGAAGGCGTTTTCAAAAGTGGGACTCGGGCCTTGAAGTGACAAATAATTGAAGGTGGTAATTAAAGGCACAGCCAAGCGCTGAGTGAAAAAAGGAAAAATAAAGGAAAAGTGCCAGTTGCAATTTTGCGATTTAATTAGGTTTGCTTTCTCTCATAGCGGGGAGCGTGGCAGGCAAACCCCGAAGGCACGGGACTTTCTGATGCTGCTGAAAACAGGGGGGAGGTGACAGAGTGCTCTGCAGTCAGCTTTCCCAAGGATAACTGCACAACTCCGCCACACATTAAAAGGCAGAGATTAGCAAAAGGCCCTTTTAACATTTCCCCCCCCTCCCCGAGAATGGGAGAGATTCTTGAAGCAGAAACTTTCAATAAGTAAAAAAGGAAAAAGGAAAAATAATAACTGTTGGTACGGAAAATATATGAAAATAGATCTCTGCTGACTTCCCTGCTCTGAGATATTGTTGGCTGGCGATATTTTAAATTTCTCTAATAAGGGTGCTCCAGTCGATGGCTTTGGCAGCACTGGGAGGTGAAAACTGCTGACCCGAGGGCAGGGCTTGCAGGGACCAGCGCGTCCCTGGAGCCACCCGGACGGCAGGTTGAAGCCGGGGGGTCGGTGCCAGCCTTGCAGCGGCACCCTGGGGTGGCAGCTTGGCTTTTGTGGGGCACAGCCCAGCCTGGGGGCGAGCGGGACCCTTGGCAGAGCACCTCTGACAGCTGTGGCTTGGCATTGGAGTATTCTCACTTGTATAAATGATATAAATCATCCCCCCGGATGAGGGAGTGTGCACATAAATATGTAGATTGAGGCTCCAGCCCTCATGACTTATTCACCAGCAGCATCATATTGTTTCTAACTTCGGAGCAGTTCCTGGAAACTGTTCATTCTTCAAATTAAAAAAAGATATATGGGCGCTGCTGGAGCGGCCCGCACGTTCTCCCGAAAGCCCTGGGTTTGCTGGGGAAGGGCTGAGCAGCAGCAGTCGCTTCCCATGAGCTTGGGCTGGTCCGGGGGGCTGCACAGCCGCCCGGGGAAAGGAAGGGGAGAACCGTCCGGCTGCAGAGCAGAGGTTTGCAGGATCCTGTCCTGGCTGCCTTCCCCCCTTTCCCAAGGCAGCGGCTCTCCTGCCGTGCTGTCTGTGCAGTCAACGCCTGCCCTAAACCTCTGGCTTGCAAATAAATGGGTGGAAATCTTCACTTTTGCGGCAGCCCAGGTTCTCCTCTGCTTGAAGCGCCCTTGGTGGTGGGTCCCAGATGACCCAGGAGCTTTTTCCACATCCCCTGCCTGCCTGATTCTCGTGGTGCCGCGAGGCCGCAGCGATGCTCACCGCACCCCCTGCCTCGCCAGCTTCCACCCCAGCCTCTCGCTGCTAAACTCAGCTCCCGTTTTAATACATTTTCCTGAGATCAGGACATGAAGACACAGTGGTGGCAGCATCCAGCCCGCAAACGAGGCGGTTTCACCCGAGGTGGATGGGTGAGCATCCTCTCCACCGGCTCCCGGCGCACGGGGCCATTGCCTGGTAAATGAGCAGCCCTGAGAAGGCTTAACGACAGCAATTGTTGCACATCCCAAAATATCCCACTTAATAGACTCCATCAAGTAAGTATTGTCCTAAATGGTTCAGAGCGAGGAGCAGCGCAGGTAGTAACAATGCGGACATGCCATTTGCGGAGAAATTATGCCTTGCTGAGATTTATCGGAGAGCTCAAATAGCTGTTAATAAAACCCGCTTTTGCTGGTGCAAGGGAAATTGGTTTTCACGGAGGCTGGAGGGATCCGAGTAGAATATTCTGGGTATCATCTCCAGTGCAGCAGGAAAATGAGCTCCCTGCTTTCCTAGGCTGATGTGGGGAGGGCCAGCGAGGCTGGATCTTTCACCCTGTTTTGCCCAGCTGGGACCGGGGTTGGGAAGAGACCCTGGATACAGGGGCTTCCCCTCCTGGCCAGCTGCTGGCTCCCAGCCATCACTTAATTCCTTCACGCCGTTTTGCCAGCCCTTAAAGCTTATATTGTATGTTTTCAATATATTTTAAATTTCTCTCCATTCCTAAAGACTCCCCCAGAAAATCCCCCGTCCGCAGCCCCTTCCAAGCCTGCCTGGTTTCCTCCTGAATTTCTTTCCCCGTGGCTGGCAGCGCTGGTCTGTGTAGCACCGTGCTGCTTTCATGAGCTGGGAGAGACCAGCCCCTTGTTTTGAAGCACAAATAAAGAAGCCATCCTGTAATTTCTCCACTGCGATTGTGTTATTTTCCTTGCCTAACCCGCATGCTTTGTGTATTCAGAGGAGCGGGTGCTATAGAAAATGCCGCAATTAGATTTGGGAATCATTCTGCTCAGGGAAACTGCAGAGGAGGAGAGTGGAGATCTCTGGCATCAATAAATCATGACAAGTTGGGAATTTCACAGCTCTGCATAGCACATTGTGTGGCGCAGGATGGATGCGGGCATCCCTCGCCCCCGGCCCATCCGCGGCGGGACCCTCGCACAGAGACGTGTGAAATGGGGAATTAATATTTATTTAGTTTGTTTACTTAAGAGGCAAACATTTGCTGATGTATCCTTGGCAAATCTAGGACATTAATTACTGGGTACCGGAGCACTGGAGTGCCTGTAATCCACTCCACACCTCGGCAGGTCCCTGCTCTCATATCTGCTAACCCAATATTTGGAAGACAGCCTACATTGAGAGCATCGCAGAGGAGGCTGAGATTGAGTTTTGGGGCAGCCTGAGGGGCAGCCCCGTCCCAGGAGATGCCGGACTCCGCTGCCAGGCCCAACCCTTCGACGGGACCTCTGCTGCCATAGGGCCCTGCGGTGGCCCCGGGAAGCCCGGGACACTGGGCCTTCGTGGGCTTTTCTGCTCCTCTGCAAAGGGGGGGCTTTCCCTGGGGAGGGCCAGGGGTGGGCTCAGTCCTGGGAACAGGCACTGACCAGGGGCTGAGGTCCCCCAGGACCTGCTGCCATCTCCCCTCCTGGGGGTGTCGGAGGAGCCGAGCAGCCTGCGCCGACAGCAGTGACCGGGAGATTGCTGGAAAATTTTAAAGCAGAGGAAAAGCCACGTTTCCCTTCTTCTCTCCTCCTTGTGGAGATTAAAATGGAGATTGAGCCGCCCCAGGGAGCTGAGCCGCCCTCACTGCCAGTGCCGGAATAGCAATGACTGCAAGAGATAATTAGTTGAGCTCCTCCAACCCTGATAATGAATTGAACCCCTCGAACCCCGATAATTAACCGAGCCCCTCCAACCCCTGCTCAGGTCTGGGCTGCCCCAGCAGCTCCTTGTCCAGGGGGGATGTTGGGGGGCACAGAGGGTCCCAGGGAGCCGCTGGCTGGTTCCCCCGGCTCTGCCCACCCCCAGGGTCCCCCCTGCACCAGCCGGGGATGAGCTCCTTCCCAATGGCCCCCAAAACCGTGGCAGCCCAGGAGCAGCAGCCTTCTTCCTCGCGTCGGCTCCCCTCGGCTGGGGGAGACTTAGCAAAGTGCTAAGAGGATCTCAGGGAATTTTCCTCCGTGATTATTCATATCTAACAAGAACTGGCAGCTTTTTTATTTTCTGCTCTCCCAGGCTTTTCCAGAGGCGCCATCCCCCCTCGCCCTGCAAGGGCTTTCAGCAGGTTTCTTAAGTTTTATTGCTTTGATCCCGTAATGTGCCATTATACAAGAAGACAAGCTCTTTCCCGTCACTTCCCCAGCTTCAGCCAGGCCTTTTGCTGTAATAGGCACAGCACTGGCTTGAAATATTAACGAGTTTTACCTTAATTACCTTTTAGGCTTCTCAGTGCTCTCTTCATTTCCCTTCTCACTCTCTTTTTAATATCAGCCATGAGCAGAGCCAGCTGCTCCGTGAAGGTGGGATTTATCCCCCCCCCCCCTTACCCTGTGCATTAGATGCTGCTGCGGCGAAGGACAGTCCTTGGAGGTGTGGGCAGCCGGCGCTCCCTGGGCACCACGCTGACAAGGCGATGGGGGTATTTTTTATCTTACGGTAAAACATTTCCCCTTTGAAATTTGGTTGCTAAAAAGAAGGGATCGCCTTACATTTTTCCTGCATTTCAGACAAATTAACCTCTTACCAAATGTGGAGCATGGGATGCCCCGACCCGTGCCACCCAGAAACGGCCTCTCCATCCTCCCTGGCACATGAGACCTTTCCCCGCAGCCCTGCGCCCATCGCCGTGGCCTCAGTGGCTGCCCTGGGCTGTGTGGCAGGAGGACAGAGCCAGAGCACTGTCCCCAGCAGGGCCGGGACTCCTCTCGCTGAGAAATTTGAATGAATCAGGCGATTAGCTTCAGCAGTGCCTCAGATACGCCATCGCTTTGCTGCTGCCCCAATGCACTTATCTAATAAATGGTGGTGCGTTTGCAGGAATTTAAGTGTCACCGGCAGCGGTGGCAGTGCGCGGCTAGGTGGGACGGCTGGGGCGGTGCTGCAGGACCCCCACCCCGGCTGAGGGGACCGGGAAGCTGCCGCCTCTCCCCCTGTTACAGCCATCCGGGTCTGTCCCCTCCTCCTGGGCGAAGGACATGGTGAATTGGTTTCTATTACACACCCCAGCCCTGCAAACCCAACTCCTTTTTAAGACATAAGCCAGATGGGGGGACTGGATAGTTGCTTATTTATTAACGTGCTTTTTGGACCCTTTGGTTTAGTAACGCACATACAATGTGTTTCCTGCCATGAAATTCAGCATGGAGTACCTGAAGGTAGGGCAAGTTAGACACTAATAGCTCCGAACAAGGAGGCTGATTCATGGCTCTTTGCTGCAAAACCCCCATTTGGTTCCCCAAAGACTAATTTTACGTTTGCTGTCATATTTCATCAGACCCGCGGATGCAGGCTGGGTGCTGGGGACGGTGGGATGTGGGGGCCTGGTGGAATGCGGGGGCCCAGCAGGATGCTCGGCCACGGCGCAGCGCTGCACGAGCCCTGCACAGGAGCAGCGTCTCTCCTGGCCTCTCCTCACGGTTGATGTGTTTTATCAGAGTTTTTCTACCCATCCGCTGGGAGCAGGGCTGGCAGGAGGGACAGTCTGGGAAAGGACAGCATTTCCAGGCGCCAGTGTGGGTGCGGTGCCGGGGAAGGCACCAGCCCACAAGCGTTGGCATCCATGGCACCAGGTGCCGGTGGCTGTGTGTCCTCTGGGTTGGTGACTTCGGTGATGATGACAGTGCAAGCCTTGGCTGAATGTCCCCAGGGCTTCGGTGGTGTCTAGGTGTTGAAGAAGACCTGAGCCGACAGTAGCCGTTTGATTTCCTCCCTCACGTTTTAAAAATTCACACAGGACATCCCAGCCTCTTGCGACAGCCAAGAGGTGTCACCAGCCAGCCCGGCTCCCCAGCGCTTCCCAGGCAGCCAGCCGAGAAACATGCCGCATCGCTGCCTGCCAAGGCAGAGCCCGGCTCCGCACCGAACCGTGCCCGGCAGCAGGGGAGCCGAGCGTGCCGGCTGATACCTGCTGCTGGGAGCCTCGTCTGAGCTGTACGGCTGAGGCTCCAGCTCCCGACCCCCTGCACAGATTCGAAGGCGCCCTGGAGAGGAAAAAAGGTTTTTATATCCTGAGCCCTGGCCCAAATCTTCCTCTCCGTCAGTCAAAACTCAATATTATTCCCCAAAGCTGCTCCTGCAGCTCCTGCCCCAGATGTGGCTGCACCATGTTGGGCAAAGCAAACTTTTCCTACCCACCCAGCCAGCGCGCCCGGGCAGCGGGGAGACAGGCTACGATTATGTTATTAACGCCACAGACAGCTGTGAACCGAAACCAGCCACTTTTAAAAGGGTTTATTTTTTTCCCGTACAACTTGATCATCTCTTCTGCTCAAATCTGCGGCCGCTCTAATGAGCTGTCTCACATGGCTGAGCAGTCGGGAGAAAAATGGGGGAAGCAGAAAGCTGGTGTGTAATACTGCAGAGAGCATCAGCGCGGGCAGCTCCCAGCCCCATAACCCAACCCCCCTGCCTGGCACAGCGGGAGCCCCTCCGAGCCCCCGGCCTTTCCCTTTTGGGCCTTTCTTGCTCTCATAGATATTTTTCTAAGTAGCAAAGTGACAGGTGAAATTCTTTGTATCCCGTCAGTGCAATGGACTGCCACATCAGTACAAAATAAATGATAAATCCTGCTATGAGGGAGTCAGTTTCTAATGAACTATCCACTTTTTCTGCTGCTGTATTTTCTTCACCCTTAATTTTTGGAGTGGTGGGAGGTTGTGAAGGTGGCCTCGGGTTATCACTGAAGCTACTGGGCTAAGGGGCTGCCCAGGATGCGATGTACCCATCAGACCCTCTGTGATGCTTTGTACATAAAAGATGGGGAAGGGGACAGGGACGGGGACACTGAGGCTCTGGGGACTGCTGCCCCTCGGCCCTGAGCAGGATTCTGGCAGACGGGGCTCCTGGTGCTGCGTTCCGTCATCCCGGCCCCCCCTCGCAGGCTGCTATTTCTGCCAGAGCCTCTCTCCCTCCCGCCTCCTCCCCGGCAGCCCCCGGCGCTGCAGACGTTGAAAGCAGCTGCCACCATCTCAGCCTGCTTCGCCTCAAAAAAATGTACAGATCAATACATTCAGCAATAGATTTTCCTTCGCTCTGTTCCTTACGCGACTTCCTCGGTGAGAGCTTCTGTTGGGGCAATGGAAACCAGCTCCGAAACAAGCAGCACCGAGAGCAACAAACAGCGTCACTCAAAGGGACTGAGGCTAGAGAAGGAGAGCACAGAACAGAAAAAAACCCCACTTCTCCCCCAAATCTCAGCATGTATCACTGTCCGTGATGCAAAGCAATGCAATCAGACAACTGGGACACAGGCATGAATTAAACATTCCCCCGTAGCTCCTGGGGAATAATTCCCTGAAGCCCAGATCCATGGGTTTTAAAACCAGGAGGGACTGTTGTCATCACTTAACCCTGCCTCAGTCACTCCTGTGGGGCTAGTGACAGCCAGGGATGCCTCTAGGACGAGGAGAGGGGAGAGCTGAGGGGACACGAGGTGCGAGGGGTGAGAGGGGGGGGAGCCTGAGCTCGGGGGCGGCAGCCCCGATGAGCCCCCCCCTGCTCCTGCAGTGCTGGGGGCATCGCTCAGCAGGGCCGTGCATGAGGCAGGCAGGATGAGTCCTTGTTTCGGAGCCTCCTCATGTACCAAGGTTGATTTTTCTAAGCAGCTCCGCGGAGGAAAGGACACCGTGTGCCAGGGGCCAGTGATACATTGCCAGGCCGGCTGGCTCCCTTGGCACGGCTGTCACCACCCCGCCGTGGCTGCCAGGGAAGGGGACACATGCTGTCAGTGTCCCATCGACATACGAGGACGGCTCAAAGCTTCCCCCTGCATGGCTGTGAAAAGCCCGGGGCAGCAGCAGGGGCTCGTGCCCCTGCGCCGGGGGATGCTCTGCAGAGCAGAGGCTACGGCCGGTCCGAGAGGCAGGAGCACTCGTGCTGGCGGCGGGGCGGCAGCGGGCACCATGCCACCCGCTGCCCAGCGCCCTTCCCTTCTCCTTGGGATGCTCTGTGTTTAGCACAGCCCGCTACCGACTGTTCGGGCAGCCCTGCCAGCATGTCCCTCCAGCCTGTCCCCCCGCTGCCATCCCCCGTGGGGGCACGGTGCTGCTGCAATGGGATGGAAGGGGGGATAGAGACCCCCAGGCAAAACTGGGCCATCACCTGGGGCAATAAATGGTGAGGAGGGGGCGAGACCCCCCCCTTTGCAGCTGGAGGCATCATCTACAAGGATGCTGTAGTGGCACCCATCTCTGCTCTTCCAGGGCTGGGGAAAGGGATGGCAACAGAGATCTGTCCTGGATCTCTCCTGGTTTGGAGCATCTTCTCCACCAGCAAGTTCTGCTGAGAATGAATGGGCAGCGTCTGAGAGCACACTGCCTGCGTGGTTCATTAATTACTCAAGTTATAGGGCTATTACAGCCAAGAAATTGCATTATTAAAAAGAAATCTCTGCAGACGCTTCAAATGCGTCAGCCTATTCAATAGCTGACACTGGGTCATAATTAAAAGTAAAAAGTATGGGCCAGAAGGGGACAAAAAATGGCAGATTTCCTGAATATGGCTAATGGAAACATTATTAACATTAGGAAATTACATACGAGAAATCACTGGCTCCTGGCCCAGTTTAAATATGCATAAGGCTCCTGACATGTGCCTATAGTGATTAATAGCATTAACAAAAAAAAAACCTTAAATTAAATTCATCGAGCTGCCTTTAACGGCTGCATCTGCGTGTGGCTCCTTTGTTCCCTTCATTACAGCAGGCAGCCAGCGAGCGGGCAGGGTCTCTCCCGCGCCCCCGGGATGCTCGTGCACCCAGGATGCTCGTGCACGGCAGCACGGGCCCCCGGCAGGTTTCCTACTCCTCAGCAGCTTTTGCAGCCAAACCGGGGAGAACCCAGAGCTGCCCGCAGAGGAAAGCTGAGGCCGCCCATGGTTGGGAGGATGAGGATGGGGGGAAAAATCCCCAATTTGCTCCCAGCCGGGCTCTGCTGCCCATTTGTGTCCCTGTGGATTTGAAGATCCTCCCTGTGAACACAAGCCCCTGCCCCTTTCATGCCCCGAAACAGCCTTTGGGTGAGGCTTTCGCTCCGTTTTTCTCAGCTCAAAGCTCAGTCTTGTCACCGTTTTGCTTCTCTTTCAGGGTTGGTGTTTTTTTTTTTTTTCTTTTTTTACATTTGTTGTTCATGAACGTCACTGTGAATCAATCTGGCGTCAGGCCTGTTCACCACCTAATATTTCTCAATAATTTATTATCAGTGGTTTAATCCTTGTGGGAGCTCCCTCTACATTAAAGCCTGTTGTTCAGTCAGATCATGTCCAGGACTGGAAGCACTTCCAGCCCTTTGATTTGTTTGTGTTTTATGTTTTTGTTGGGAGAGCAGTAAAAGATACAGATTTTCCCGCATCTTGAAAAAGATTTATATCTCCGTTGTTTCCTTTATTCTCTCCAATTGAACCATAACTTTCTGGTTGCTCTCGTCTCCCTCACTAGCGGCCCTGTTCCATATGGATGCTGTGGGATGCAGCGAGATGTAAATACGGAGCAGAAATGGGCCACGTGCCCCCTGTGCCGGGGCATTCTCGCTCCCCTGCGCACCCTGCTCCCCCTTATCTCTGACGTATTCCAGAGGAGAACAGGAGTTTGTTGAACCTCCTCGTCTGGTTTGCTTACATGGTCGACATCCCTCATTCCTTTCAACCGAAACCCAAATTTGGGTTCAAAAAGTTAAAAAGTACCAAGGAGCTCAAAAGCTGGCCTGAGCAACCAAGGATTTGGGGATGGCTTGTAATTGTCTTTGAAGAGAGACTTATTCTTGGAGTAATGCAGCCCTTGAAATTAAAAAGTCCCCAACTTTCAGCCAGCCCTAAGAAGGGTCTGCCCCAGGGGAGACACCTCAGCCCCTCTGCTCCATCCCTGCTTCTCCCTCTGGACCAGCACGCGACAGCGAGGCCAGACTCTGTGCTGGTTTTCAGGGGAGAGACCAGCTCCTCCCACCAGACTTCCTCACCTGGTGGAGGTCTCCATCCCATTTCTCCTCCCAAAGTTTGAACAGAGTTAGGGCAACTCATCACTGGTAACAAGTTACACGGCGCCGCTGCCAAGTGTTTCCGCGAGGCCTGATTAAAACCATTCATGGAGAGTAATATTAATCAACACTATTACCCTGTCCCTAGGAGAAATTAGGTTGTACACGCTTCTCTATCTTGTTCCTCGGAACAGTTTTTAATCCTACATGCAAATCAGTGCGTGGGTGCTGCCTGCGGCTTTGGGCAGGGAAAGCGTCGCTGCCTGCAGCACCGGAGCCCCGCACGGTGCCCAAGATGCCGGCCAGGCTGCGGGGAGCCAGGCTGCAGCCCCTGCAAGCCCCAGAAGCGCAGCGATTTTAGCATCCCCCAATACAACGTAAATCCCAGGCGCGGTTTTCCACGCACAAAGCAAATCCTTGCAGACGTTTCAGTGCAGAAAAAGACAAAACCTGCCCTCCACCCCCTGCACCCACTCTGAAAAGGGCCATTTCTTCAGCTCCAGGAAAGAGAGTTTCTTTACCCAAAAGAGAAGGGCCAAAGCACAAGGGAGGTCGCTACCAGGTAAAACTTGGTTAACTCCGGGCACAAGCTTGGATGGCTGCAACCTGCTGCCGCGCCGCGGCTGTCACCCGGAGAAGCAGCTCGTGGATGAATTGCAGGCACAGAACGGGGATGGTGGCACTGGCAGGGGACACGGTGCCATCTCGGGTTCGTCACACGCTCTGTCACACTGCTGACAGGCCGGGAGGCTGGAGAGACCGAGGGGAGGGAGAGATTCAAAAGCATCCAGAAAACTCGGAAAAAAACTTTGGAGCAGCAGTGGAGCACCACACCTATTACATCTCTGCACCCCAGAGATGAGTGTGCAAAACAAGTAGCTTTAAGCAGAAATAGGAGCAGAGAGCTGGAGATTTCCATATAAAATATTGAGGTCCTGAGATCATCGGAGTAGAAGGCAGAGCCGATGTGGCTTCTGAATAAATCATCGGAGCTAACACATGTGCTCGTTGCAGTGACGTCTTTGAGGGAAGAGTGTGGGCCTAGGAAAGAGGAAAAATAAAATGCAATAAAACAAAATACAGGGCACTTTTCCCCCCTCGAGAGCTTTTGTTAGCAAAGTAACTAGCTCATCTCAACCTCCTATAACATATCAGCCTAAGTCTATTCCCTTGTTTGTCTCTCGTCAGCCCATCCACTGTGCCCTCCTCCTTCACTGCCAGGCAGGAGCGTGCCTTGGCAAACAGCAGCGCTCGGTTAAAATTTCACAGTCTCTGCATAACCAGTGGCCTGTTAGGAGAAACGCCGAAGCCCCGGGACCACGGTGCCTCCCCAGAGCTGGAGGACTGCCGGCAGGGGCTGCGGGCAGAAACGACACGCAGAAAACACCACACGTTCAAAACTTTGTTCACGAGATGCTGTAAAACTCGATGGGCTGCCAGGTGAGCCTGAAACCCGCTCCCGTCAAGCGTCTGATTGCCTTCCAGCACATCTGAGGGGCGGGCGCTCGTGGCAGAAGTGAATATTTAATTGCAAAATAAAATAGACTGCTTGGTTTGCTAATGCGCATCAGCGTTTTGCATAAGAGTGAAAACCAGTAACAGAACTGACCTGGGAGGGATCTGGTTTTTATTTCCCCTTTGCCTGGAGGGGCCAGCACGCTCCACTCGGGCTGCTTGTGGAAGAAAAATAATTTTGGGGTTTCTAAGCAAAATTTCCTCATTTTCCATGCCGCGCAGTAAGAACATACGAAAGGCCATCCAGACTAAGCAGATCCTACAGTCTCCCCAGCACCATCCTTTGCTCTTCTGGGGTCCTTCCCCCAGCCCCAGGCAGGGCCCCCACCAGCACGGCCCCAGGCTGGGGGGCAATGGGGGGCACAGGAATAACCTCGCACAGGCCCTGTTTTAACCAGGCTCTCTTCACCAAAGTTTCCCCCTGAGCCTCAAATGCTCTATGTAAAGGAAAGAGGGAGGTTGAAAACCCTAACAAACATCTAAGCCCACTTAACACCAAAGTGTTAAGAGAGACAGGGAGGGGGGAAAGCAGATATATGTACCGGAGGATGTTACTGAGCTTGAGGAGTCCAGGTGATGCTAATCCCAGTGAAAGGGAGATGTGCCCTTGTTAGGAATCAAATGTTTCCCGGGGTGTTAATTCTGGTCTAATTAACAGCTTTGGAGATCCACAGAGGACTGGTTTCAGCTGGTTCTCAGCCCTCCCTGGAAACGATGTTTTCCAACATCTCTAGCATCATCCTCAGAAAATGTCTCTGGAGTTAAATCCTCAAGACAGACTTGGGTTTTTAAAAAATGCATGGCGAGTGCATCATCATCAGCACCACCACATGAGCAGGAAAGTAGGACAGGCACGATGTGGGCCACGTGCTTTCCTACCCCCGCCAGTGCTGCGTAGCTGGTGCTGCTTAGTCTGAGCCGTCCTGTGCCATCGATGCCTCACCTCAAATCCAGCCCCAGGGGGGCTCCAGCGGTTGTTTCTCCTGCAAAAGGCCTGGGAGGCATTGCAGTGAGTTCACTTATCTTCTCATCTGAAAAACGGGAGCAACAGAAAACCCTGCAGCTGGCTCAGGCCACCGGCAAACGCGCCGTCAAAACCATGTCTGGGCTGGAGGGTGCTGGGTCTGGTCCGGGCTGCGGCAGCGAAGTGCGCACACAGCGAGGGTTTGAGCTGGGTCATGCAGCAGGTCTGTGTAATCACCCCAATTTAATGTGATTTTTGGGAAGTTTTAATGTGCTTTTGAAGTTAAATGATAGGGGTTTGCATGCTAAATGGGAAAAAAAAGTCTGCTGCAGAAGTGAGCTGTGCTCGGATGCTGGCAGCTGGTGTCCCTGGGATCCCCACGATTGATGGGTATCAATCAAAATAAAAAGGGGATCCCCTGTTTTCACCTGCCTCATTTTTTTGCTGTGCTCCTCTCTAGAATTAATCCCCTGCTGCAATGTCCACGCGGGCCCCTGCACTGCCACGGGCCACGGCCACGGCTCCTCGGACATCAGAGGACTTGTCTGCTAGCACGCCCTGTACACCACTAGGTCTGATTGCTGTAATTAAGGTGGCGCTGGATGCTACGTGTTGTGATAGGAAGCAATTATATGCAAATAAAAGACTGTGCAAGTGTGAGTAAACATTAGGGGTTGTTTTTTTCCTGTTGAACCTCTGTGATTTAAAAGCCATTAAAGGGCCCAGCCGGTGCACTGATGTCAGCAGTTTCCCAGTGCTGTCTGTGGCTCCGAAAGCCATTTCCTCGCTGTTGTATGGCTTCAGTAGCACTCAGATCCTTCCCCTCCCGCAGCTCTGGGGTGCGGGGTGGGCATCGGCTGCTTCTTACACCATCAGGCACTTCCAGTGGTCTGGGCTGAGATGAGCCGGCCACGCAGGGGACAGCCCGCCACCCTGCATCCTCGGGCACGCTCATCCCGTGCATCCTCGGGCACGCTCATTCCATGCATCCTTGTGCTCGCTGCTGGTCGCTGGGGCACCCGGGGCTCGGCTCCCGCAACAGGAGCAGGTATTTTTCCACCATGCTCTGCCCCACTGACTTCCACTTCTGGAGGGAGCATCGAGCAGGGCTTGCTAGGCGCTTTCAAAAAATAAATGAAGTCTCTGCCCCTCAGTATCTCTGCTAATAAAGTGGCAATAAAAACAACAGCTGCTGTTAATGGCAGGATGGACGTGTGGGGCCTGCAGGACCAGCGGGTTATTGCCTGTGTTTGTCTGGTGTTTCCTGCTGATGCTTAAGAAACGGAGGCTGTGCTCCCACCTGCGAGGACCGGACACGTCTGTGCAACGTGGTCGCAGGGTCCCCGGGGGTTCACTGCTCCGGTAACGTGCTGAGAGCTTTGGGAAGGGCCAGCCAAGAGCCTGCTCACTCCTGTCGCTGAGTGAGCGGTGGGATGGGGTCTGGGCAAACCCCCCTCCGTCGGGGAAGGAGCTCAGGGGAGCATCAAAACGCTTGGTGAAATGCCTGTGGCTGCAATCCTAAAAGTTGCTGCCGGGAAGGGATTTTCCAGTGGGATTTTTGGGGATGAGGTACAGCAGGTCCTGCTGGTGGTCTGGGGGAGAGGGAAACCTGCAGCTCAGGAGCAGCTCTGTTCAGGGGCAGGGGAACGGGCCTCACGCCCCCCGTGGCAGCTCCCCCCCTGCACCCTCCAGCATCGCGGAGGAGCGAGTCCCTGAGCCCCTGAGAGCTGGTCCTCGGCCATGGGGTCTTTTGCTAGTGCATGCACAGGCATTTCCCCTTGGTGTTATTAGGGATAATTACAATTTCATCTCCCCTGCAGCCTCCCTCCAAGAGGCGATGCAAGATTGATCCTCGCATCCTGTCCTAAGCTGTTGGTCAAACATTTGTCTCTCCAGTAATTGGGGACGTGTGTTAGTAAAAGTGCAATTTAGACCAAGGAAATCACGGAGAAAACAAATACGGAGCCCCCATCCAGCTATTTGTAACACATCACGTTCCTGACAGTGCTGCCAAAGAGCCAAAAAAAGCTTCAGCCTTGAAATTTTTCTAGCGCGAAGATAAATGAAGGAGATTCATGTCTCTGTTGGTGCTACATTGTTTTGCTCAGCTGGCTGCAGAGCAAATAAGATATGGTGGCGCATTGATTTGTAGTCTGAGAGCTGTCCTCGCAAATAGATGGGCTCGGGAAAAACTTCATTTGTGACTTAAAATGGAGAATGCAGCAAGTGCGGGGAGGGGGCACAGTGCCCGGACCCTCGGTGTCCCGCTGCTCGTCCTCCCTGGGGGCACGTGGCACAAGGGGGTGCAAAACCGGGTGGCTGTTTTGAGAGCTCGCTCTCTTTTTCGGGATGCTTTTCCTTAAGGCTCTGCGGGGTCTTCCCCGGCCCCTTGTGCCCTGCTCAGTGCTTGCTGCCCCACGGCTCGGACACAGTGCCGAGAGCAAGGAAAAAACGAACCAGCCATTTCCAGTGGGTTTGGGGAGAGGGAAGGGGAACCTGCCCTCTTTCTAGGCTGAGCACAGCCCCCCCTCTCCGCCCCATGTGCCCCACCAGCCTCGGGCTCAATGCCTCCCCCCCCCCCCCGCAGGGAGGTGCAAAGAGGAGGGCGATGCCATGGGGGCCTGATCCTGCACCAACCTCAGCGGAGTGCAGGTCCGCGGGGCAGCGCAGCAGAGCCTGGCTGCAAGTACGTCACCGTGGGTCGTGCCTGGGGAGACTCCGAAGGGAGCAGATGGATCCGTCGCTGCACTTAACGCCTCTCCCTGCCCAGCGTGGCCGAGCCCACTGCGCGGCCATCGCGTGGAGCAAATGATGCTCATTAGCCTTAATAAATGCATAAAAATATCAAATCAACATGCAGGAAAAAAAGAACATTGCAAGGCTGGCACTTCCCCAGGTCTTCCCGTAGAGGGTTGGGGTGTCCAACCTGCCGTCAAACGAGGCTCCTCCAATGCACACCCCCATGCCGCGACCAGCAGGGCAGCACCCGGGAAGAGGGCAGAGGGAGGATGAGGAGGGGTGAGGAGGCTCATCACTCGTGCGGCCGCTCCCCTTCCCTCCCCATCAGCCCTGATGCATCTGATGCAACCATTGCTTAAGAAAAAATCCCCCACCGCTCTCGCAAGACAGGAGGCAATTTTAAAGACCCAGCGTTTCCAAACGAAAGCGGTGCTGGCTGCGCCCTAATGGAAAGATAACCAGTTTTATAGCAGAATGCAAATGAAAAGGTATAAATAAACAATCGCTCACAAATAAGTGCTTGCCTTTAATGAATATTTCATATACAAAAGAAGTCATTGACATTTTGCTGGATTGCTTCAATTAGCTCTTGAGCCTCGTGTTCATGCAAATAATAAGCTCGCTTTTCATAATGCTTTGTTAATCTGTTTCATAGTGTGAATTTATACAGTAATGTATCACACAGACCTCCTGCTGCAGCCTTTATTGGATATAAATGACTTAGTAATTGCTATTGATCATTAAAGAAGTGCGATGTTATTTTGGAATTACAAAGTGGGGGATCTTTGCAAGACTGAAGGAACAGGGTGGTTTGCTACGCGCAAGCCTGGTTTATATTCAGAGGAGTGACTAATGGGTCCTTGGGAGGAAAAGCCAAAGCGTGCCAAGATTAAGTCTGGGTCAAAACACTGCTAGAGTCCTTGCTGGCTTCCCATCACGAAATGCTCCTGGCTATATATTCAGAATGTATCTCAACATATTCCATTTCACACATCGATCCCTATTCCGACTCAGGCTTTGCTAGGATTAGCCAGGAAAACATGAAGGCTCGCTGGGGAAAGCCAGCAGCAGGCTGGATCCAGGCTGAGTACGGCAGCGAAACACGGCGCGGCGGCTGCGGGAGCCCCGGGCAGGTCCTTGCGTGTGGTGGCCACACTGGGGTGGGCAGGGGCTGCCCGGCAAAGCCACCGCGGCCCTTCCCAGGGCTCCCGCCGGCAGCCCCAGAGAGGCTGCGGGTCCTTAATCTGGGCTTGCTGTTCAGCTGCAGTATGTGAGTAACTAAAGCAAATGTTTTATGATCACCCGGCTTGCAATACGGGGTGTACTGATCACGGCTCCGGATCCTGAAGTCAAGTGAGCGTCTCTGCTTTCCCAACAGGTATATTCAGGCTGAACCTCCTTTCAATCACTTGCTGGTTGTCTTCCAGCTTCAGACATTAAAACCTCATCGCTTTGAAATGAAAAAAGCTGGTGTTGCGGTTTAGATTTATATTTTTCATTTAGAAAACCCTTTTTTTTTCGTTGGAATTTTTGCTTTTCTTCCAAACTGTTTTCCCTCTGATCCTATTTCCTTCCCCTGGAAAAGCCGTTGTTGGCTCGCACACCCGGGAGAGCTGCATTCAGCACTGGCTCTTGGTGTGCTCAGAGCGCAGCGGAGCTGCGAAATCACTGCCTCTCCAGCGCCCCAGGAGGGCACCCCGAAATGCTCCCCCCCTCCATGGGGTGGGGTGTTTCAGCAGGCTTTGATGTACACATCCATCTGGAAAATTGTTAGGGGCATTAACTCTTCTCTGCCTCGAAGGGGTGTACTGGGACTCAGTTAATTAACATCTTGAAAGGGCTGTGAGATTCCTCCATGACACTGTTTTTATTAAAAGCCTATATGCACATTTTTCCCCTTCCAATTTAATGCATTTCCCCCCTGGAATGTGCTTTGATTTTTAAGCAATTTATAAGTCCTCAGGCTTTGCCTGGAAGGTAATTTATACTAGTTTGTGTTTTTATGTGTGCGTACATGTGCTGCAGCGCATTGGGAAGAAACACAAAAAGCAATTGACTGTGCTGAGGTGGGTATTGATGGAATAGTGGTGGAGGAGTTATTTCCAGGAGCCGAGAGCTCGCTCCGACCTGCCCAGGCAGATACTGCGATGCCAAACTGCAAATCAAATCAGCCCTGGAGGGAGCCGGGCACCAGTGGGACCCGAGGGGTGCCTGGGCTTGGCCTCGGGAAGGGCTCTCTCTGCTCCCTGAGGGGTCTGGATGCCCACCCGGGCTGACCGGCCACACACCGGCCGAGATGCCGCTTGGACGGGGTCGCCAAAGCCAACGAGGGTCCTTTCGCAGCCCCAAAAGGACCCATGCAGGCGTCCAGCCATGCGCACTCTGTCCTACCTTTGCTTGCCGGTGGCTTTGGCACGAGCCCCATGGCAAGGCTCGTTTGCCCAGCTGGTACCCAGCGGGTGATGAAGCAGGCTGGCTCTCGGGAGAGGGTGTTCTCAGTCCCATCAGCACGGCTCTGCTCCTGCCTCGTCACTGGGAAAACCGGAGCATGACGCTGACGGCATTAAGCAATGCTGAAATGTTCCTGAAGCCACCCCGGTGCCCCGTGGGCCGTTCCGATGTGAACTTTTGCACCACAAAAGTAATTTGTTTCAGGGAGTTTTATTTATGCAAATCTCTGGCAGTATTTCATGCCATTCACATCTCCCGAGGCAGGTTTTTAATAAAGGCTGGGAGGCAAGAGGACGGCCAGGAGGCGAGCGGGTCAGAGCTCCGGGAGGCGAAAAGCTGCCTGGGATTTAATGGCACCACATCAATTTATGTCTGCTGGGGATGTGACCCTCCAGCCCCCCCCGCGACTGGAGCCGTCTGCATCTCTAAGATTGCTCTTCAGAGCAACTTTTCTCTTTTTATTTGTGTTTTGGATCAAAGTGCTCAGGACCGCTGCCGGATCCCTGCCTGCTGCAATTCCAGCCCCCTGGGTATAACACTCATTTCCTCGCCATGCCTCCTGATTTCTCTCTCACCTATTGCTGTGAAGCAATTCTCCAGGCACATTTGCAGCAGGAGAAGGTGAAGGGATCTGAGGGAGTTTGGTTTCTGGACTCGGGGGCCCCGGCAGCGCCTGAACCCCAGCACCCCAACGGAGCAAACCCTCCGATCCTGACCAGTGCTGGAGCAGGATGCAAATGTACCGGAGCAGAATTGCTGGAGAGGAGTGTTGGCTGGAAGCTTTTAAATACTGTATTTTTCTTGGACAAGATTAAGTTTCCCCCCCTCCCCCGGGAAAAGACTGAGAGAGGCTAAGATGCCCGAAGAGTGGATGGAGAAGGGATGCCCGGCTGGCACAGTGGGGCTCAGTTCACTCAGTTCCTACCAGAGTATTTTTCTCTCTGCAGAAATAATTGCAAGATGTTAGAGTTCATGGCATGTGCATGGAATATATCCACTTGGTTTTATCCCTATCACATGAGATTTGCAGGAGTGAAGGGGCCGACGGGATGGTGTGGGAGGGCAAAGGAGCTCAGAAATCACAATTTTTAGCCAAAACTGGCTGAAACCTCTGCTTGTTCCCACAAACAGCTGAGTTTGACTCAGGCCGGGTTTCCCGCGGCCGTGCTAGGAGATGGTGGTCACTGCAAGGTTGCAGCAAGGTCACAAACACCCTGTGCATCCATCCTCCTGCCTGCCCCGGCCCTGGAGCACGCAGCCGCCCGCGGGCGCCAGGAACATGCCGTTTGGTTTAATGGCCATTGCTGCGGCTACCCACTCAGCTACACGATGCTGGATGTATTCCCAGCCTGACCCCGGCTGAGCGTTCCTCTCTTTGTGAGATTACTGGGAAAGGGTAGCTGTGGGTGCAACACACCCTCCTCTTCTGGCTCCTGAGTAAATAGGAAAGCTTTGCCGTTAACTCCTTGGGTTTTCCGTGGCATTTGAATGCTGGAAGGAGATTCAAATCCCAGCTCAAGCCTGTGGAGAGCTGCTGTTCACACCAGCATCCCGCGGGGCTCAGGATGCTCTCAGGAGGCATCCAGGGTACCACCAGGCACAGCACCGCGAGCCTTTCAAACAGCTGATGGGTTGGGTTTTTCCTACTGCGCTTTGAGAAATGCTTGTGTTTGACTCAGGCTCTCCGGGCAGGATCAGAAGAGAAGACCTGATCTTACCCAAAACCCTTTTAGCTAGGCAGACGTGGAGGGGCGAGTCCCATCTCAACTACAGCAACACCCAGTGGGTGCTGGGCCAGCGCCGGCGCCGGCTGCGAGCCCCAGGAGAACATCGCTGCCTCTCAGCCACCGATGGATTTTCCTCTTTGGCTTTCCCTTCTGTTGCTTTTATAATTTATTTACAACTTTTATAGATGTTTGCAGCATTTCTTTTTTTAAAATGGCTTTTCAAATAGGAAAAAAGAGCAGTAGAGGATTTCTTAGCCTCATGCTTGCAGGGAAACATGTTTGGTGCTTTGAAGAGTGGGACTTTACGTGGTGGATCTCCATCAGTGGAAAGCCTGACTACGCTTATCACCCCACACCGTAGAGTCCAGCCCCGCTCTCCCTCCTTGTTGGCATGCTGAGGGCAGCAATTATTTCTTCTACCTGCTTTGGTGATGATGCTTGGGTTCAGGTTAAACCTTTGCTCCAGCAGCAGCTCACTCAGACCTGCTCGGTCTCTCCCTGGCAGCATTGCTTTGGATCTTATGCAGGATGGTGCAAACTGATGCTTTGCACCCAGCGTGGCCCTTTTCCCCTTCGGGGAACCCGTCATCCCTCTCCCACACCCAGTTTGCTCCAGATATTGGCATTTCTCATATACCATCAAGCGTGCTCGCCAGCAGCTCAGGCAGGTGCGTGGACCCAAGCCCACGGCATTTTGTGATGCTCCGGTCCGGTGCAGCAGGCGTGCATCTCCCCGGCCTTATTTTTGTTACCTCCTCACCTTGCCTGTGCACCAGGTCCTGCCCTGCACCCTGCAATGGGAAAAGAAAGGACAGAAAGAAGGACACCCCCCCCCAAATAACAGTTTGAATAGGAAAAATACAATTGCCACCTCCCAACAACAGGGAGAGAGTGAATGAGGAGTTCCAGGGCTGATCTGCATTTAAAAGAGGGGGAATCAGCAGAAGGAAGAGGAGAGTAGTGCAGAGAGGAGAGGGGAGAGGGAGATAAAAGGGAGAGGGGCCTGAATTTGCATGTTGTTTTTCCTTATGGCAAAAATCATTTGAAAGCTGATGTACTGCCAAGAGGAAGAAAAAGAGACCCCTTGGCATCGCCCCAGGCTCCTCATTTACTCTTTTACAGCAAGGAATACTTATAAAAACTGAATAAAACATCTAATAAGGCTGTTTAGGATTCCTTGAAAGATGTCTCTGTCAAAGCACCTGGGGTCAGCCTTGCTCTCCCCGTCTCCGCTCCAACGCCCTCGCTGATCTGAGCCCCTGGTACCAACACGTCCCTTCCTGGGAGGATGACCGGTGCACAGGGCAGCACACGGTCCCGTTGGGACATTTTTTTACGGGGTGAGCCCTTCCTGGCTGCCTCCTGCCTGTGGTGGGGGGACATGAGGTTTGCAGAGGCCATCCAGGAGAGACTTCCAGGGTGAGCGAAGCTCAAGGTCGGGACTTTGGTGAGGGGTTTCGGCTGTGTTTGGAGGATGCACCGCGGGTGAGGGTGGTTCTGCCAGTGTGCTGTGGGACCTCGGTCTTCATTTCTCATCCATGCAAAGAACACGATAACACTGCCCTTGGCAGCATCCCGTGTCTGCTCTGAGCTTGCTGCCTGCCTGTTTTATGCATTCGACCTGCCCTAAGGCCCAGCTCAGTTTGGGTTTCTTGATCTTGGTGTAATACAAATATAAAATCCTACAGCCAATCTGGGCATTTCAGGGCACTTTACAGCTGCGGAGCTAGCAGGGCCTCGGGAAGCCGGGATGCTTATTGCTACGCCCCATCGCCACCCCTTCTCGGGGGCCCCTTCCCGCACACGGAGGCAAGTGGAAGGACTTGGAGCAGAGGTTTTCCACGGTGGGCTCTAACTTCTGGGGCTGTATTTTGGGACGTGGCCAGCATTCACGGGCAGAGCTGATTTTGCTGGTCTCAGCTCCGGTGTTGGTCTGGAAATCAGAGCTGGGTACAGTCAGACATCGCCGTCTCTGCTGGATACAGCCTTCCTCTGAAGATGGACAGCGGGTTAGTGCTCTTGAGGTGGGTAATGTCACTGTGGTCTCGAGGATGTGCCAAAACAGTGACCAGAAATGCTCTGCAAGACAGTCCTGTGAAAGAAACCAAGCAGGAAGGGTGCGGGTGATGCCCGAGGGGCAGGGGCAGGGTGAACTGGGCCACTTCGGTCTGACCCTGTACTTTGTGCTCCTCTAAGGAGAAGCAATAAAACCCCTAAAAGGGGAGAACAGCTCTTTACTAGCACAGCACTGTGCTTGCACACCAAGCTACTGGCAAGGTGGCTACGGGAATGAAAAGCCTCCTGGGTTTGCACATGCTGGGGGCTCTGCAGCTTGTGGTGTCAGGGTAGCTCCAACCTGCCTGTGCTTGGGACCAGCACAGAGAGTTGCCACGCTGCAGGCAGTGAATCAGAGCTCGCAATAAAGAGAAGTGCTGCTGGTTTTTTACAAGAAAATGAGAAAAAATACAACAGACAGAAGCAGTACGTAGCAAATCCTGATTATTAAATATCCTAAAGAAGGTTGCTACCCATTAGAGGAAAAAAGCTTTTGTGATATGTTTGGAGGAGGGATAAAGGGGATGGGGAGAACCCCCAGGGTAGAAGGGATGCTTGTGGGAACGGGTGTTTACAACAGCAAGAGCATGGGGAGGAGGCAGAGGCAGGTGAAAGAAAGGGAATTATATTACAAAAACATGAGCCATGAACTTTGCAGTACTCATCACCCCATTAGGCGCTTGTAAAATTTGCAGACCGTTACATGGGGCTTTTGAACACCATTTTTATCCTGCAGTTGCAAAACACTTTTGCACTGTGTCACCTTCTGTTTGCAAAGACACGACTCATTTCACCTCCAGCCGCTGCAGTGTGGGAACGGCGACCAGCACGGCGTGCCCAGCCTCTGCCTGCCACGGTCCCTGGCCGGGGGCAGACTGCGTATCTGAGCCCAGCCGGGCACAGGGATGCTGTCTGCATCTCTCTGTGCCTCTCACACACACACTTACCCAGAAGAAAAACCCTCTCTCCCATACTTCGCTTTGCTAAGTTAGCCAGGGGGGTTCATTAGTGAGGTTAAATTAACCATGGATCAGCTGGATCCACCGCCTCACCAGCTGTGACAGCGGGAGGCAACCACAGCCGGACACCCCAGCGTGCTGCTGCCCTGTGCCGTAGAGATCCCACGGGGCAGCCTGGGTGCAGGATGAGACCCATGTGGCTTCCCCCTGTGCAGCGGGAGCTGCAGAGCAGCCCTCTGGGAGGGAAGCATCCCCAAACCACAGGCGCTCTCCCCTCGAGGCCGGTAGATCCTCAGGGGAGCGAGAGCATGCAGCCTGCAAACTAGCTGGCTATAAGAGAGGCTTTAGAAAAATCCAGCTCATTTTGTGGAAGTGGGTCAGCGAGGCTGATCACAGGGGACAGGGATGGGGAGGTGGGTGCCAAGAGGGGCAGACGGGGCTGGCAACGGGGAGCGGTTCCCGTGGTCGCTCTTCTTCACCGGTGGCACCCAGCGACTCCCTGACGTGCTCAGTTCCATCGGCTGCAGGTGCACGCTGAGCACGGTCCTGGAGCACCCCAGGGAAATTCATGGTGCTGCCCGGCACTGGAGACATTCTGGGGTCTCTTGCTATTTTTTCCCTGTACAATACAAAGGTCCAAGCCCTCAGACTGCAGCACGTGCCTGGCCCTGGGAGCCACGTCATGCCGGCGCCAGGCCTGGAGCTGTGCACCTTTGCTCAGCCGAGAGCAAGGGCAGCCTCTTCCCTGGGCCTCACGACGAACACACACCAGCTTTCCAAAGCAATTTTCCTATTGCAGAATAAATTTGTCTACAACAGTCTTCTTCTCCCAAAAGAAAACACAGTTGTTGATGAAATATTACAATTTTTACCAAACTGATTAAAACAAACAGTGACAACATGGAAAAACAGAGTTGTCCCAGTTTTCTCCAGTTTCCCGTGCACTGAGAAATTTGAGAAGAAATGACTGAATGACAACGCTGTAACCCAGCGCCTGCACCGGGAAGCTCCCCGAATGGGACTCCTGAGCTGCCTTTCCCGTGCTGCGTCCCAGCTGCATCCCATGGCCTGATCCGGCTGTTTCTGGGCCGGTCACAGGGATCACCTGCCAGGGAAAGCTGCTTTTTTCATGACTTGGTTTTCTCCCAGCATTGAAGACTGAGCAGAGCTCCCCTGCAAAGCCCCAACACTTTCAGCACCGCACGAAGCCTCCCTTTGCTTTGTGCTTTGTATTAAAGACAGGAGCTGCTGCAGCCGGTTACTGTGATGGAAACATCCACCAGAAAAAATAACCTGGCCATAAACTCCCGGGCTGTTAATTACTTCACTGCTTGTGAAGGATCCCGCACAAATATCACTGCCCTGCTCCATCTCCCTCGCTCTCAAATGGGGAGAGGGGTTGGGGAGGGAGAGAAATCACTGCACTTAATAGGTGTAAATATTTTACAGTTTTTAATTAAATATGAGAACCCTGCTGGGGCTGGGAGCAGGACCATCCTGGAATATGAATTATCGAGGATCCTCCTTCCCAGATGTTCACTCTTTCCACCCCTGCCCCCAGGCGTTTCAGACAAATAAAATGGAAAATAAATCCAGGTTTAAAAAAAACCTAAAACCGCAACGGCAACAGAACCCCCCAGTCCCCAGCAGCTGAAGAGCCCTCCCAGCCCGCCGGCTGCTTTGATGGGGACAACTTCCATCCTGCTTACTTTTAAATTCATAGATTCAATGCTATTCGCAGGGAAGGCTGTTTGGGGTGGGGGCCGGCACAGCGCCGGCACCTCGGGGGCTGCCGGCAGGGACCACCAAAGCAGAAAACCAAACCACATCATTTCGATGCCTTTCTCCTTCCCAAAACGAACCTGTCAAACCCCAGCAAGTTCAACGCTTCCCAGTGGAAACTCATCAGCTGGAGACATCCATGGCAGTTTGCAACCTCCAGGAATTTTTTCCTGCTGTGATATGAAAAATAAAAAAAGTATTGTGGGGGAAAAAGGGCTGTGAGTGGGTGAGGGGTGCTCACCAGGAGTTAACCCGTGTCCCTCTGGAATAAGCTGATGGTTTTAGGGGCAGCTGGTTCAATTTTGTGCTGGGCCAGCCTGGTTCGGCAGCGCTGGGTGCCCAGATGCCTGGCTCCCCATCCCGGATCCCAGCCGAAACGAGCTGCTTCTCGGCTCTCTGCCAGACGGGCTGTGGCACAGGCACTCAGAAAGGAGATGCTCTTTAAGACGTTTCTATTCTGGTACTTTTGGGAAGAGGTTTTG
This sequence comes from Aptenodytes patagonicus, assembly GCF_965638725.1. Taxonomy (NCBI): domain Eukaryota; kingdom Metazoa; phylum Chordata; class Aves; order Sphenisciformes; family Spheniscidae; genus Aptenodytes; species Aptenodytes patagonicus. Next base: position 9,788,651 of record NC_134966.1, on the reverse strand, counting down.
AGTGAGCTCGGAAGATGGGTGGGTAGCGGAGGACACCTGGCCAACGCAGCCTGCTCCCTGTAAGCTCTGCAAATAATTAAGTGGTGCCTCCCGAGAGGAGATTAAGTGGATACGATTGGCCAGGATTGACCTCGGTGGATCTGTCTCGATTTATACCAGCTGGGGAGCGGATCCAGCGTGTGCTGGGGGTGGACGTTATGCAATGCCTTGTCCTCAGAAATATGGGGTATGGCTTCAATGGCTGGCTTTCCTGTACGAAGCAGAGCAGCAGACAGCCCTGCTGAGCTCATGCCAGGCAGACGATGCAAATGCAGATCACGATAAGGTAAAAATTCAGCCTAGAAATCACTTAGACCACTTGTTCTCCGCTCTGAGGACAGAGGGGAAGCATGTGCATTAGACTAATCTCTGCAACCAGCTCAGCTTCACTCTGGGGCTTCCTTGTGTGAAAATCACATCCAAAGCTCCTGATGTCTCCTGCCTTTCCAGGCTGGACACAGCTCAGGGCCAGTGGTCCAACACCAGCCATGCTCAGGCACGGTGGGCTGCAAGGGGCCAAGAGAGGGGCTCGCAGAGCAGAGCTTGCTGCTGGGAGCCTGGTGCTGCGGGAGTTAACACCAACATTGGGGGGGTCACATTTACCCAATGGGTTGAGGAATTTTGATGAAAACTGTATTTAATCCAAACCAGGGCTGTTATAGTGCCAGAAAGTAAAGGCAGAGCTTTAAAGAAAGCAAAACCCCCAAACTTGGCCAAATACAAATCCAGGAGGGCTTGGTTGCACCAAGGTCAAACACACAAGCAGCAAGAGGCCCTTATTCCTCCCTATCCTGGAAACCAACCTCCTGCTTATTAATAAAGTTATATATGACAGGCGATGTCCCATGTAAACCATGACAACCTGCACCAACTCTCAGAGAGAAAAGGCGTCCGAAACGAGTGAGATGTTCTGCGCAATTCCCTGTCCCTGAAAACACGGCTCAGCAGCTTTCTGTCTCCCCTTGCTCTGACCTGGGCAGTGATGGTGGTCGACACTAGCTCCAGCCTGACCCCAGCCAAGCCCCCGGCCCCGGAGCAGACGGCTGCTGATGGGCCGGCAGAAGCACCCTGCTGAATGGTGGGGCAAAGACAGGCACAACTGGCCCCGTAGATACTGCAGGAACATCCGCATCTTCCCCAAGAAAATGTGTCACCTCCAGCACGAAGCTGGTGTCTGGAGCAAAGCAAGGCACCAGCAGGGAGTAGATGAGCCTGTGCCATCATGTGATGTTTATAATTAGACTATTTGGCAGCCTAACATGTATTATTAGCCTTGTTGCTAATAGACTTCTCTAATAAGAGTGCCCTTAAGTGACCTTGGTGAACATTCATCTACTCCTAACTGGATTTATAATTGTGATTGATCTGCAAGGTGCTGAAGCTTTGCTTGGCTTGTTCCACGTCTCCACTTGGTTGCAGGTAACTTGTTTCCTTCAACCCAGGCTTCAGGGCTAATATTTCCTCTGAACAACTCACGGGGACCAGGTACCAATTAGCGACACATCTCTCACTCACAAGCAAGACCCCCTGAATCTGAAGCGAATGGAAATTCGCCGGGTGGGTCCGAGCCACAGCACGGTGCTTTAGGCTGGCAAACAACCGATTGCATCCTCCTGGAGCACGAATCAGCCCTGCATGGATGATGCCTGAAAATGCTTCAGGTGCTGCTTTGATCTGGTCTTTTCTGCACAGCTATGAGATGTGTGGACGCCCTCTCAAAGCTCGACGACAACGAGCCAAAGCTCATCCCTACATCTCTCCTCCTCCACAGGTCATGAGCTTCTACACCACCTCACAAGCTGGTTGCCCACTTATAAAATGATGAGAATAGCTCAGGCCCCTTTGGCTCCGCCACTGAATCAGTTACAGAGAAGAATTAAGCATCATTACAAATGCTTCTTCACCTCCTGCACAGCTAAACACCTTTAAGAAGAAGCTAAGACACGTTCAGCATGTCCCCAGGGCACTGCTGCCCTCGGGATGCTCTGGAGCTGGGGATGAAGGCAGTGACTCTGCTGCCATTTCTCCCCTCACACGTCTGGTGCTGGAGCTGCAGCATCGTGGCTTGAGCTGGGACGGGAGGAGGAAAGCGAACTCCCTCAAGGTGGATTTTAAAAGAACTGCAAACAAATAAACAAACAGACATTTCAAACGGTGAAAGAGAGGGTCACAGCCAAAGAGCTGTGAAGCAGCCCATTCACCTTGTACAGATGTGACTAAGTGTTGATATGCAGCATAATTTCACCTGCCAAACATTAAATTCACCCTTGGTTTTGTCGTGAGCCTCCTCTTGTGAATTTTCTGAAAGGTGATCGGCTGCGGAGGCTCGTGGTGAGCTCGCAGTGAGCTTGCGGTGAGCTCACGGTGCAGGGAGTGAGCTGCTGGCTTGACCCCACGCCAACGCCCTTTGCAGGCAGCAGCCATCCAGAGCAGGCGACTGGTTGTGATGGAAACTCCCCCTGCTCCCAAAGCAGCGATCCAGAAGGAAAACTGTGGCTTTCCTTCAATAAAAGAGCAGGCTGATTTTTTTCCGAAAGCGCCTGCTCTGCTGGGGGAGCGACGGCCGCCAGGGCTGAGCCGGCATCGGCATCGCTGGGGAGAGGCTGCAGCCCTCCTTAGCTGAGGATGCTGATTAAGTGCAGGCCTTCGGAGACCTTTTATTCTTCCCAAGCTAATTGATTGCCATTTGCCACCGGTGATCTCTATTATCAACATATTGTTTACAATATAGTAATTCTATATATATATATATTCTAATATACAATTATTATCAATAATAATACCATTCTATGATCTCTCTCTCTCTCATTTCATGACAAAAGAGTAAATTCAAGGAGGCATTTTTGGCTAGCAGCTGACCCTGGCTGTCCCCGTATCAGCACCTGTCTGATTCCCTGGCTCTGTAATTGCATGTTTAAAAGGGCTGGTATTTTTGCTAGGATTTTTAATTGGATGCTGAAATCAACCCCGGGGGAGTATTTTTACTTTTGGAGCATTGGCTATTTGGTCAATACCCTTCTTGCCTGAGAAAGTCAGTGCAAGCGTGCAGCCTGACTTCTTAACGGTAGTGATTTTCCATTAGCTTTTGAAACTGAATCAGCTCCCGAGCTGGGTGGGAATTCTTTATGGACTGTGTTTCTTGATGAATCTGCATCCTGGAGCAATAAGCTAAGCTCTTCATGAAAGACCAGTTCTGTTAAGTTGCCTCACTCAATACTTCCCTTCCATTGGAGGTGGAAGGAGGGTGGAGGGAGGAGAGAGGAGGAAGAAGAGGGATGGCGAAGGCATTGGGAAAATAACTTGGAGTTCTCAAAACTTTCCTGTGGATCCGCTTTGTAAATTAAAAAGTTTGCTTTTTGTTGAATCAGCCTTGTTTCAGAATTTTGGTAAATGCATCTGCCCTAAGGCCTGCAGCAAAGCCTTCCTCTTGAAAGACCTGGTGTCCTCCAGATCCTTTAGTGGAAGGTATTGGGGAATCTCTTCGTCTTGCATGAGAAAGAAGAAGATTCTCCTCGGATGCTCCAGTCATGATGGAGCATTACCGCCAGCTCATTGCCTGCACAGCACATCCCCAGTTTAAAAACGGGTTTCTTTCACGTGAAAATCTGTGCTAGCTGCTGCAAAATAATACCAGATGAAGCATGTACGCTGAGCATATTGTTGTTAGCCCAAATGGTTTGGCTTGCTTTCTTGCTTTCTATTTTTTTATTCATGCTGTCGGCAAGCAAAACCAACCAGCTCCATTATGTATAATTTAGTCTGGATTAGATCAAAGGAACAGTTTACAGGGTAGGTTTGGGCATTATTATTTTTTTTTTTTTAGCTTTTTCCGTTTTTTATAAATATATATTTATCCCCCCCCCCTCCTCCACACTCCCCATTGCCTTTCCTTATGAGCAAACTATAAATTATTCAGCAGCCCATACCAGACAAGTGCTCCTCAGGACTGGAAATCAAATCAGCCCCAGCCCCTGCAGCGGCACAGGGTGGGAGCCCAGCATTTTCGGGGAGTGGAGGCAGACGTGGGTGTGTGCGGGGATGTGGGGAGGCAGCACCCAAGCAGGCGCCGTGGAAAGGCTCCCCTGGGAGCAGGCTGGTCCCGCGGGGGTCTCGGGGCTGTGCCCTGGGACTCTGCGCTTTACAAGGCAGCCGGAGCCTCCCTGTCCCTCATCCTGCAGCGCCGTGGGGGCCGGCTGGGATCAGGGTGTCCCTTTTATAACTGTCTTTTCATCAGAAAGTCGGGGAGCTTTTTGGGAGCAGGGCCTCTGGGTGGCAGCATGGGCAGGTCGCAGAGGTGCAGCTCCTGTCAGCATGGGGGATGTCAGCCCCCCAGTAATGCCACCTTTGTGGGGACAGGGGACACGCTGGGAGCAGGGAGCATCAATGCTACACGGGCTTTTGCTAAAAGCAAGGACTTAAAACTTAACCCTGCCTCCGGCTGCCAGAGGTGTCCGTTGCAACCCCGGACGTGCTTTGCCGGGGGCTTTGAAAAGGCACAGAGCTCTGCACAGCTTGGGTCTGCCTCCTCCCTCTGCTTCCCGTTATTCCCTGCAAAATGGGGCGATACACATCTCCCAAATTCGCTGTCAGAGGAGGGACAGTGGAATCCACCCCCAATGTCCAGGCTCTGCCTTGCTGAGCAGCACCCAGGTAGGTCGGCAGCGCTGCTGGGAAGCACTTTGCTCTCTACAGCCAGGCTACCTTGCTTAGCATAAAGCCTCTGGGGTCTTGAAACCTAGAAGATTTGTTCCTGTAGCTGATGCAGGCCATTTATTACACTGCAAAGTCATTTTTAAAGCCCAGCAGAACGGTGTGCTCTGGGAATGGGGCTTCGGAGCAGCCGACAGCTTGCCAGTGCTGTAAAAAGCTAATGCTAATTTAGCAGGAAGCTGATCTAGGGAGGCATCTGCTTGCCTAAACTATCATAATCTCCCAGGCACCGCAGTATGATGCTTAAGAATTACTCACCCAGACAAGGCTTCCTGCAAGGGGTTGGGGGTGATGCAGGGACACCCGGCCCCCATGTGGCTGCAGGCACTGGGGAACGTCCGGGAGCCGCCGTCCCAGCACCGTGGGTGCCCCAGCCAGGTGCTGCGGCCAGAGCACCCATTGAGGGTTTTATCACCCGGATCCCCTAAGGGACCCCTTTCCTGGGCGTCATTCATGGGAACTGCTGCCTGCCGAGGGTTCACCTTGCAGGGATGGACAAAGACCGCTGCATGCCATTCAGGCTCTGTGCTTCGGAGGCTGCAGACTTTAGCAGGGGTGTGATCCACCTGGCCACGGTCCTCGGGAAAGTGCAGCCCCAGGTCCATGGTGCAGGTAGCATGGGAAGGAGAGGGCGATACACCCCCTGGCATGCCCATGTGGGGCTCAGGGTGCACTGTCTTGAGCTCGGGGTGCACCATGTCGCTCCATCCATCCTCATTTGGGGAGCAGCCCTGGCCCCAGAATTGCCTCTCTCCTCTTATCGCTCCCCGGAGCAGTGACCTCCCAGCCGCTGCCCTCCCCCAGCCGAAGCACGAGCCGCTCATCTGAGCATTAGGTGGGGCTGAGCACGGTCTGGGGGAGGATTTGTCAAATTCATGAGTCGTGCTCCCTCATTGAGCAGCCAAAGGTGGCCAGCGGATCCCGCCTCGTCTGCTTTTCCTTCTAATGGTTTTATTGTAAATCTCTTCTCTTACGGCTGGGGAAGATGTGCTGTGACACTCCTTAGCTGGATGGAGATTTAAAGAGCATCCAAGCGGGACACAGCCAGGAAACATTTAAAAACTCTGCCCACGAAGTTATGCTTCCCCAGAGGGAATAAAGCTGGCTGGGGCAGAGGGACGGTGACTTTTGGGCTGCACTGGGGAGGGACCCTGGTACACCCCGGGGCTGAGCCGCACGGAGAGGTCTCTGCAGCTCCTCACGGCTCCTTCGGCCCACCCCAGCCCCCTCCCTCCCCTCTCATGGAAAGGATCAGGCCCTTTCCCTGCCCCTGAGATGTGTGTGCAGGTGTATAGATCCGTACCCATCGCGCAGGCATCCCCTGGACAGCACGGCTCCCCCGCAACGGCTGTAACCAGAGATTTAAAGCCAGCCAGAGCCCTTATTTAAAGGTTGATCCACAGTGAAGCCAGGAAAGACTTTCCCAGTGCAGATGTGAAATAGGCCTGGATTAGTTATAATCAGTGAAGTGAACTGATGCATTTCTTCTAAGTTAGGTCAAGCCACAGACCTGCCGGCTCGGAGCAGTCTGTGAGTGTTTCCCATTGCAGGAGGGCTGGGATGGGGTTTCCCGCAGCCCCGTCCGCGTTGCTGGAGCGAGCCAGGATCCCCCCTCTGGCCACCTTCCCAACAAGCCCATCAGTTTGGACCAGCCCCAGCAGTGCCACCGCAAACCAGCTGTCCCCAAGATTAGTAAATGGCTCCTGTCCCTTCCAGAGCTGCGAATACAAGCAGGTAGGGACGATTCCCAGACTGGCTTCGCAAGCTCTGAACAGGCCAGGCAGCCCCAACGCACGCTCGTTTTCAGAATCAAAAATGGGTCAGGGTACAGCAGAAACATCTGTCATTGATCTATGCATCACAACAGAGCCAGCAAATAATTGTCTCTTTGAAAATCCATTATCACCTCCACCCTCTTTTTAGCTAGAAGCTTTCAGAGCTGACAAGGGCTGTGCTTTGAGTGCGGATGGTAAATATAACACCATATGGCGGAGGTATTATTGGGCTCCTAATGAAATGCCATTTTTATGCGCATGCATTAATAACTCCTGCATCTTTGTGGGGGGGGTGTGTGTATGTGCAGGGCTTGCTTATTTAACATCCTTCTTTTCCAGGACACCTTGCCGGCGTCCAGCATGAGTGGTTTGTGCCAGACACTTTAAGAAGTTTTAAGGGAGTTTTAAAGGGACAACCAAGTGTCTGAGCCCAGGTAAAACCTGTAAGAGGTGCTTGATTTTTGCAGGGCCCCAGCGCATGCCGACAGCGGGATGCTTCTGGCAAACTGCTTGCAGGGCTCGATGGCACTGGAGGCAGCGCCTTCGCTGAGCCAGCCCCAGGCATGCAGAGGGAACTATTTACTTTGCTTTAATCTCTGCTCCTCTGTGCTTTCCCATCTTCAAACACAGGTTGTTTTGCCAAGGAGTCTGCTGGCTGTTTGGGCAGATCCTCCCTCGGGAGGAGGTGGGTTGGGAGCACACGCAGAAAGCGGGGAGGCGTTGGGAGACACAGGAGCCCCCGAGCCAGCATCGCTGGGGGGACAGGGGACCCCGCAGCCTGCACGGGGACACCGTGAGCCCTCTCCTCTCCAGACCTGCCATTGCCTCCCCATCTCCCCTCTTCTGCAACAACATTTTTTCTTGCAAAAATTGCTTTCTTCTCACCGAAATACAAGAACAGCCCTTCTTGGCGGCAGGGGGAGGAAGGCTTTTCTGGAGGAGACAGGACACATCTGTCACAGCCCAGGCTTCTGCTGACTTTTTCAGGAGCCCATCGTTCACCTGAGGCACCGCTGGCTCTCCCTGGGCTCATCACCAGCCTCTGCCCCTGCTGCACCCTCCCTCCCCCTTTATCCCGGAAAATCCCATTGTCCGCAACATCCTAAAAACCTCATTGAAAGGTGAAAATTGTCTCATTGACAGGTGCTGTGCAAATTACCCTGAGATTCATTACCGCAGCAGGGGAAGGCTTTAGGAAGATGCCTGAACATTTCTGAAGTGTAGGGTTTAATGTGATTGGATTTACAGTGACTTTTTGATCGTTTGCTCTATAACTCTTTACAGACTTGGGGGCCATCTCTCTTCCTCCCTTGCCGTAGATGGAAATTTCACCATTTTTATTGCGCGGATGAAGTGTGGCGGTGGCCTGAGGCAGCCAGGGGAGCAGAGCAGGCACGTGGGGCTCAGTCTTTTGGGGGATTTGGAGAACAGTTCCCCTCTTTCTGCCTCTGTTTTCCTCTTTGCTGGATGATCCACTCTGCAAAAGCCCCGTTTTTTCCGTAACCTTGCACCCGGCTTGGAGGGAGCTGTGCATTTCCCACTCTCCAGCCCCAGGGCAATGCTAACAAACTGCTGCTGGCCATAATTCAAGTGGCTCAAAAAGCACTCCAGAAAGATTATTGCCCTGCTCTAAGACAGGAAAATGTGGCAGAGCCCTCTCAGACCCATTTCCACCCTGGAGCAAGGGATGTGCAGCAGCAGACGGCTTTGGGCTGGCTGCCCAGGGCCCGGGCTGCAGGGAGGATGCCTGGCCCCAAGCCCTCCTGCCTCCAAGAAATCGCTGCAAACCTGGAGCCAGCAGTCAGGTTAGTTTTCCTGAAACACCTTAATTTTAATTACACTTTGCTGTAGTCCCCGGCCGACCCCCTGGACCACTGGCCCCTCTCTGGAGGGAGCAGATAGGACCCGCTCATGCTTTGCAGCACTCAGAGCTGCTATATTTATTAGCATCATTTCGAGAGCGCTCGCTCGGTGGCATTTGGTACCTGAGCCGTGCGGCTGCCCAGCAGTAATTAATGGGGCCCCTTCTACCCCTGAGCTCTGCATTAGTGGACTATCAATTATTGAAGCCAAATTGTACATTTCTGAGCTTGTGAATAACCAAAGGGACTGCTGAGAGTCCAGAAGTGGCTGTCATCTTCTCATTAGGTATTTATTAAATGTAATTTAGCGGCTGTGCCTGCATGATAATGGAATCACAGCCACGCTGCCCGATAGGAGCGGCACCTGCGCGCTAGCTGCCCCGGTGTGTGAGCAGGATCAGGCCCTCCGGGAGGCTGTAGAGACAAGCACTGGCCTCCAGCCCGCATCCCTCACTGCGCTGCCGATAACCGGAGGCTGCCCAAACCTGATTGGGGTGCTCTTGGGCAGCTTCTTGCGAGGGCTGGGAGTGGGCAGGTAGCACAGCCTGGCAGGAGGCATTCAGAAACACTTCCAAAACTGCTCCGCTGTGCACCGCTGTCCTGTGTGGGACACCCCAAAGCTGCACCCATCATCTGGGCTCCCTCAATCCCCATCAGCAATTCAGCCTTTCGCTCCAGAAAGCAAAACCTTGGGCAAATTACTCACCTAGAGATAATTATTATTATTCCTGCTACTCTCTCACTTCTCATCTCCCCAACTTCCCCTGCCAATGCATTATTCCTTGTTACACTCTTCTGAATAACTCCTCTCTCTTTTGATCACTGCAGTTCATTGGAGAGGGTTGTTATGAGACCAACCACCAAGGGCAAATTTATCATAAACTTTCTGAACTTCTGGGTAAATGTAAGCTGAACTGGAAGAGCAGCTGAGCTGGGAGGGGGCTGCAGGGCGAGCAGAGCTGCCTTCAGCCTGGCAGGCTTGGGGAGTGCTGCAAGGATGCTGCCGGTGCCAGGCTGTGAGCAGGGTCTCAGGACGGCAGGTCCCACCAGCACCACGGTCTTCTATCGGTGCCCAGACCTGCGGGGCTCAAATGTGCTTTGGGAAACCTGAAATCGCTCCATCCTCCCTGCGGTGAAGCCCTGAAGCTAAAGGGGGTTTTGCAGCTGAGAGCAAGACTTCATCGGTCCAGAAAACTGCCGGTACTCAGGGCATCAGGGGGACTCCCAGGAGAGGTTTGCTGCACTTGCTCCCCTCTGCTCCCTGTAAACACGTGCAGTGACACAGAGCAAAGCCGGGAGCCCCGCGGGGCAGAGCCAGCATCCCGTCGGGACGCTGGAGCCCTGGGAGCTGAGGTTGCACTTCGAGCACAGAAACATTTTGGCTGCGCCGTGCTCTCCCCATGTGTCTTCCTTCGGTTCAGCCTTTGCATCTGTTACACAGATGATTAAATCACTCCAGCAAAGTGCCTGTGTCTGCAGGAACACGTGCGGGCTTGAGCAGAGGAGGGATTGAAAACCAAAAGAAACGCATCTTTTCTCAGTAATTTTTTTTGGTGGGAGATGTTGGGGTTTCTAATAAAAAAAAAAAAAGAGTGTTTTTCTGTCTTTCTGCAAGGAGAAGCTGCTTTTCTGATTCTTCCCACTGCTGAAATCGATTGCCAAAATGGGATGTTTGCAGCTGGGGCTTTGGGCAAAATCCAACAAATTCTTTTAAAACAAACAAACAAACAAACAAACAAACAATGGTGGTTTTTTTTTTGTGTGTGTGTAAACACGTCTCAGGGCTGGAGGAGGTTTGGAAGAGGCTTTACTCCTCCTGTTGCACATGCCGTCTTCTTTATCTCGCTGTGGCTGCCCGGAGGGGTTTGATCACAGCTGGGAGCCTGTAAACTGCTTGTAATCTACTGATATTCATAAATGACTGTGCACGTTCCAGCGCCTTTGTCCAATCCCTTTTTATCCTGGGCCTTAGGCATTAGCAGTGGAGCTGTAAATCGTCTCTGGCTCCGTCCCCAGTGGGCTGGTCCCCGGCTTGGGCACGGCCCCCAGGCTGGGGGACACGAGGGGCAGCTCGCCGGCAGGCGCGGGCAGGCATCGGGTCCCTAACAGGGCGATGCTGGCAGGGCGTGTTGGACCGTTACCCCACTCATTGCAGCCAGTGCCACAGGGCTTCTAATTCCCTCTGTACCGGGGCCAGGAACAAGCGGATGGGACCTGTCCGCACGGCTCTTTTGGAGGCTTGGTTGCTTTGCAAAGCAAAACCCCTCTCGGGGCAGGAGGCTGGAGCAAGGCTGGGTGAGACCCAGCTGCGTGTTCTCCCTTTGTCCCCAGCCCGCGGCCGGGGAGGGAATATCGCATCCACGCATCCCCAGCCCTGCACCGCCACCGGCAATGCACTGGCCAAGCCTCTTCAACCCTGAGGCAGGAGCAAACATAACCAGGTGCCCCTCGATGGAGCTGTGCCACAGCATCCTTAGCAGCCTCCGCAGCTCTCTCCTGGCAACTCTGAAGAAAATTTCTTGGTGTTGCAGAGCCCATATGCCTAAATCCCACGCAGGCCGGTGAACCCCGGCTTTGCACTGGGCTGGGAGGCTGGATGGTGCTTCCCCTCGGCAGCGCCGCTTCCCGGAGAGTTCTGCTCCCAGCAAAGACACAGAAGCGCTGTAATTGCAAATCATTTTTGTAATGCTCTCACTGTAAACGCTACTTAAGATGTCATCAATGATTGATATATTTGCTAATTGAGACTTCCCCTTGGGCTGATAGCCAGAGTGCTTTATTTCTTCTATTATTTTATGTTATTTTATGACTGACGTATTTGTGGCAGCACTTCTTTCATCTTCATTAAGCAAACGCCCTGGGGGATATGTGGTGGCACGCACCGCGAGGGCTGCCGGGGCAGGACGGGATGAGCGCTGGAGCCTCTGCCTTGCACAAAAGCAGTGGGGGACTGCTCGGCTGTGGGGGGCAGCCGGGAAGGGGCTGCTCTGCGCTGCCCTTGCTGCAGGGGGATGTTCACGAAAAGGGAAGGTCCTGCCTGTGCCTCAGTTTCCCGCCCGGTAAAGGACAGCTCAACTATTTAATGCAAAGGGGGACTGAGAGCTAATGATGTCCTGCAGCGCTGCGGAAGAGCAAAACCCTGGCAAATGTCGGCTTTGGGAAGGAGAGAAATATTTCATCATTTTTACCTGGGGGGAGTTGTCTGGTCAAACATCTCATGCAGTAAATAACTACTTCGGTAATGCCCAGGTGGAACAAGGGGGGAGCTGCCACCTTCTTCAGGTCTCAGCACCCACCGGATAAATTAGCCCACATCTGGAAACCACAAATTCAGCTCCTTGGACATCCCCGGGTCCTAGGAGGGTGCTTCACGGTGCCATGTCCCAGCACCAGACCTGCCCAGCACACTGCGATGGTACCACCTTGCAGGATGATGGGTGGCCAACTCAGCTAGTTCCAGGGAAGCGCTTTGCTTTTTCCAACACCTTTGTTTGAAAATGTATGCTTGTGCCAGGAAGCAACAAGGCTCTGCACTCACTTAAACCAACAATTAAATAATGATAATCCTCTGAATGGCCTCCAGACTTGCACTCCACTTCCACTTGCTGCCTTCAACGCTGCCTGTCTTGGAGGGGCACCAAGAACTGGCTGCAACATGTGCATTCCCTGCCCAAGAGAGCTAATCAAACCTGCAGGAAAACCAGCCCCCTGCCATGCTCACCGGGGCTGCTGGAGGAGCAGGGGACGCCTTGCATCTCATTTGCCTAAATGAGCGCTGGGATCCAGCTTTATTAGCACTCTGAATTCAGAGGCTCGGCATGCCAGCCGCTTCAGGCAGCTGTCTGCGGGCATGCCAGCGGGCCAGGGTGCAGCATTAGTGCCCATCTGGCGATGGGAGCGGCTGCGCTCGCTCGCCTTTCTGCTTGCAGAGCGAGGAAATGGGTTTGCAAATACGGGGGTATGAAATAAATAAATAAAGCGTGGCCGCCTGAGCTGTGAAGCAAAAGCAATTTTATTTCGGCGCGGGCCCATCTGCCGCGCGTCCAGAGCACCATCTTCTCCCGCGGTAAAGGAAGGTGAGTCAATACGGTGGCAGTGCCCAAATAGGTGACCCTGGCTGAGGGCCTGTACGAGGTGGGTGCTTCTCGGGGGGGAAGCTCCTCTGGGGTTCACCGCAACACCTTCTGAGACCCGTTAGGACGAGCGGTATTTCCCAGCCCCACTCCCGCTCCCACCCTGGGATGCTTCGCATCCAGCATCCCGCCACCCTGCCAGGGGACACAGCCGCCTCCCTTACACCTCTGGCAGCTTTTCTCTGCACAGCGGGGCTGGTAATAAACTATAAACAATTCGTAATGAAAACTGGCATGCCCTTTTGAGCATCCATCCCCACAGCCGCCGCCTGCCTGCAGAGGCTGCTGTTGTCCCCATGCGCCGGAGCTCAAGGGCACCGGGAGGAGTGGCGGGACAGCTCGCTCCCTCCTCGCCACTCGACTCCCAACGGCTTTCACCAACCTTGGAAATCCCCGCTGTGTCAGGCGCGAAGGGCGCGGAGGGTTTTGCTGTGGCATGCTTGCTCTGCAGGGTGCTGGCCCCACGGGGGCTCGTGTACATCCCTGCCCCCCCCAAATCCGGGACTGTCCATGCTGTGGGGGTTAATAAGCAGTCCATGTCATGCTTACAGCTACAGAGGGTCTTTCCTTGAACAAGAGCTGGGTTAATAACCAGCAAGGGAAGGGTGAACGAGGCAGCAAGCAAACCTGCAGCGGCTGATTTGCACCAGCACCGCCAGGGAGGGCTGCGTCTCCGGCCAAGTGGGGCCGTACCCCTAACAGAGCCCGTCTGGCACGCTTGGGCTTGGCAAGGCAATAGCCATTCCCTGCCCTGGGGATGGTCCTGCTTCCCAAAACCACACAGCCACCCGCTGGAGAGCAGCCCATGGAGGAGGGACCCGCGGCTCCAGCTGGCCCAAGGGAGGATGAGTAAAGCATGCAACTTGCTTTGAAGCACAATCTCTCTCCATGAGCATCCAACACTCGTAAAACGTAGTGATGCCGACTGTCATCACTGCCTGATCGAATGCAACTGATAAATGGGGAGTGGGAACTTTAATATTTTGCAGCGCCAGGAAAGAGCAGGTTGCCATGGTGATGCCAGTTTTTTTTCCCCTGTTTTTTTTTTCCCCCTCCCTTTCCTCCTCTTTGGGGTTGAACAGGAGGAGTCTGGCAGCCTGCTGGGGGGATTTATTAGCTCCAAAATAGGCCATGGTTCAGGAAAGGGGGAGAAATACTGCCGCGGTGAGCAGCATGAGCTTGGCCCTAATATACAACATGTGCTCTCTGGGAATGGGTGTAAATCAGGGCTGGGCAAATACCAGGGCAGCACGAAAGCGGCTCACTTGCCTTGCCTTATCCTCAGAGGGGATCTGTGGAAAACTCCTAAAGGATTTAATGCCACTGCTGATGACCAAGGAATAATAAAAAGAGGGGAAGGGGAAGGCAGACATTTTAAAGCCAGCTGGCAGCAGGGTACAGCCCTGGGCTGGTTGTGGCTCTCCAGAGCCGGGCATCATCCTCAGTGCCAGCCTGTATCTCTTTCTGCGGGTCATTTCTGCACAAACCTGGCTGGGTTTTGGTCGAGTCTTGCTGGTGACGCCCTCCTTGGCTGCACGGACGTGTCTCTCGTGGATAGGCGATACGCAGCAGCCCGGCGAGTGGCCGGACCCTGCTAACCTGAGCGAGCACTGGGAGCTGGTACCTCCTCGTCCCAGCTCCTGCCTCAAGCCGGACCTGCCCGTGCTGCACAGCATTGGCTCCTTAGCGACTTGGGGTTTGTTTTTTAAGCTTGTAACAGTGCACTTGAAATAATTAGCCTGAGTAGTCTAATGAAAGGAAACAAGAAATCCTTTGCGAACAACTTGCATGAAGGCGGTGGGGAAGGTTGCAGTCCCCTCTGCACTGCTCCCAGTTCGCCCTAGCCAGAGCTGCCTGAGCTGTCCCCGTGAGCCCCAAGCCCTGCCCTGATGGCACGTGCGATCCGCTCAACTCCAAGCAAAAATCTGGAGCAAGGGGAGGTCTCAGGACAACCTGAGCTCCCTGCAGACCCCTTCAGCCCTGTTTTCTTTGGCAATCCCAACAGGCGCTGCCTGTGTGCCTCTTCTGGGGTATGCAAACAACCACCGCCTTTTCCACGGGGACGTCAGGGTGGCTTCAGCTCTGCTGCTGGCCCTTGTCCCAGGAGGTCTAAGCAGGTAAAAGGGTGCTTTTCCTCCACGCAGGAGAAGGTAACGGGTAAATAAATGAGTCCAGCAGAGTGCCCTGAAATTCCTATTCTCTTTTTTCAAGTGCTGGGAAGAGAAATCGCTGATCAGTCGTGAAAGAACAAAATAAAGAAGGGAAGGTTACTGGGGAAGATGCTTGAGGATTCAGAGCCATGAGCTGGCGTAGACACACGTAGCTCCTTACATCTAATCTGAACCTCTTCCTAATCACCAGCCACAGGAATACATTTGTTTCGGGTTCTCAAATTGGCTACTCTTTTGCAGCTCAACCACAGCTCTACGGATTTACAGTGACAGGGTAATTTTTAACTGTTAGAGTGAAGTCTCTCCGCTGCAGGCAAAACAGTAACTCCCCGCTTGGGCTGGAGCAGCAGGGAGGTAGGGCTGGCCCTTGGGGGCTGTGGGATGTTGGCTGTGACTATTCTGGGCAGCATCTCTGGAGCGCCAGCCCTGCTCTGTGCCCGCAGGAGGAGGCAGGTGGTGGGCAGGAGGGCCACGGGCAGGCAGCCTGCCCGATCCGGGAGGTGCCCCGCTGTTTCTGAAGTGCTAATTGCTGCAACGCTTCCTTGGCACCTGCTTTCACACCGCGCTGACTCCCATATCCTCCCCATCTGCATCTGCCGAGAAGGATTTCAGCCCATCTGCTCCCGGAGAAGACTCGCCCAACAGCGGTCTATCACTACCAGCCCTCCCCTCTCTGCGCTGGGGGCATTTGCGGGGCAGCTTATCTGCAGGGCTAAATTCCTTCTTTACATCACCGCTCCTTTTCCTTTTTCCAGAGTTGCTGTCACCTTTTCATTTTAGGCCCCAAGGCAAGTTGTTCTTGCGCGGCAAGCCGTGGACCAGGACTGCAGGGTCGACGGCATCTCGCAGGCTGCAGGACAGTCATGCCGCTCGCGTGCCAGCGTGGTGCAGAGCTGGCACTGGCCTGCTCAGCCAGACCGTGGCTTGGTGTGAGCAGCATTAGCATCCCAGCAATTAGTGGAGCTATGTTGATTTGCAACAATCTCGGAGCATAAAGAGTACTCGGCCAGATGGTAAATTGTGTGTGTTCCTGAAAACAACAGTAATATACGCTGGGCTTGAATGGGGCTTTGGTGATGTTAATGGATCTCTGAAATGACCCTGCTTGCATGAGCTCGGAAACAAGCCAAGGCTCGGTTACAGCACAGCTTCCTGGCTCAGCCTTAAAACCACCCGCATGGGTGTGAAGGAGGAGTAACCACCCAGGAGCGCTCAGCGAGGTGAAGCCAGCACGCGTCAGGCTTGGATCAATCGCCTGACCTAGATGTACTTTATGTCCTTGGGTAAGTTACTGCTTCTCTGTGTACTACCATTTCTCCAACTTAAAACAGAGCTAGCAGCAGCAGGGCTGCCGGTGCTCGGGGTCCGGCTCCCCGGTGCCCCTGGTGTGAAGGTGCTGGACTGCCTGGGCACCTCGTGTCTGCCCGGCCGGCAGCAGCTCCCTGGCAAAACTCTGCCTCTTCCCGGTGCTTTGCCACAATTAACCGGTTAGCTGTGCCCCCTCACGAGAAGGTTCACACATGTAGGCTGCCTTGTTCCATCATGGACTTTCTCCAGACCTTAGTCCAAATGTCCTGGCTTGGAGCCATCACTAATATCTGCTGTTCTGCCCTAAAATACTAATCAAGCTGATAAAGAAATTGGCTCCAAAGAGTATTCATCAACATTTTTCCAGTGCCATCAAGCAGTTAAAAATGAAACCATTCCCAAAGACACACTGGAGCTGGTGGAGAAAAGGAGGAGAATGGCTGGTGCCTCACCCAGCGTGGGCCCATCCCTTGCCCGTCCCTACAACGTTTCTGCTAACCCTGTCTGCTTCCAGCATGGGAAGAGCAATGGCCCAGCCCCGTGTTGCGCTGGGCTGAAGCAAGAAATGATCATTAAAGTGTGCTGAAAGCAGCCCGCTGCTTTAGGAGTTCACGCTGTTTTAAGAGCATCGCTGAAATCCCTGGGGTCCTCTGATCCATATCAGTTGATTTCCCAGGAAAAGCTTTATTACACCGATTATCCCCAGGGCTCCGTTGGCCCCAGCCCTGCAGAGGAGCCCCACAGCCCTTACCCGGAGAAGCCACAATGGCAATCAGGTTTCATTGCCTCGGGCTGCAGAGGCGCGGAGGGACCCCACGGCTGGGAGCTGAGGGACCCCTCTGCGGGTGCCTGGGGGCTGGTCTGGTGCTGGATGATTTAGGGAATAAACACCAGCACTACCCAGAGTCAGTCTGACTGCTGACACCTCTACAAGATGCTGAAAGTCCCGGGCTGCGGGAGCCCTCCTGCCCTGCCTTTCTCCCCCCGCCGCGCAGGCAGCCCGCAGGCATCCACGGCACGCACACAAACACGCGTGTTACCGCCTCGGAACCTCCTCCCTTCGCTAAACTAACGCCCGCCTGCCCGTGTCCCAGCCCCCGGCTTTGGAGGAGATCCGGGAAGGCTGGGTGGTAAACATGCATACATAAACAAACAGCCAGGCTGTATTATTCATTATTACTCTCATTCTCTCTTTGATGAAGGCAGACAAAGTCACCTCTCTTTTGTGCGACGTGCGTGTTGTTTTTGCTTTATTTTTTATTTGTTTCTTTCCTTATAAAACTCATGTGAACAGGCCAGATGCGGTTTCCATAGCAACCATCTCTCTTCAAGCATCAGATGCTGGAAAAGGGTTTTTCAGTTTAATCCTCCTAGAAATCTCCCCAGCAGAGGTTGCTGGTATAAGATGATACTAAGAGATGCACAGCAGCAGTGGTTGGCATATTTGAAATCCCATGTGCTTCTCTTTGCATGAAGAACCTGCCCTTTCACCCTTTGGAAATGGCACATATCACAGTAAGAGCAGCAAATGTATCCTAATGCCTCATCTTACATTTAAACAGTCTTTCCCTGCACGGCTCCCAAAGCATTTCATGGTGATTAAGACGAGAGTGCAGCATCCTGCATCCCTGTGCTCGTTGAGTGGGGCAGAGACCAGGGCAGCTGCCTCGATCACACCTACCCCAGCCCACCCCAAGCTGCCACTGGCATTCAACGTATGGCTTGGGGTATATAAACGAGCCTCCTTTATTGAAAAAAAAAGGGAAAAAGTATCCTTAGTGCTTGGCAGGAGTGGCTTCCCATTTTACAACCATGGATCAGTCACTGGTGACTGACACGGTCATATTGGAGAAGACATATTAAATGCTGTTTGCAACCAAAACTGCCCTGCTCTGCATCCACACCGATGCACACATCTCCCTTTCTGCGGTGAAAGCGGGGCCCTCGATGCAGGCCCCTGCCCCTACTCCCATCACCCTCCGTCTCGCTCCCTGGGTTGTGTCGGCAAAGTTGCATCAATCAAGCTCCTTAAGAGGATGGATGGAGAAGGCAGGATTTCAGCCCGGCTTGTTGAACAAAGATCTATCCATTTGAAATAAAAAGCTTAGAAATGGAAGCTGGAATTTAACTAGTGCAGAATGAGCTGGTCAGCCTCTCTCTGAAAAAAAAAGAAAATCCCGTAGAACTTGACAGAAAGTAATAGCCATTGTATTTTGTTTTTTTCATTGAACAGATTTCGTGTAGGCATAGCAGGAAAGTTTGCTCTGATGGATTTTAACTCAGTTTAATTAAAATAGTTGAAACTGAGTCAATTCCCCACTCTCTAGTGCAGAAATGCAACAGAAAAGCAAAGTGCCTATTCAAAGTAAACGACTTTAGCAATGCATCTTCTAAAGGAAGATTTTGCTTGTGACGTGCAGTCTCAGCCTCCTTAACCCCAGATCTAACTGACGGTGGTAGGTTCCTCCAGGAAAAACCTGTTACGTCTCATGTTTTGTAACGTCAGGACTACGGAGTCGTCCTTGGAGGGTCAGGCGGTTTTGTGAGTTATCCCAGAGCCAAACCACCTGGTGACCCCCAGGCTGTTGGGAACTTTCTTAAAAATAACAAAAGAGGCAATGGCAATGAAAGGATTGTGACACCATGTGTTGTCCCAGATTCATTCTGGATTATGAGGCTGGTTTTGCGGGTGCAGGGAAATCACGGGGTCACGGGCAGCAGACCCTCCTTCTGCCCCCAGGCAGGGCCTGCACCTCTGGCATCATTTATAGCAGATGCAGGTTAAAATGCCTTTAAAATTTGTAGGGATGAAGATCCCGCAGTCCCAGCAAGCGACATGTACTGGTCAAATGGAATATACCTCACATCGGTGGAGGAGATGGCTGAGACTGGGCTTCCAAAATGTCACTTGCCCCTCCATACTGACTGCGAGCAGGCAAAACCCAGGCGGCGTGGGCTCAGAGACCCTTGCAAAGCCACATACTGCATGATCCCTTTGCAGGCTGAGAAGTGGAAATGAGTTAAGAGCAGAAACCAGGAGAAACTGGGATTAACAACTCAAATCTGAGCAATAGTCAGAATATTTGCAATTCACGGCAAAGCTCTGTTCCAGTTCTCATCTGTTTGCTTTCCATCAAGAGCAAGCTTCGTCTTGTGATTAAATGAAGGAGGTAGGGATCAGGACTCCCGGGCTCTGCTCTTAACTCTGCTGCTAATTTGCCGTGTTTCTTCAGAGAGGTCACGTACGATTAAATGCTCAGAGCTGGTGCAGGATCAAAATTCCCACTGACGTCAATAGGGACAACAGGTTTTTAGCGTGAGTGGAAAAATGCTGCCTGTAATGCTTCCTTTGCTTCAGCTTCCTGGGTGCAGAACTCTCCTGCCCAGTGCTGTGGATGAATTTATTTAGGTTTATGGAAAGGAACCCGCAGGGTTCCTCTGGTTTCCTGGGGTGGTGAAGAAAAGGGAGCAGAGCAATTCAGAGTCAACCTGCTGAAAAAAGAGAGAAGCTCCCCTCACCCCACCAGTTCATTGCCGAGGTCTAAACCTTGTCCACAGCCACATGAACAGCCCCCCTGTGCCACACTCTTGCTGTCACCGTGGCCTCTGGGCTTGCTGAACCTGCAAGAGTTTTGGGTGCATGCGATTTGGTGACCTTGGGGCCATGGAGGCGTGCAGGGCAGGCGAGAGCACGGGGGTGCAGGCACAGCCACGTACCGATAACCGCGCTTGCCCTGTCTAATATGCTGGCAGATGGCAGTTCACCCATGATATGCTCCTTTTTGGCATGGCCATTATGTCCCCGATTACTACCATGACGAGCAGATAATTCCTCGTGTCAGCGAGTGATGGAGAGGAGAGCAGACGGGGGAAGGTGCAGTGCTGGCCAGGCGCTCCTCCTCCACGGCCGCATCGTGCCCATTTGCCCTTTCTTTCGGAGAAGACGTAGCCCGTTATTTCAAATGCTCCTGCCAGACCCTACTTGTTTTGAAACCGATAGGCAGAAGCAGTTCCTGACCCTGCGGCTGGAGCCCACGGGCTTTTTCTGAGTGATATCCGTGGCAGATAAATTACACCCCCTTTAAGCTCTGCCCTGTTCCTTCCTTTGTGCTTCTCTTGATGCGGCTGCCTGGCAGAGGTGTGGCGAGAGCATGGCGAACGGTCCCATCGCTCTTGTTGTCAATCATCCCTTGTCAAAGTGCTGAAGGTACAATAAATCCCCGTCCAGGAAAAGGCTGTATTTACATATCTGGTTTTCAGAAATGGCAATAGGCTGTTAAGAAAATACAGGGTTTTAATCACCTGGTTTGGGCTCCTGCACAACTTCTGAGGCATTGCTGGAGGTTGGGCACGGTGGCACCGTCTGTCCCTTTATTTGCAAGTGGTCATTAGGAGTGATTAATTATAATGATGCTATTTAACCCCTTTGCAGGTATCTTTCACAATTTCCAAAGCACAAAAGTGGTTGCGTGTCCTTATCTTTGTTCAATAAACAGGTAAGTTGAGAGATGGGGATGTGTACCAGCATCTCCCCCGTGGAAGATGCCCAGCCCTAGAGCTTCTCCTACACTCTATATCCAAAAAATAGAGCACAGACAAACTTCTGTGGGTATGTTTGTAATGGGCCCCATTTGCAAGAGGGCTGATGTCACAATTTATAGACGAGCTCTATTAATGATTTTTTTTTTCAAAATAAAAGCACAGCAACAGAAATCTTCAGCCTTAAATGCTCTTCTACCCTGCCAGCCCCCACCCTGTGCCTTTTCATAGTACCAAGGAAGCAGAAAAAGAGAGCAGCCAAGAGATAGACAGGTGGGGAAAAGGAACACATCAGGGATTAACAGCAAGCCCAGCTGCAGCGGGGATGGGAGCTTCCCCCAAACCCCACCCCGTCCCAGTATAAGGCAGCACCTTTGCTGTGCTCCAGCCTCAGCAGCCGCTCAGCTTACTGACCTTAATTTTTATTTTAGCTTGAGCAACATTGGTCTGGAGAGAGAGCAGAGGCTTTAAAAGCAGCCTAGCGTGGAGCAGAGATGCGTGTGTATATATTTCACTAAGGGGAAGGAAAATTAAGGAGGGGGAGGACGTAAACCCTCTTGCTCTGTAAAGCCGTGCAGCTCAGCTGTCCCCTGGTGCTGGCCCCAGTTACGAGGCTGAGCGCAAGCATGCTTGGTGGGGTGGGGATAGCAGCATCCTCAGCGTCAGCATAAATCTGAGCGAGCCTGTGGCCAAAATGGGCTCCTGGCTTGCAGAGGGATGGAGGAGGCAACCGGAGGCACAGCAGCGATGAGGCAGGTTGCGGCAACTGGGGACGGAGTGGTTTTTAAAAGTATTTGGCAAGAGCCTCATGGGGCGTGCAGGGCTGTGGGGCAGCGAGTGCATGTTTGGGGGGTCTTGCCTGCCCACGGGCTTCCTTGCACCCCGGGTGATTTCCCCCGCCCCCACCCCATTAGCCATGCAGTTTTATGACCTTTGTTTTCAGGAGATGGCCCCATTGCAGCAGCTGTGCCTAGGGGGGACCCGGTGCTTCGGGACTGATCCTGCCTGGTGCTGTGGGCATCAGCAGGAGACGTTCCCTTGTCCTCATGGATGTGCTCTCTCGGAGCCCTTTTCTGCAGGAGGAGAAAGACCTGATATCAGGAACCACAGGACTGTCATAGCTGGCATCCACAGCAAAGCACCCACCGGCAGTGGGGGAGACCGGGACCCGGGAGGTGCTGAGCACCCCAGAATGCCCCACCAGGTCCCGCCTTGGGGCTGCGCGGCCAGGGCTGAGTCCCCCATGCAGCGTGGGATGGAGGTGTAGGGGAGAGGCAGAGGGGAGCAAAGCTCGATGCTTTTTTGCCATCAAAATAATATGAAATTCATTTGTTTGAACAAATCCCGGGGAACTCCCTGCTCTGCCTGACGCTTGTGTTTGAATTCTCTGGGGTGCACTTTGACCCACAGCTCGGAGCAATGATTGAAGGACGCAACTGAAGAACAGCTCCCAGGAACCTTGCAAAAGGAGGCAAACCTTCCAGCCTAAAAAACAACTGCAAAAACTACTTCTTTCCACATCAAACTGTATTCCATAATCCATAGTACTCTTTTTAAAAAAAAAAAAAAAAAAAAAAAAAAAGGGGGGGGGGGGCAGTGTAGGGGCAGGCTGTAGCTGAAGCAAGCAACGAGCTTCTACTTAGCATTATTTATCATCAATGATCTCCAGGCTGGGCCATGATGCATAATTCATTTTCTTTTTCAAGGCTGCATCTTGAACCGAGCCCAGTCTGGCACCTCCCCGCCGCAGCCGCGGTACGTTCTGGCTCTTCGAAAAAAGCAACTTGGGCATCTCGGCGTGCGGAGTCCTTGGCCTCTTCATATTCATGTGAATATGACAGTCTGGCAAGGGCTGCTGCTAAGTTTATCCCTGTCTGTGTGCTGCCTCGGTGCCTGTCCTCCCTGCTCATCCCCCGGTGCCGGGAGCTGCGTCGCACAAGCTTTCACAGCGCTGCAGATTTGGGGTTGCATATCTCACTTGCCTGGAGCCAATTTCCACCGGCTCAGGAAGTAGCCGATAGCTTTTAAAAATGAAGGAGAGGAGCCGTGTCCTTGTTCAAGGCTCTGTCCCCCTGCCCTGCCCCAGGCTTGGGGGGGGATGGAGATGCAGCCCCTCCTGGGTACGTGCGTGGCAGAGGGAGAGTGGGAGAAGGGAGACGGAAAGAGGAGCCAGCAGCCTTTTATTCTGGGGCCCGCTTGCAAACATTTTCTAAAAGACCAATAAATAATTAATAGCTGTTATAAGCATATTGCAGACACGAGGAGTTTTTGCTGCAGATGGTCGTAAGGACGTTGTCAGCGGGTTATCGACTGGAGGGCTCCACAATCCATCGTCATCGACTGGTCATTTATTAAAACATCTATTCATTAACTCTTTATGGACAACGAGCAGAACTTTAATATAAAACGGAAGGACCACAACCCCCCAGAATAGCTGTGCGTTGCTTTTTGGAGGCAGGGTTGTGTCCTGAGCAGGAACAGAGGCAGGAAGGATGGAGGGGGAGCTGGTCAAACTGCTCCCAAAATCCAGCTCAGAGCCAGGACCGGGGGCCTCTGATTCCCTCCCCGTGCGTCAGGCGCCATCGGGAAGCAGGTGAAGTCGGTGTATCTTTACCAAATCAATTCTCCTTCACTTAACTTTGTCTCCGTAGAGTAGACATCTCGTTCCATCAGTAATGATAAATATATCCTGCGCTGGGCAGGACTCAAATGTTTTCGGAGGCATTTCCAAAGCCCAGAGGAAGGGTCTGCCCTACCACTGCCCAACCGGTGCATACTGGTTGTTACTGGTTTCTCTCCCAGGCTCGCTAATTACCATTGGGTGGGTTCGCACGGTGCCTGGGGATGCTCGCTGCTGGCGAAGGGAGCTGAAGGAGAGCTCAGGACGGTTCCTTCCCGGAGAGCAAGAAGACATTGATGATTTATTTCACTCTCTCTCTAAGGTAATTATGTACCTAGGCAGTCTTAAAATGTGTATTTCTTTTCTCCAGCAGACCAGAACAGCCTCTTTGGTTCCATTCTAGTAAATAAATATGTATTTACACACTTTATTAAGATGGGTATTACTTCCCCAGAAGACTGGCATAACTCTTCTGCTCTGGTATTTTATGTAAAACTGTATTTGCACATTAGTTTGAAATATATATGACAGGCTAGTTGGACCACAGCAGCCTTGGCAATCACTGAGCACAACTCGAGGAGCTATGTGTGAAGACACATGCGTGAGTGTGGGTATAGATGATGCACGCAGCTTCCTCGGGACCTGTGCGTGGCACCCACAGCTACAGCTCTGCTGTAGGAGGAGGAGATGTCCTTACTGCGCTTCCACCTTTCCTCAAAATGTTAAAAAAAAATCAGCAGTAAAATGTCAGGCCAGCTCCAAAGCTGAGGATGGCAGGTGAAACTTCAGGGAAAAGCCACCAAATATGTTGCCAACGTGCAAAATTTGGCATTTGAGTCTTCCGGATCGTCAGTGCAAAACCCCTCTCCTGTGAGGCAGCGGGACCGTCATCCCCCCAACGTCACCCCCCTCCCCAGCCGGGCTGCAGCTCCCGGCCAGGCTGCTCAGACTCTCTCCATCCCTGATGGAACAAAGACTCCTGCTTTTCCCTGAGGTTTTACTCCTGGCCAAACAACGGGATGTGTCGCATTCAGCTCCTACCCCGCGACCGCTCTCCCCGTGCATCGGGGGCTCGTGGCAGAGGCAAAAGCGGCTCACACCGACCGGGGTTTCTAATTACGGTTGTTTTCCCGCAGACCGTTTTTGCTGGGTCCAACGAGCACATGCGGAGAGGCAGTCCCTGCCCCGAGCGCTGCAACATCCAACCAGCTAAAGCAGGTGGGAGTGGAAGAGAGGAGGGAGCTTTGCCTGTCCTCGAGGGCCCTGGGAGGTAGGAAAAGCACGTTTTCATGCTGTTTCACACACACGGCACGACCTCTGTACTCAAGTATCCAGCAGTAAAAATGTGGCTGGATTAACCTGACAAAGCAGCAGTCTATAGTATATTAATTCTCTCATAATTTCGTAAATCTGCTTAACTGAGAACCTCAATGCATTTAACACACATTAGTAGGTAATAGCAATTAATTTAAAAAAACCCCCAGCAATTCAGGCGCAGGCAGGCCGGGGGCTGTCGCGGTGTGTGGGTGTCCGTGTGAGCTGCTTGCCCAGCCCTGCTCCCGACCCAGGGCAGCAGAGTGGTCCAGCCGGGCTGTGCCGCATCTCCACTGCAGTGACGGCAGGCTCGGAGCATCTGAAATCTAATCGAGCATAAAAACATTGGATTTGAGCTGTCCCCAGGGGAAGTTTAATAAGCAACAATGATCAGCTAAGTAGACTTTTTCAAGTCTACTTAGCAAAAGTACAAAAGCAAAGTGCAGGAAGGAGAGGTGGGTCCTATGAGTGTGCAACGCGCCAGCGTGGGTGTGAAAGGCCTTTGGCTTAATGCTGGGTGGGGACAGGAGAAAACCAAGGTGAAATCTGGAAGAGTTTGGGAGCTGGGAGTGGGCTCAGCTCCTGGATATTCACCCCGTTGCTCTGCCGGAGGAGCCAGAGGAGATCTCAGAATAGGGCTGCAGATGCAACTGTTCAAGAAATGGGCTCTGCCTACGCTGGCTGCTTACCCTGAGACACCTTGAACCTGCTTTCAACAGTGTTTGGAGGTCACAAGTCCTACTGGCAACCCTTTTCTTGCTCCTGGCAACTGTCAGCCCTTGAATTTCAGCCCAGGTTTGTTAGAGTTGAGTCTGCACAACCCCTTCCTCACTGAGCAGGGTCCCTCCATCCCCTCGTCCCAACACCATGCTGGCTCTGTTCAGCAAAACATTTCCACGTGTGCCTGATATTAAGCAATGGCTGCTCCTGCTGGCTTTAAGGGCACTATCTAATCTCCTTTAAATTAAGCATATGATCGGGTTTTGGCTAGACTGGGGCCTCGGGCCTTAATCTCTTTATGCCCCACTTTCTCAATCTGCAAAATAGTAATTAACTGCTTCATGGGGCTAAATTGATTTCCCATATTTCACTGATGCTCATTTTGGCAATATGCAGGTTACCATTCTCCCAGAGATTGCAATTTGCATGCTGCTCAGCGAATTACATATTATATATCCACACACACACGCACAAATCTAAGCCTCAGGGAAAAAAAAATCTAAATGCCACGATGGCTGAGATGGGATGTAAGCAATAACAGTAAGGATAACAAAAATGCAATTCAGAGATTCAAAGGATTTAGCGAATGGAGAATAGGCCGAGTTGCATAAAAAGAAGGTAAGAAACTCAACTGAGTTAAGAAGTAATGAAAAGAATAATGACAATCAAACAGGATGGAAGAGCTTAATTAAGAATTAACTTTTTTCAAATAGAGCTTGGGAGAGCTGACGGTGGTCAGTGAAGAGGATGGGGGACGAACCAGAGACGTTGTTTTTAACCCCTTCATGAATGTCAGGGGAAAAGGAAGAGCAAAGGAAGTTTGTGGGGAAAAATCTGGCACGGCTCTGTCTCTGCTTTGCAGGACGTGGAGGGGTGTGGATTTGGGGAGAAGTTGACAAATGTTACGTGTTTCTTGGGGGAAACATGAAATGGAGACGGAAAAAGAAAATCCTTTCCTAAAATTACCCTGGGGATGCCCCTTTTCATCCTGATAGAATAACCCTGCTGGTTTTGGTTCCTGGGACTGGAGCACGTGGCCCGATAGGACCTGGAGGAGGTTTTGATTCTACACCTGCTGCTTGTACGTTCCTTGTTTGTGTTGGGCTGCAAACAAGTAAAGATTACGTTAGGGATGATGCACTGGTGCAGAAATGTTGGACAGATTAAATCTTGTTTCATTGTGGCTCTCTATCATGTCTCAGCACAGCTTTGTCAAATGATAAGGTTTGAAAGGCTGCGAGCTGGAGCAAGCTGGATCAGTAATGTTCATTAAGATAAAATCAAAGACAGGCTCCTGCTCTCCGTTTTCTAGAAGGTCTCATTCCATAAAAAGGTAAATTAAAAAAAAAACCAAGCAAACCTACCCTGACTGAGTAATCCTCATGGGAAACTGTGGGCTTCGACATCACGGTTTTCATTTTCTCCTGCTACAGTCTTTGTAGAGAAAAAGGACAGCTGAGAGACCAGAAAGGAAAAGAGAAGTCAAAAAGTTACTGAGCAGCATCAGCCTGGTTAAGTCTAATTCCAATGCATTGACTCTGCTCAGCTCCTTGGGGAATGAAGAAATGAAAGGAAAGGAGGAAGAAAAGCAAAATAATTGAAAGGAGTAACTCAATTTGGGAAGAATTATTCTCCTAATGATTTATGGCTTCATTAATGACTGATTGAAGAAATGATTTTTTTTTTTTTTTTACTTACTAGGAATTAAGGCGGCTGGCTGAAAGGTTACTGGATGTCACAGCAACAGAGACTCATTTGTCTCCATTTAAATACTTAATGATCTCTATCTTTCTCCTCCTCGATCGATAGGATCTAGAAGCACGCTGTGTGTCGCAGACTTTCTTGGCTTCACAAAAATGTGACCTGGTGCTCCGAGGAACGAGTGGACGTTTGGTAACGAGACACGGCTGAGAGGGCGTGAACGGTGCAGAGAGACACCTTGCGATGCCCTGTCCCTGTCCCCATCCCCGGGTACTGCTGGCCTGGGGGCTGCTGCAGCGCTCTGCCCCCCGCAGAAAGTCGCCCCCCCACCACCTCTGCTTCACATGTATGTTTTCCGCGGTCCTCTAGTGCTGGGGGGGGGTGTCTGTTTTGATAAAGCCGTTCACCTTTGAGTGATACCACTGGTCCTGGCTGTGATGGAAGCATCTATCCCAGCTAAGAGCTCATGCTCTTACTTGCATCCCCAGAGATGAAGGTATTTTTCCTTTTAATGCACCTGAAATCCTCGGCGCTGTTGCATTCGGCAAGTGCGGTGGTGAGACCCGTGCTGTGGTCACGGCGAGGGGCCGGTCTGCACGCGGGGAGCTAAGGCAGCGCTCACCCCTGCATTTCTCTGGCTACGCAGCCCTATAGGTGTGTGTGCCTGTATAAATGAGTACACACGAGATGTACGCATGCACGTATATTTTCATAATTGAAGATTTTCATATTGAAAATATACACCCGCATAATTCTCTGGTGTATATTTTTTATGCATTGATATTAGAAGCAAACACAATAAATGCAGACTGAAGACCGGTTCGCAGGGCACACATCAACATGAAAATCTCCTGATTGCAAAACCCCTGTGGGCGCGAGGCTACTGGGTTAGCAAAGCGATTTAAAATTCATTATCATTCAGCACTCCAGTGCCTCCAGGCTCAGCAGCGCCGAGTCAGGCGCACGTCCTTCAACTCTCTTCAATTAAACAGCCTCCTAAAAGTTCAGGCCCTGTTAATTGGTCTCAGGACTACTTAGTGCCATAATTGGGATTTCTCTGCCCGGCACTGCTGGCAGATGTGCCAGGCTGGGGCTGTACCGGGGCGACCTGGCTCGAGCGTGGACCACAACTCACCGCATCGGATCGTGAAAGCCGAGACTGGGTCTTGGGAAGGGAGGGCAGGAGCAGAAGCCGAGGTAACAAACAGGTCCCTTCATCCAGAGATGCGCTTTCAAAGTCTAAATTCAGCCTGGAGTCTCTTGTGGTCAGGTTTTGGTGGTGCAACGGGGTTGGTACAGGGGAGTGGATGCTGCAGCAGCATCCTTCCAGCTGCAGGATTTTTTTTATCGCCTACAATAATGAAGGTCAAACTGCCTGTCAGTCAAAGCGCGGTTTCCCTTAGTTTAGCAGTACGATTGGAAAGCTGAGCCACAGCGTGACCCTGTTGCTATTGGATATGAGCTCCATACAGATGATATGCAAACATATTTAAGATTTTTTGTCTATTTGCAGGAGCAATATCAATTTGCAAGGATGAGCTAAATTAACATAACTCATTACTTTCCCATGTGTAACTTGTGTCAAATGAACACCTCCTTTGAGGGGACTATCAAGGGGAAAATTGCTTGGCCCATGTATGTATGTATGACTGTTGTTGTGATATAATAGCAAAGATATTTTCTTTCCTCCTATAAAATGAGAAAATTCCCTTTTGCTAAGCAGAGAGTGAGCTTGTGTGGGGGCTGAATAAAAAAAGTCTTTGGCAAAGATTTTTTTTTGCCATAGACACAGGCTTGGGAACATCACTGCAGCCTGCATATTCGTGGCAAATACAACCTGCTTTTTTATGGGAAGAAAGGCAGAAATTTTTTCCCCTGCTGAAGAAAAGGTGAAACCATTTTGGAGACTTCTAACTCAAACTTTTCTCTTTTCAGGTTATCCCCTTCTTTGGTTGAAAATAACAGACTATTAAATCATTTTATTGATAATACCAATAACTGAAGTCAATAGATCCCAGAGGAGGGAGTTGAAGACCGGTTTTGGATCAGGAGCAGAATCGCCTCCTCTGAGCCATCCCGTACATCCCAGGCGCTGCCTGTTGGTCATAGATGATGAACCCGTTACCCATCACCTCCCCACGCAGGGTATTTTATATCCATTTTGCCCTTCGGAGCAGTGGCTCCTGCCCGCAGGCTTAAAAATAACACCCCAGCTGCAGAGGCGAGGGCAGGGGCACCAGCCGGTCCTGGCACGGGGCCGTAACTCCCGACACGGGCAACGTCGGATGCTTTCAGGGGATACAGAGAAAAGTAGTCAGCGGTCTCTGAAGTGCGGTGTCAACTGTGCTTATTTTCTCCTTGCAGAGGCTGCTTGCTTCCTTACGTGATGCACATCAAGAGGGCTATTTTAAGTCATTGGGCTGGTCGGTTCTTCTTTTTTTCTAAAAATCAGCTCCTACACCACAAAATTGCTACCTGAATGCTGGGCTACAGCAAAAACTAGTACTCTTGATCAGCCCTGATATAAAATGACAACTGGGGGTATCGGCGGGCACACTTCATTTGCTCTGTCAAACATCATAAATAATTTGAAGGATTTTTTTTTTTACCTTAACAAAGTGGCAGCAGCGTGCGTCGGGTCAGCCCGCGTTGAAAACTGGAGGGGGCTCGGCCGGGGAGCTGGTTGGAAGTCAAGGTGTTTAAAGCAAAAAAGGAAAGGTGCCTTGGGATCCCTGCACAGCTCGGTGCCCCAGCTATTTTCCCCACAGACCTTTGGGGTGAGGGCTGCCACCGTCCCAGCGCCAAGCACCAACGGACTGGCGGCAGGGATGCGCTCGATAAACCCCAAAGCTGAGCTGCCTAGCCCTGTAAGGGTGGAGGGGAAAAGCAGTGAACATCTCACTTTTTCCTTTGAGCGGTTACAACTTATTTTGTTAGCGCTCCAAAAAAATTTGTATGAGTGATTTTTGGCTTTTTTGTCCCCCAAGGAAATGTGAGGAAAGGAAGAACGTCAGGGATGGGCACTTGTGCCACGTCGGGGTGCAGCTGCCGAGCGGGGCTTCGTGTGCGGGCAGGGAGGGCACAACCCCACCGTGCTCGGGGGCTTTGCCCTCTCTCTGATTTTTCTTTCTTTGCCACTTTTTGGCCATGAGGTGGGCCTGCGATCCCAAAGCATGCAAGGAGGTGTCCTCCCGGGTCTTGCTTGGAGAAAAGGATTTTTTTTTTTTTGACAAATTTTAACAGCAGCAGGAACAGGTCACCCTGCCAGAAGGACGCTGGGCTCCAGCATATTCAGCCCGAGCCCCCCAGGAGAGCAGGGAGGGGAGGTGAACGGTGCTGCATGGCTCTCTGTGGTTTTTTGCCAGCCAAATTAAGGGGGGGTTTCATACGGGAGCACTGTAAAGGGTTTGGGCACCTGCTTGGGCACTGCCTCTGATGCGGGTCTGGGAGCAAGCTCTTATTAATTCAGGCGGCAGGGATGGAGAAGCAGCGCTGCTGAGCCCGCGGCTCCCCGCCAGCTCTTCAGCTGTGCTGGCCAGCTCCGAGAAAAGCCCTTCAGAAAGGAGAAAAGCCCTTCAGAAATGCCCTCGACTTCCTCGCCTGAACCAGAGGCAACGGGTCACGGCATCCCGTTCTGCGTCGCTGGTCATGCTGGCGGGTGAGCGCTCGCCCCCGCCACAGCCAGCCCCGGCCACCGGCACGGCGAGCGTCAGCGACACCGACCTGGCCTTGCTGCAAAACACAACAGGTTTGTTAGATATGGGGATGCTTTTTCAATTAAAACAATCTCCCCCCTCCCTTTGCTCCTGGTCTCAGTGGAGCCTTGGAAATGTTTCTGCACTTAACATTGCATGTAATTATGGTCTGGCTGTCTCAGAAAGCAGCCCTTGATGTACTTAGCAGCATCACCTTCCGATTTTCAAGGCAGCACTTACTAGGCAGGAGAGGAGGAGAGGCAGGAATTATCCAAGTCTTGCGGGAGCCATACATCATGCTCAATTTTTTTTTTATACCCTCCATTAGGATGGGGCACAAATGTGTGGGATGATGCAGGGCCAGGCACCACAAAGTGTCCCCTGAGTCACGGCATTTAGTGGCACAGCCATGGTTCAGCCAGCCCTTGCCGGCCTTCTGGGGACCTGGCCTCCTGAAGGAGAGCCCTGCCTGCTGCAAACAGCCTTTGCTGAATTTTGCTGCTAGCACCAGCGAGGAGAAATACCGGTGTATAGGGTCTTTGGGGATGAAGTTTCAGATTTTGATCCATGAGCCAAATTAAAAGATTATTTTTCCCCTCAATAAACAAATCCCCTCTTCCCCTTCCTGCTAGCCGAGACATCTGCTCCTCTGAAAAGAGCTTGCACCACAGAGAAATACCTCCTACTGCGTGTCCTACTGTCCTTTCTGCCTGTTTTGATTTGCATCTTTTATATTTTCTTTGGATTATGCTAGTCATACTCCTTGCTTAGATGTGGTAGTAGTGCCAGGGGGTTTTATATTATGAAATGCTGTTAACCTTTTGCTATTATTTGTCTTATACGTCCCCATGTGCTACGGATACCTCTTCTGTTATCAGAGCGGGAATCCTATAGGACTGCTATCAAACACCGACTGAATAGAGCAGGGTGGAGGGAGGGCTCGGCAGCGCTGCAGTGGTAATGAGCAGCTGTGTACGTCTTCAGTCCTGGAGGTTAATGCCTGAAGTTTTTAAATGAGGAAAAATCAGAAATGCTACGAGAGCCAGGTTTAATAGGCAACCGAGCGCCCAGCCCGAGACTCCAAAGGCAGGCCTGAAAGGAGCCAGACCGACTGATTTATATTTGCATTGCCATCCCCTGGCAAACGGGATGCTCGGAGCCGCCTCTGACTGTCTGCACTAGTTTGTTCTGTTGTGCCGGCGCGAGCGGTGCCACGCGGGGTCCCCGGCCCATCACTCACCCACCCCGCACCCACCCACCCACCCCAGCAGCAGCTCTGGGTGCTCCGGGCAGCTGGTCTGGACCCGGCTGCTTTTGGGAGGCTTCTTTAACCACGCATTTACCCTCCAGACACGCTCTGGAAGTGCAAAATTGACTTTATTCTGACAACCTGGATACCCTCTGGGGCTGGGGGACACGGCTTCGATCAAAATGATTTCACCCCTGCAGACGGCCTCTGTGCTGCGGCGGTGCCAGCGAAGCCCTGTTTTGGTGGCCGTGTGTCAGTGCCCCTGCCCTTGCTGCAGGCTGGCGGCAGCCCCTGCCCGGCTCGGGGATGGGGCTGCGTTTCGGGGCCCCCAGGCAGCACTGCCTGATGGAGAGAAGAGCGTTTCCATCCCCAGCCCTTCCTCCAGGCCGGGTGCTCCTCCCTGGTGACACCAACAAGCAGAACCTGGTCTTTATTTTAAACTGCTGATTTTTGTCAAGGGAAAAGGTGATTCTGACCAATGGGAAACACAGTTTTATTTCACTCCAAGTTTTCCAGTTCTTCCTTCAAGCCCTCAAAAAATTCCCTACTGACTCGTTCTCCCTTCCTGCCGTCTCTTTCCTCTTCCCAGACAAGAAAACTAAGAGAAACCCACAGACCTTCGACCAGACCCGCTGCGCGAAAGCCCATCACGTTTTGGGGGAGCATCGAGCTGGTGCAGAAAGGAATTTCCCAGCGGGAGGGCATGAGGGCACATTTACGCTGTTGAGGCTGGTCGGAGCTCTGTCTTACCCCAGGGACAGCAGCGAGGAGTGGCAGCCCCTGCTCCGGGCAGCCCCGTGCCCTCCCGCTGCCCCTCTCCATCCCTGCCTGGGCAGATGGAAGGCAGCAGCTCTTTAATTATTAAAATTAGTGCATTCTTGAAAACACGTAGCATGCTTTTGGCTCTGCAAATCATTGCTTTTGTGAGAGAGGAGCAGTAATAAAATTAACCGACAGAGAGGAATAAACAAGTGGCACAGATGTAAATATTATATAATCTGCATTTCCTAAAATATCCCTGGCTTGGCATCAGGAGTTGGATTCAGAAGAGAACCAGAGCAAGGATGCTGATAGAAAACAAATAATAATAGCAGGCAAATAGTAATTAATCATTCTGTATACGGGTATTAATGCTTGCATGCAAGCTCCTTGCCAAACGCTCAAGGTGCTTTATGTCCCCCCGGGTTCCCCTTCACTGCTGGCTCGGGCGGATGGCGGGCGTCTCTGGGAGAAGCGGGGAAACTGAGGCAGGCGGGAAGCCTCGCCGACGGTGCCGGAGGGCCAGCCTGCCACCCGGGCTCCGATTTCTGCAAAGTGCTGAGTACCTGCCACCAGCGCCGGGCTTTCGGCGGAGGTGTTACTGCCCGCGCTTCCAGGTTCGTACCGGGGGCTGGAGCAGATTTTTAGCAGGTGCAAAGCCAACAGAGGTGGATCCCGGCACACGCAGGGAGCCCCTCCAGCCCTCCGGTGTGGCAGGGGGAGCAGACGCGCTCGGTTCTGACCCCCAGCTAACGTTTGCTTCCAGGGAACCCCTTCCCACGTCAGTGCTGGAAAATAGCCCATCCTGCTTTCCCTTTTCACGTCACATCATAGAAATGCTAAGATTCCCTTGGGAATCTTATGTTTTAATGGTCAAATTAGTGCCAGGTGAGATCCCATACCTAAAGTCAGGCAGTGACTTCAGAGCACCAGCCCTCTCTGCCCGGGGCCGCTCCAGCTCTGGCACCGATGTGCCTGTTCATCAGCGCATCGAGCTGTTGCCGCTCCCCGGGACTGCCCGTCTGGGGAAGCCGTGGTGCTCGCAGCCGGCGTTGCGAGCATCAGGGCAAAAACACTTCCAGGAGCAACACTCAGCGCACGACCGCCTGCCGTGGTGGGGCTCAGCATGGGAAAAGGGAGTTTCTCCGGCTCACGGGGGCTTGTTGCTATTTGTCTGTTTGGCAAAACACAGAGGACAGTCACACCGAACCACGGAGACCAGACACAAGTCGGTGCGGGGTCATCGGCGGGTGACACCAGCGGGCTTGGGGAAGGGTGCTTGGGCACCCGGCCCTCCTTGGAGCACCACGCTTTCCTCTTGCTGCTTGGCAATCCAGAGGGGTATTTGTTGTAATGTGACACTCCCTCCTTAATGTCCCATGTTTGAAGTCACATTGGAGAGCCGTATCCCATCTGGTGAGTCACAGCCTCCTCCTGTCACTCGGTTACCTGCAGGGCCTCCGCAGGAGGAGTGATGACTAACCCACGCAGAGTGACACATCACAGGGAAATGTAAATATTGTCTTTTATTTTTTGCCTTCTGAAGCCTCCAGAAGAAAATTATTTTTGTTTCAGTTTGAAAACATAAGCCAGCCTGGTGTTTTCTGCCGTGGCTGGGAGAGCAGATGGGTCAGCCTTGCCTGAGCAGGCGGTGATGGGGAGATGCTGCTGCTTCCCACGGGTGCCCCCAGCCACCCTCCTGCCCCCCACCACACTGGAAAAGCCGTTTGCACAAGCGCCCTTCTGCAAAGGGTCTGGCTCTGTGCTTGGCGGAGCATCCTCTGCTCCCCTGCCTGTGGGCCATGCCGGCCACGCTGCCTGGACCAGGGATCAATATCCCAGGAGATCAGCTCTGGCCCTTCTGCATGATAGGGATTCACGACACTTCTGCTCAAAAGCCCTTCCTTAATCTGGGAGACAGCGATCGATGGGAAATTAACTGTACTTTAGGCCTGATTGCTCCAGCAGGAAGGGGCTGCTGCAGGGGGATGAACTCATTCCTCGCTCTGCGGCGATATCAAAAGGGCTCTGGTCCCAGCTGGCTCCATCCTATTTTTTTTGTCTTTTTTCTTTTCAATCAGACTTCAGAACGTTCCTGTTCCAGGAGGACAGTGGGTGCACGGGTGGGCACAGCCGCCCCCACGCTGCGGTTGATGCTCTCCTCTCATCCTGGTGCTCCACCGGCACGGGGGACGCGGGGCAGGGAGGGGAGACGGGGAGAGGTCTGGACATGGAGCAGCGCTGGGGGCATGTGGCTCCAGTCCCTTCCCGGTGCTCCTTCCTCTGTAACCTCACCCACATCGTTTACAGGGTAAATGCCCGCTGCAGCGATGCCGTGCACGACACCAGCCCTTGCCAGGGCCCCTCATGGTGCTGGTGATGCCCGGAGCCAGCTCGCACGGAGGTGGCACTCATCGGTGTCACACCGGGGACGGTCTTCACGGCAGGAGGGACAGATTTCCCAGAGTCTCTCTCATACGCTCCGAGTACCACTCACATCCCACGGGCTCTATTCAAAACCAGAACTAAAGCCAGGCACGTGTGTCAATGGTTCAAATATGATTTCAGTCTCGTGTTTGTTAGACGTATAATCGCTGCACATGAAATAGGTGGAAGACCATGTTCCCCCAAGGCATGGCCTTTATCATACGCAGCCTCCTAGCATTTAGCATCAGAGGGAAGGTGAAATCAAAAGAATAAAAATAAGTAAATGATTATAGAAAACAGTCTTCTGCAAAATTGTTCCAATTGCCATTGAAGGTTCACCCAGAGATGAATTATTTTGTGTTTTTGTATTATTACTGTTTTGAAGAAAAAATCTTGTATTCTCCACAAACCAGGTTGCTGCTGTACTTTTTTAAATGCCTGCCATCTCATCAGTGCCACATTAAACCAACATTTCAAATTCAAACCAACTATGCAAGTGGATAAATGTAATAGTAATGGCAGGAATTAGAAAGCAGGGCACAGGATTGAGGCAGCAATGATTTACGAGACCCAGGCAGGAACAATCAAAGGCATCAGATCACTTCTTTGCTGCCCTGCATGTGCCTATTTGCATTTTATTCCTGACGGCTGGATTTTAAAGCTCAGTTCTCACCCGACTGGCAAATAGATGCTGCTCTTTTTTGTTCTTAGCCCAACAAAATCGTTAGGGAATGGGTGAGAAGACTGGAATTGCTCCCTCCATGGGCTGTCGGGGTGTTATGCTTGTGCCCATCGCGGGGAAGCAGCGAGATGTGTTGGGCTGATCTCCCGACCCAGCACAGCGAGGTGCTGATCCCACTGAGCACCCCGATACACCGTGGAGTAAGGATCCCACCATCGGCGATGCTCATTCACGCTCCCTGTAGCCATCACCCGTGTCCTGTCCCGGTGGACGTTTCCCTAGCCCCCCGATCCTTTCCATGCCAAGCTGCTGCCACTACCCTGCTCTGCTCGTCCTCCCCCCCGTCCCCTCCTTCCTTCCCTGGGGGGTTTCCCATGCCGCCACGACCAAACCGGTGCGTGCCCGCAGTGCTTCCCTTTCCAACCCCAGCCATTTGCTGACTAGCAGCTGGAAATCCCGCAGCAGCATCCATCCCCCAGGGACCAGCAGTATCGGTGATGGGCTTGGGGCCGCTCCTCCAAAGGGGGAAGGGGCTGCAGATGTCCACAGGCCCTTAGGGCACTGCAGTGGGAAGGAGCTGCTGGAAAAGGGGCTCTTTTTGACTCCCCCACAGCCCTGGGGAACCAGGGGTTCTCCCTGGGGGCTTCTGTAAGTTATTCTGTGAGTGCTGGGCTTGTTTCTGGGGCAGCACACGGAGCGGAGCCATGCCTGCGGGAAGGAGGAAAGCCAGGACTGCGCCGGGCTCCCTAATGCTTATAAGAGGCTGATGGCTGGGGGGGTGTAAATCAACAGCGTGCCGTTGGCTCCCTGGGGTTTTTATGGCGATGTGCCACGGTGTATAAAACCTGATCAATAGACTTTGTGGGAATATACTAAACGGGCACGTGCGACCCTGACGGCCTTGCGCCGGTGGCTGTGACTTCGGCAGCAAGATGTGCTTTCCTGCCATCGACTGCCAAAACGCAGCCGGCTCTGGGATGGGGATACAGGAGCTGCTTAAAGAGGGAAAGGATGCGAGTACCAGGGGGTTCTGGTCAGAGAGGAGCCGCAGGGGCTCAAGCCCGCTCCCTGCCGCAGGGGACGGTCCCTCTGCAGCTCCGCACCGCGAGCATCAGCCTTTCAGAGCCCCTTCATTAATGGAGGCAAAAGCAAAATCCCGCATTGCCCTCTCGTTATCTGCCATAATAGAAAATAGAAATCCTGGTTTGGGGCTGAGTCGAGGATGATCTATGGGGGTTGCTCAGCTTTTCTTTCAGATCTGAGCGTTTTGGAGTTTCATGCCCTGGTTTTGCTGAGCCCTTGCCTGATCGGTACCTTCAGCTTCAGCTGGTTTTTACAAGTGCCTCAACTGAGCTCACCTCGTCACAAACCTCTCCACTCCCTCAGTTCATCAATACGGGGGGAAATCAATAGCGAGCACTTAAACCTCCCTTTATGCCAACTGCTCAGTGGTCTTCATCAGAAAAATAAAATAAATTAATTAAAAAAAAAATTAAATTAAATTAAAAGCAGCAAAGCTTTCCTTTGCCAGACTCCACAGGAACTTGGTCCTGGCATGGTCCCACCAACGCTCGAGGGACCCTCTGAGGATGACGCTGGTTTTGCTGAGTGGTGGTGGAGCTGATTTGCTCTGTGCCCTTGGATCCTGCCTCCTCCTTGTGTCTGCTTGACTCCCTTCACGTCCAAACTCCTGCCTCTGTGCCTCGCTGGACTCAGCAAACACTGCTGCGAGGACTCCCCATCCCGATACTCATTCTTGTTCGGCGTATTCAACACAACTTTCTCCTTATACAGGAGGGCACAGTTTGGGCTTTTGAAATACATGGCACGTCCCCTGCTTGGTGCAAAATGCTTTTCACCTTGTGAGATGTTTAGATAGCTGAAGTGAGCAGGAGGGACGGGGTTTGTTTTGCATCCCCCCCACTGCTTCAAACTGCCTTTTCATGCAGGGGCAGAAGCCAATATTTGTTGTTCAGGCTTTCTCATGCTCCTGCATGCATTTCAGCCAGCTCTTCCCTTCACCTGTAACAAGAGGAAAGCGACTGCTGTCCCTGTCCTTTCCCTCCATCCCCTCTCATCTTCCATCTCATTTCAACAGCTTGAAATTTAAACAAACAGGCAGTTTTTTGCACTTGACTCTCCCATGGCTCCAGGGGCTGAAATGATGCTACAGCGACCAGCTTTGCTTCATCATCTGACGTTGCTGCAGCCACAAGATGCAGAAAACAAAGCAAACTAACCAAATTAACCAGACGGGCATTTCTGCACTTGCCACTGTCCCCTTCCCTGTACTGAAGAGCAGGGACGAGAGCTGAGAGCCGAGAGGGGCTGTTTGCCCCTCGCCGCTACCCCTGCCTCTCGTCTCTACCCAGAGCTCTGCCCAGGCCACCCTGGGGCATCTCCCTGCCGGGGTGCCCGTCTCTTCCCTGCAACCACCTAAAACACCTCCCTGGCCTTTCCCCTTGCTTTCAACCGCCTAATGGCTGTCCCACCTCCACCACTCACATATACAGATCAGGTCTGCAAGTCTCACAGCGTTGGAAACTTTAGAAGGTCCCTGCATTTGAAAGGGGCAGTGGGGATAAATGCGAGATGCCCTCCGTGTAGTCAGTCTTTGAGCTCCACGGGTCAGTGGAACCGCCCAAGGATGTGAACTCAGCTTTCAGCTCTGTCACCCGCTCCCTTTGAGAAGTAAGAGTGAGGGGAAGTATTTAACCGTGGATATAGCTGCACATCAGACAGCCCTTGATGTCACTTACAGACCGGGATATGTCCAAAATGCCTCTGAACAAATGTTCTCATTTAGACCAGCAGTGCCAATCCCTCGTGAAAGTGGGAGGACTTTCAAAATGCGGAGACAATTAAAAATGTCTTTTTTTTTTTCCCCCCACAAAATGAGGAAATAATATATTCTTTTACCTAACATACTCATCAGTGAAATCCATCCTCATTTGCAGGCACAGAGAAATCCATCACGCAGTTCCAATTTACAGTGCTCAGCGGTTTTGCAGGAGATGGAGACAGCAGCGGACACAGGGAGGTTGCTTAATCGGTTGCTGGAGAAGGCTCTCATTGCCCTCCCGGCTCTCACACACATGAACAGGAGCTGTAAGAATACCAAAGCAGAACTTGAGACGGGTTATGTAGGCGCTTATCCGGGAGTAATGAGGATGAAGGTGCAGTAATGGGAGCCTTTGTGTCTAATAAAGGGAAATCTATTCAGAAGGCTCCCGGAAAGTCAGACCACGACAATATCAACCTCAACTAGTTGCTTCCTGATCTGAATCTCTAGGTGGCAGGAAAAAATTACACCCCTTCATCCTGCTGTGGAAACAAAAGTAACTGGGGACAGCAGTGATAAAACACACTCAGAAAAACTGCGGTGGGCGCTGCCCGATGGAGCTGGTGTGTCCCAAGCCAGTCCCACATCGGGGTGACCAAGATTGGCAAGGATTGGAGGGATGCAAGGAGCTCGAGGTCAGGGCCTTTCACAGGGTGCCACATCCTTGGGGTTTTTTTTTGCTTTTCCTCCTCTTTCCGATGCAAAGCATCGACAGCTTGGGGGTGCCTGGTTAATACATGAAGGGAGCAGGAGCAGCGTGGAGGGGGGGCTGCCGTGGGGCTGCTCACAGCCAGCCTGCTCCAAACCTCCTGGAGAGCAGAGCCTCCCTTTGGGGCAGCCGGTGAGATGCTGCATCCCAGCAGAAAGTGCCCCCAAAGGAAGACCCGCTCTGCATCTCCCTTCCTAAACTCCCACTGGCTTCAGTTCTGCCTCCCTTAATCTAGCGCAGCCGTGGCGGCAGTAGTGGTTATCCAGAACAGGATGCTGGACAAAGCATTACGATTTGTGCTGAATCAAAGATGCTCCAGCTTAGGAGCGAGGGATTAAGTCATGCCTCCGGACTTAGAGCATGCCGGCGGTGTCCAAGGCGATGCGGACACCCTCCCTGCCTGCTCGGCTCTCATAAGGAATCGATGTTTTTTTTCAGATGGGCAAGCAGCTTTTGCACCAGGTTTTTTGGTCTGTGCTTAAAGCATGAACCAGCACACTCCTGAAGAACAGCAGATGAATATGTATCCTGCCTTTTCTGTGGGTACTTTTACTGCAATTTTGCTGACGAGCTCTTAAATCTATTTTTGTTGCTGCTAAAGTGCCTTACTATCCTTTAAGGTAAATGCAAAGCTGGCCAGGTTTCATGTTCCTTCACTGTCCCGGGCTGGGGGGAACGGCCGTGCTGGGAGCGGTTTGCGGTGCCCTCCTGGCACCGACCGACGGTGCAATGTTGGTTACACACTTAAATTTGGGTGAAATAAAACCTGTCAGGGGGAAGATGTCTGGCTCGAAGAGTCTTTTCACAGCAAACGGAAGGAAATAAAGGGCAGGCAGCTCTGTCAGATGCATAAATGTTTAATCAATTCTTGCTTAACTCGGCAAACCTTTCTCAGATAGAAAGTTTGCAATTATTACCTGGATCAAGACAGCTTAATTAAGCAATTAGGATGTAAAGTTAACAGCCCTTGCAGAATGAGTTGCAGTGCTTTAATTTCAGAATTGCTCGTGTATGTAGGAGAATAATGGTTTGGGAAAAGACAATTTTTTTCCTTTTTCTCCCCCCAAAACACCACCACCATCAAATTAATAGGATAGGTCACATCCTGAGTCACTGACGGGAATTTTGCCTGAATCAGGATGCAGTAAATCACTGAATAAAGCTCCATCCTCAGCCTTGCACCAGCCGGAGACGATGGCTCCTTGGAGAGGAGAGACAGGACGTCTCTCAGACCAATTTAAAGTCCCTCCTGTGGCTTCCCGGGAACCGCACAAGTAAACAAGCCATGAGACGGCTCAAGGGAGTAATGTGCTGGTCCACCTCCAAAATCTACTGAAATGGGGCTGCAGCTTTCTAATGATTTTCAGCCAGCACCAGACTGCAGTCGGAAGGGGCAGCCAGGGTCGGGATGCGGAGTCGAGAAGCACAGGACACAGGGGCCAGACATCTGCCTAATTTGCATGCTTTCTCCATCTGTTTAGGGAGACTGTGGACATTTTGGCAGCAGAAACATCCCTCCATCTCAGCGTCATGAAATACCAGCTGAAAAGAAATGGCACGTGCTAGCTCCTCACCTCCACCTTGATGGACCTGACTTGGTGTCCTATGAGTAAGGCATCTCCATGTCGTGGCCAGCAGTACTGCACGGCACAGCTCCTCTTTCTGCTGGTTTGGGGAAAGCCAGTATTTCACTGAATAAGCCTACCGGGTTTGTAAGCTCCTTAACCTCCATCTCTGGTGACCTAGAAACACCCCAGCTCCTTTGGTGTCCCATGTGCTCACATCCTCCCCTGCCCACGGATGGATTTGACAGCTCCTGATGCTCGGAAGACAGGCTAAGCCCGAGGCTGAGCTGAAGGAGTGTAACATGACTGAGGAAAGTATAAAGCTGAGTGATTTTTGACTTGGGTCATAAAATCTTTATGGTAAGTAAGACGAACCCCTTGAGGCTTGAAATTGTAAAATTCTGGTTCTGGGCTGTTGGTCCTGGAAATTAAATTCCCATTCTGTAGTCTCAAATGTGCCTTATGCAATATTCAGCGGTACCATCCGAGAGAGAAGTGATGCTTGCCAGCCTACATCCCACCACGACCACCAGGAGGTAATAACAGGGGCTATGCTTGGTCCAGCATTCGCTGGTCGGAGCAAA
The DNA here is from genome assembly GCF_965638725.1 of Aptenodytes patagonicus. Classification (NCBI taxonomy): domain Eukaryota; kingdom Metazoa; phylum Chordata; class Aves; order Sphenisciformes; family Spheniscidae; genus Aptenodytes; species Aptenodytes patagonicus. The sequence goes on along the minus strand of NC_134966.1, from coordinate 9,747,247 downwards.
CATGAAAGAAATGATGGGTTTGGAGCTCACAGTAAAAATTATGAAGGAAGTGTTACACTCTGAGAATAGGGCTATTTCTCCACTACTTCCACTCCTGCAGTTAATAGCATGAATCCTCCAACACATCCATCCAAATGTGTCTGAGAGAGGGCTCCAGCTTGGACCCTGGCCAATGCTGGCAGTGCTTTCATTGCTTGGACAGGTTTTGGGGTTGCCCCCTGCTTTTTGGGGTCTGATCTAATGGCAAGTGAAGTCAATGGGAATCTTACTGAGGACAATTACATGCAAAATAGATGAGCAGAAGAATGGGAAAGGAAATGGGTTTCCATTTCAGAATATTAATTTAAACTGCTCCCTTGGGGCTGTCCCTTTAAGGAAGTCTAAAACCGTATTTAAAGACTGCAGGCACAAAACACAGCTTTTTCTTAATATCTTTGGGTAATTAAAATCTGGCAGTGGGGGAGGATTAGCACAGGTTATATATAGTATTTCAATTTAAACTTCTTCTGATCTCTTGAAGTTTCTACTTATTATTTTTTTAACAACCTTTAATCTGGCTACTCTAGATCTGCAAATTAGACCTAGTGAGGTCCAGCTCATGTGAGACACTGCTGACACGTTTGATTTGGAAGATGATGGAATAGACTGAGCTGTGTGGGCTGAGGATCTGGCCAGAAAAACACCTATGTGGGAAAACTGACCTTGACTGGAATTAATGTTTTGAAAAAGTGAAGACAAGGCTGAATTAGCCGAGATTTCGAGCCAGAGATGCCCAGACGTGGTCCTGCCTCCATCACGTGCCCGAGAGCCATGCCCAGTGCCCGGTCCAGACTCGAAGCAGGGTTGTGTTTCCCCATTGTGGGAAGGGACCAAAGCGGCTGACCCCAGAGCTGGACCATCAGAAAGCTGAGCGATATGGACAGGAGGAAGACAGAGGTTTTAAGCAGGAAATTCAGGACTTCAGTAAATTGCAGTGCAGCTCAGAAGCATGACTAGGAGCTTGCAAAAATAGCTCGTGAACTGACCATCCTGTTGGTTACGTACAAGAGCAAAAATAGGAGGCTGGTCCTCCATCACGCTGCGACGGATGCACACCCAAGGGATGCCCAGGGACTGGTGTGCTCCAGGACAGGGCGATGCACCAGCCACCCTAACCTCAGCACCCCCACTTCCACTGGCCTTACTCACGTGGGAAAGAACAGCCCCGAATTCAGCAGATAATGATGCAGCCTCTTTAGGCTCCCCTGACAGAAAGCCTCTTTAATAATTAGTCTATAAGACATGGTTGATTGAATAGGGAAAAAGCCAACAACAGTGCAGTAACCCAAATCGCTGCTTGATAGCAGCCTGTTGTTTGTTTCCTCCAACAGTTCTACAGGACGACTCCTTCCTCACAGCTCCATCTCACCTTGAAAGTGCCACAGACCTCGTATGCAGGGAAATCTAAAATACAACACTCAGATGCCCATTGGCTCCCTTGGGGGGACACCACCACATGCATTTATTTATCATTGGACATTCCAGCTAGAAATACAATACCCATTGTAATGTGTCATGCTGAAAATATGGCAACATTTTTTATTCTCCATTCCCCCTCCTTCCGCCCATCAACAAAAGTGGGTGGAAGTCAAAATTGCTGAGCAAAAATATAATGTATGTACATAAGGAGAGGACGCAAACGACCGGGATTACAATTTATTGCGGAGACCGTAGGCGGCGTATGTGATTGCACACAAGGAAATTGCCAGAGATGCAGATATTTTGCAGAGCTTCTTATTTACTTTCTTTTTTACTTTGCAAGTAAATAAGATATTCAGTAAGAGTTGGCAATTTTCTCACATGCAGCCTCCAAACAGCTTTCTGTTTTTGATGATGCGTAGTAATTCCAACATTTTGCCTTAAAAAACAACACACACACACAAACCCACCCAATCTTCCACACTTTATATTTGCCTAATGGAAAAGGTTTATTCTTGTAAGAAATTACTCTTCATTTGTGAAAACCATTTGGTTACTTAAAAAATCACTACTGAGCCGTACCGATGTGTGGTATCGTACTGCTGAAATACCCCAGCTCTTTTTGAGATCTCTTTGGTATCGATATAAAAGTCAGACGACATCAATGGGTCGGGGAGCTCGGGAGAGCTGTGAAATATCCATCCCTTTGGCATCTGTCTTCCTTAGCTGCATTGACTGGAAACATTAGATGCAATTTCTTGGAGTCGTGGCCCAGAATGACAATCTGGAGTGAGGGAAGGTGGTGAGATGGGTGAGAAGCGAACCCAGCCATGCAGTCTGTCTCCAGGAGAGGGTCAGCCGAAGCATGGGCGTCACTCCCAACCAGCTGCTCGGGGATCAGAGCCATTTGCAAAATGAGATTTCCAGATGGTATAGAAGCAGGACACCACCAGGCCAACCCACTGTGGTCTGTCAGCAATGAATATAGATAGTGCGGAGTATCACATTACCAAGAGGAGCATTTATCCTCATAATCAGTGGCATGTTTTGTCCTCTCTCCTTCTTGGAAGAGCCCTCTGGGGAAGTCACTGAAACACTTCTGCATCTGCAGGCAGCTCTTGTAAGGCCCCAGCCTTGGGGAAACGGGGCCAAATGCAAAAACATGTATTTCATTCATTCATTTGTTTATTTTTAGGTGTCTAACTGCCATTGGAAATCAATGGTCATTAGACTGTAACTGCAGGCTTCAAACCTACCCCTCAGCTGAGTGATCAAGGGAGAGGCTGCAGGAGCCAAGTGACTGATCCTGCGTCGCAGTTTGAAGCGCGGCTAGAAGTAGGAAGGGGAGGAGGCAGGGGGAAGAGAGAACTTCGAGGGCAGGTATGAGACAAATGAACAGCTTAACTCCTGCACCTTAATATTTTTAGCCTAACGAAAGGCGGCCTTGCATGACAGTGGCATGTACATGTCAATGTGTGTGTTCACGTGCCTTTCCTTTCCCTCTCCCAACATTTGAGCCCATGGTCGATATCAGCTGATGCTGACAGAGGCTGAGAATCTCCAAGATATTAAGTTCCTAAAAGTTTTGGCAAAATAAGTAGAGAGTCTCCACTTTTGTCCCCGGAGGCAAGTGGCTCCAGCGTGACCTCCCTCTTGTGAGCAGCAACGGGAGAGAGGTGGGAGGGAAGGGCTGGGAACTGCGACTCCTCCTATTCCCAGCAAAGACTTGCTTTAAATATCACCTGCCAAACTCAGCCTCACCTCCAGGCTTTCAACGGCATCATGTCTAGATTTTGAGACAGCTGTTGAGGATGCCTAAGCCCATCCATGTCCATAGACCCATGGATAGATTTTCCTGAAGTTTCCTGCACACTATCAAAAACCAGGTCATTTAGGTGAGTGCGCTGCTATCAGCCATGTCCTGGGTACCACTTCTCATCTGTCACCGAAGAGACTAGGCAGAAGAATGACTTGCATTGAAACCAGTGGCATTAAACATGTGCACATGGCTCAGCTAGAGAGGGCAGGAGGCTGAAGCCAGCCCGCACGATGCAGAGGTGGCTGCATGCCGAGGTTGTGCCTTGCGGCATGGAAAGCTCCTGGGAAGATGCATCTCAGACACTGAATTAGCTCCCTGCAGCTTGAAAAAGGCAGTGAATAATGTAGACAGGAAAATGAGCATGGGACAATCTGTCTGTCATCCAGTTTATCCAAATATTGTTATTTTTGGCTTTGTTCGAGTTTCTTTGCAGCTCAGAGGCACATCCCAAGATCCCAGTGCTTTTGATCTGGAATGTACTGAATAATTCCCTTTAAACAATAACCAAAGAGGAATTTTTGACGCTGCCACCATAGCAATGACTGATGTCATAAATGTGGGAACATGACTTCATGGCAGGACCCGAGTTCAGAAGGAACTTTTGCTCAAGAGCAAATATCACCTGCAGTAGAGTGGGGAATACAGAAAACTAAGTAAACAGCAGATCATTGTTTTGCATAAATGCCCTTTTACCTCAAGAACTGCTGAGGATGAACGCCCTTTTCCGAGGCATCAGACGGGTCGCTCCAAGTAGGGCTCTCCATGTGGAGAGCATTGGAGAAGTGGTTTTGCAGGTACTAACCCATTCCCAGCCCTCCCTTGGGGGCACCTCCAGCATTGGACTGCGCGAGCGATGAGATTGCTAAATAATTCCAATGAGAGAAAGGATTTCTCTAGATTTTCTTGGCACTCGCAGCACAGCAGAGCTGTGCTGAGCCTGGACCTCGGTGGAAAGGAGGGGGTTGTTACCCAGCCCCTGCTTCCCAGGACAGCCGCTCTGGCTGCGGAAAAAGCTGTCCTTTTATATAGGGAGCCTTTGCACTGGATCATGCTGGGTCAATACAAGCCATCCGGGTAAATGCAAGTCATTCTGGGTGAATGCAAGCCATCCCAGTGAATACAAGCCATCCCAGTGAATACAAGCCATCTGGGGGAATACAAGCCATCGCCGATGGCTGCTGCAGCGAAAGGCTCTGCTGGAAGAGCCCCTCGCACATCCTGGGGACTGCTTGCAGGATGGCTCACTGCCGCTGAGCCGAGTGGCTCTTAAAAGGCATTCTGGACAAAAATAAAATGTACTGAGGCATTTTAAATTCAGCCTGGAGGTGATCTCTGTCTGCAGCCCTTGGTTCACATCACCATCTGGCAGGAGAGGCTGAAATCCGTTTCCATCAGAGAATTTGCCAGCAAGCAAAATAAAGAGAAGGTGGGAGCTGGTTTCTCAAAAAGCAAGGACTCTTCCAGAGCCCCCGCTGCCTGGCAGCCTCCGAGACCAATGCCTGGGGAAGCAGGAGGCTTTTACTTGTGACCGTGTTGTCACTGCCTAAATATGCAGCGAAAAGCAAACCCAGAGAGGTCTTTGTCTCTCCCAGTCTGTGATACATGGTCTGGGGCACTGGCCAAGGCTCAGAAAATTCAGCTGCTCCTAGACTAGCTACTTAAAGGATCCTTTCTTCTGGTCTGTACTTCTATAAAACAGAAACAAACAACTTCTTGGGAGGGTTTCATGAATATTTCATGAATAACTTGAAATCTGAGGGTGAAGACCAAACCCCAGCATCCCACTTCAGTGCCCAGTGCTCACTGCCCGCAGACCCAGAGCCCAGGCGAGGGAGAAACCAGGATGCACGCCTGGACATTCAACGTGTATTTCAGCCTGAGCCCAAAATAAGGCAGATGAGAAGGTGAGCCACAGTTCTCTAAAGATGTTGCGTATCTATGCACATATTTCAAATAATATTTTGTCAGCCAACATTGTACAACAGAGAGGATTGTGTCTAAAGGGAGTCTGATTTTCCTACCCGTGACGGTGCCTGCCTGCCAATAACAAATAGATTCATTTATAAAATCGCTGTCATTGTCACCAGGCAAGTTTCTCCAGGGCTACCGAGACACAGGCCTCAGGCCAAGTTATATTGCTCGCTTCATCATCCCGCACGGTTGTGTTGCCTGCACCAAATTTTCAAAACCTATTATTCACATCAGCCTGGGGTTTGAGGAAACAGATTTCCAATAGTTTGCAAACATCATATTCGGAACAAAAGCCATTTCCCTTCTGCAGAAAAAATAAAGGAGTGTGCATTAGAGGCCTCAGCGGGTCCCTGCCACGAGACCGAAGAGCAATTTTGCTGCTTTGTGGGTTTTCCACCCGGCTGCGACAGGCAGGGGACGCAGTGGAGACCCCGGACACGAGCGCTGGATGCTCTGGAGGTGCCGACTGGGATCCTGGCAGACACACCGCAGACGCGGGAGAGCTAACCCTGCCTGCCTGCGCAGCAGCTCCGCTGTCTCTAAAAAACCCGACAACCCCCATGCTGCCCTGCAGTTATAAATAGCAAAGAGCAAGTCTGAAGCACCGCGGCGATGTGTGGTTCGCCTTAAAGTCACAATTCCCACCAGGCTGGGACAGGGACGGCTCGCGATGGAGAAGCTCAGCGATGCCCTGGGGAGAAGGTAGGGAGAGGAACCAAGAACGTGCTTGCTTCTTCCTCCCCTGCCACAGCCAGGTTCATGGGAAAGAGAGGTCAAGGGCACAGTTCAGAGCATAATTTGTTCAGGGGATGGGCTTGAACAGCCTTAAATCTCCCCCATTTCTCACCCCCTGCTGCAAGCGAGCCCGGCAGGGGCTATGTCCTCTCCAGGGGCAGGGCTGGAGGGCTCGGCACGGCTCCCCTCCCTCAGCCACAGATTTGATGGCGGTTTCCGTTCTTAAAAGATATTTCCATTTCATGTTCTGGCTTTCCTCCTCCCTCCCCGGTAATAACAGCATTTCACCCACTGAAGTGGGACAAATGGCTCGATGCTGATTTCATACTTATTTGTTGTCCTTGAGATTAAGTATTCTTAAATAATAACACCAAAAAGGCTTAGAGCAACAGGTGAAATTCTTCTGAGCTCCCATTAATTCAGCGCAGTGAAAAGGCATGAGATTAAAGGGGTGGGGTCAGGCTCTGCCCGCAGCAAGGTACAGGATTTATTTTTCCCGAAACAACAGGGCTTTTCTGAACCAGTGCATACACGGTTTCACATAGAAGCTTAAAATCGGGGGAACGTTAATCTGCTTTTACGGTCCATGCCTTTAATCAAAGCCTGTTGTAATTAACGTATGCACTAATAACTCTATAAATGCAGGACAGATTTGATAGGAAGAGTTGGCACAAAATGAATTTCAACCAGAAAATGCAGTTCAGGGTGTTTCTGGCTGTGGGCTCAATCAAGAGCAACCAGCCTGCTGCTCCGCAGCGCGGCCGGTCTCCGCTCGCCTTCACCAGCGTACGTGTGCCCTTGCAAACCCAGGAGCGTTCGCATCCTGGAGTAGGGGCTGGAGGGCTCCAGGGAAGGGACCACGCTCTCCCCGCACCACGATGTACCGGTTAAATTCTTCACATGCAAAATCCCAACTGATCTGGTGAACGATGAACACCAGAAAAAGGCAGCACGGGGAATAGGACGCATGGTTGGGTGCTCTCCCCCGCCCCGCAGCCCCCTCGGGAGCTGCCACCCCACGCGGTGGGAGGGTGAAGCCGGCGCTGGCCATCACGCTGCCGAGCTGGACCAGATGCAAAAGCCACATCTGGAGGCAGGCTGGAAAGCAACGCACCGGCATCACACCACTCAGAGTGCCAGCGCGGGGATGGAGAGAGCCAGAGTCCTGCCATGCCATTAAATATTAAGTACTTTCCTTAAGAAAAACGCCTTCGGTTACTGGGCGGAGAGAAACAGGGAAACTTGTTGAATTAATCCAGAGATTTAATGTCCAGCTGTTGTGGAGTTTACAGGCATAAAAGATTATTGTGCTCAGAGGTCCTATGCCACAGAGACTAACAATTTTTGCTGCAATGGGGCTATCAAGAATTGGGATTGTGTTTTATGGGGCTGATATATGACTCTATAAAGGAGAGACAAGATCGCTTTCTTGTCTCTTTGAGTGGCTAGTGAGTCGTGCTACAAAGCTACAATAAACTCGGTTTGAGCATTCAAGGATTCCAACGCAGCAATGCCAAAGTCTTCATATTATTACTATTAATTATTACTATTATTACATTAATTTCCAAGGCATCAATCTCCATACTATCTGGGAACTGTGACATAAATTCAGCACAAAATTAGCATACATTAGCTAAATTAATGTAACATACCATATGTGGCAAAAACTAACGTAACATAATGTGGAATAAATTACAATAATTTAACATTGACTCTCAGGACTTGATGAGACTGTAAATCTTCTTTAAGAACTAAGATTAAAGCTAGAAACATTCAAAAGTGGATTAATTTTACAAAGGAACAATCTCTGCAAATGCAGTGTTTTGAAACACATTTAGTAAAAGGTTTCATCCAATTTGCCACTTAATAGCATTGCTTTGCAATTACAACATTCCCTTTCACCGAAAGCACCTGCAGCACTTTACAAATAATAATTCACTTGCACTGTGTCCTGTGAAGCCAAAGAGTATCAACATCCCCAGGTTTTGCGCAGAATGAAAATGAGTCGTGGATAAATTAAACCATTTGGCCAAGCGAGGCAGAGGCAGGGACCATGTCTCAGAAATCCCGACTTCCCGTTCCTTCCCTGATCATCCATCAACACGCCGCTGCTGCTCCTGCTCGTGTCAGTGATTAAACCTCTTCCCAGCTCACTCCGCTCAAACACCAAACTCTAATTTCTGTATGCAATGAAGGGCAGAGGCAGAGCCCCGTGGGGCGGAGATGCTGGGCTCCGGCCGCTGAGGTGACCATCCCCGGGCGATGCCCGCCCCACCACTGCCCTCTGCTCTCCTGCCGTTCCGAGGAGGACGTTAAAACACTTTCTTCCCACCACCGGCTTTAATGGAGGGGATGTTTTTACTGCAATAATCACGCAGAGCTCAATTTCACTCCTGCTGAAACCAACCCCCCTGCTAGTTGCTGGTTTAGAGCCGACAGCAACCCAGATCTCGCAGGTCCCCATCCACCTCTGTTGGGTACCAGACAATATCCATACAACACGGGGAAACTCTTCACCTATTTCTTTGTCCCCATGTGGTCTGCGTTTTGCTCAGCTAATCAGAGGAACACGAGCAGCACACGGAGCTTTACTGCAACTCCTGCACTCGGGTCTGCTGGGAGGAAAACCAACTGCAATTTCCCCTCCATGTAAAGCATTTTGCTGCTGTTAGCTCTGGAGAACTGTGCTCCTCCGCACCTCAAGGGGAGGAAGAGAGAGGAGGGAGAGTCAAGACATTGCCCTTGAAGAATGCAGGAGCAAGTATATTAGTCATAGAAAATCCATTACTCAAGATGATGAATGCCCTTTCCTGCTATGTTGCTGTTAGTTTCCAGAATTAAAACCCAGACACATGTTGCAGCTCTGTAAGGACGCTAATTTACATTACAAGTCCGCAGATCACAAAACACAGAATTTCGCTGGGTTGCAGAGTTGGTCTGGCCGTTGGAGAACTGCCCCTTGCCAGCCTCCACTATTAGGAATCCCACCAAAGGACCCCAAATCCCCCACGGCACGTGATGGACCACGAGCGATGCTAGAGAACATCTTTATCCCCTTCCTCTCTGAAGAGTCACTGTATTGCCCCGTCTGCACAGGCCAAGGGAAGGGGGTGCATCTGGGGGAGCCCCAGGGAGGTATCTGTGATCAGAGCAGAGAGAGGATTTGTTCATCAGAGAAGAAATCAGGGGTGGCCGTGAGATCCAAATTCAAAGAGCTGCTTGTGGGGAAGACGAGGGGGACTGGTGTCTCCCCCATGGACCATCCTGAGCCACGGGAGAAACCTGCTGATGTGCTCCCATTGCTGGAATGAGTCCGTAGAAAGCAGCAGCCATGGCTGGCAGTGCTGCGCTGAAACGACATTCCCACAGAAATTGCCGTTTTCATAAATGCAAAAGAGAGAGAAAGGGAATTTAAGCTGGGCAGAGGATGACGAATGCCTCAGGGTCCCGGGCACCACCCTCGGCAGGAACCTGCTGATGGAGGGAAATGTTATTTTTCGATATTAAACCAATCTCAAACTGATTCAGAATCCAGTGACAGCGGGGTGATTTAATCAGCTGGTCCAAAACATTTCACCTTTGGAGTGAGAAAATACGCTAGCGGAAAAATATCAAACGAAATGTTCCAAACCCATCTGAAATCAGGTTTTGTTTTTTGCACACCATCCTTTGAGGTGTTATGACACAATGCCAAAATGTGGAAACACAGGGATTTTCTGAGGAATAAAAATTTTAGATTTTGCTTATTCACAGTTAGCCGTGAGTTCAATATTATGAAGCAGGTTTTAAAGCTGTAGAGAAGGTGATGAAAGAATATTAATGATATTCTTAGATGAGCAGTAAAATACACTGATGCTGCTAATAAATTGTAGCTACTTTTTTCACCGTTGGGATATTGGATGGATCCAAGCTGATCTGTGAGACAATTTTTGTTGTGCTTTGCTGGAAACCGGTGGAGGAGAAAGGTTAAAATCGGCGGCACTGCCTGTACTGGAAAGACACCACGAAACCCGGTGGTGATTCATCAACTTAGAACAATGCAGACCATGCCTGAAGGAACTATTATAAACCCAGGAAGGGTAGCATAAAACCTCCGAATTATTCATCAGTCCCCAACCCAGGCCTCTGCTTGTGCTTTTTGTCTTGCAAATAAGATGTCAGATCTCAGGAGGCTTAATTCAGTGTCTGCTTCCCCAATTTGGTGGACCATCTATAACGATATGCCATTAAAGAGCCCACATTCACAAATTTCTACATTTATTGGCTTCATTTTAAAACATCATGGCTATCTTTTTATGTCAGCAGGAGATACGACAGGGCTCTTCAATGAAGAGAAAAGACTATAAAAGGTGCTAATAAAGAAATCAATCTAACATTATAGCACATATTTAGAATTAATTCTACCTATTCTCCCCCCCGAGCAATAGACAGCACCTAATAACGGCAGGATCATCTGAAAAGGTATATCCCTTGATTTAAAAACTGATGTGTGTCAAGGTAATGGGACTAAAAATGAATTGCCATTTCTAATAGCTTCCCACTAGCATCTATCTCACTGTCAGGGCTTCCCAAACAACAGAACACGAAGACGCAGCCTGAAATTAGCCCATCTCATTTTAAGACTCTTCCTAATGAACTTCTGAATGAATCCCTGCTATTTGGCGACATAATTTGAGAGTTAAATATCAGCTAACTTTTTATTTTTTACGTACTGATAACACAGGATGGGTTCTTCACTTAGCAAAGGTGCCTTGCAGAATAAAACAAAGTGAATTCTTGGGGGGGAATTGGCGCTTTTGTTGCTCTCTTAGCAAAGAAGAGGAGCGAGCAGCCCCCCGCCCTGCTCCCAGGCACGGGGCAGAGCCTGGCCCCGTACGGGTTGTCGGGGGCTCGATGGAAAATGAAGCTCCTGTTTGGGAGATCATCCTTTTTCTCCCCTCACAGAGGGTAAGCGTCTGGCCCGGGGCGGCAGAGCAGGCAGAGGCAGGCAGGGCTGCTGGTTCGGGCGGGCTGCACCATTCCCAAATTTATATTCCTGTGTATTGCAGCCTGCGGTCTCAATTGACGATCGTGTCCCAGTTTTAACTGCAGCCTTGACACCACTCTGTTTCTTCGGTGTACAAATCTGTCAAGGGCGCCAGCTGAGACAGTACATAAAAGCATTTTTTTTTCCATTTGCTCGAGTCTTAGAGTTTTACATATCCGAAGAGAAATAAAAAGACGACGAGTCTTTGATATTCCATGGCACATCTCGTGCAAAGATCACTTAGTTTCTTCACAGTGTCACCACCCAACTCACGATATTAAGCCTGCTGTTCGAACGGGGGAAGAGACGCGGCTTGGCTCCCTGGTGCAGATGCCTAGTAAAAGATGTAGAGGGAGATGGACTCAAAATAAATTTGGGGCTTTCCCTCTCCTCCTGGCAGGGCAGACCCACAGCACACGGAGGGCTCAGGCTAAGGCAGGGTCGATGCATTCACACCCTGTGGATGTAGATACCCTCGCAGGTACCGATGCCTGTGAATCTCCCCGCGCAGAGGACAGCTGGTGAAGCAGATCTGACTCGGACCCAGTGCTCCGGTCCGACTCCAGCTTTCCCAGTCCTGGGTGCAGGCTGGGAGTGGGGATCCTTGTAATTGCAAGGACCGTCCCTCTGGGTACCAGAGAAGACATTAAAGTAGCTGATTGCAATTTCCATCTTCCAAGGGGTTTATTAATAAACAGTGCGGGTAAATATCCTCCTTCCAATTATGACAAACACCTTGAAGGTATAGTGTCCTTTTAAACAAACATTAAATGCCTTATTAAATCTAAATTAAATGCTCACTAAGGGCCATTCATTGACCAAAAATGTTTCCAAAAGAAATGAGCAGGTCACCTCACTGCTGTATTATTGTTCGACCTTGGCTTCCCTGAGAGACAGCCCTAGATAATGCACCAAACACTTGGCTGATGAATAGCTCTGACGAAATGCTCTTGACCTTAGGAGGCACTCCAAAGTGATGAACAGTTAATGATGAAAGGCTCCAGGAAGAGATTGTTCTAATTTCTGGCCATAACACGCAATTTTCGGGCCATTGCTTGGGGGGGGGAGGAGGGTACAAGGAACAGAGACAGGAGGTTATATTTCAATATTTAACAAAACAGGGTTCAACAGCATCGCTGAAAGGCACTGTGCTTCTGGTTCAGTGATGCTGTAGGGGATGTACAGCGCTTTCCTCAGCCCCCTCTAAATTCATGACATGCAGCCAGTGAGCCTTCCCTCAAAGCCTTTGGTGGGTGTCACTCCTAACACACCCCACTGTCCTCCCTGGCTTACAGCATCCTCCAAGCTGTCGTCTTGGTCTCCAAGCAAAAGCCCCCCTCACCCTTCATGTCCAAGGGGACACAAGCTGATGATACGTCTCACCCCATCCCTCCGTGCTGTGCTACCCCTGGTCCCTTCTCCCCAAGCTACAGCATCAGCCGAGGTGCCGGAGAGAGTCCATCGCCTGTTCGTCAGCCTGTGATTGCTTCAGCCCCTAAAGCACTCACTTTTCTCCCATTCTGGAGGCAATAAAAGTAATGAGAAGAATGATTGTGCCATCTGCTCCCCAAGCTTTTCACCTGCACTGGCAAGGCAATTTGTTTCCTTGACTCTGTCAGACACCATCCCCTGGGCAGCAGCAGGCAAGCCCAGCAATCTGGGGGCCTTTTCCATCCCATATGGGCTTTCCCCAGCGCAGGGAGCTCTGCGAGAGGTTTGCAACTTGAAAAAGAAACACTAAGGTGCATCCCTTCGCGTGGAGGCACAGAGCAAGGGGCGGAGAATTTGCTTCTGCGCTGGAAATGAGGCGAACTCCGGTTCAAAACCGCTTCATGGCTTGGAGCCAAGCTGAGACCAATTAGGGGTGCTGCGTACGCCAAAAGCCACGCCAGTCATTCAGCGTGGCACCACTAATGATATCGCAGGAGTGTCCAGAGAAGGATGTGGACATTTTACTGCCCAAAAGAAAGGGTGAACAAGCAATAAAGGGAAGGGAGAGAACGGCTTAAGGACGGTCACGAGGATTTCGTTCTCGCAGTGGGTTGGCTGGGAAATCAATAGAGGAGATTAAAAAAGGGAAGAAAGAAAGATCTGGCTGGAAAACTCAGGCTGAGATTCACTTGGAAAGAGTGGTTGTAAGCGTGTCAAAGCCCCCATGGAGCGAGGCTGGAGCAAGGCTCGCCAGCAGAGCTGCAGGTCCCCACAGAGCTGGGCTTGGTGACCACGGCAATTTGTGTGTATCTGGAGCACTTTGTACCTGGGGCCCACGCGCTCTTCAGTAAACGATACTGAAATGTCACAACTTGCCTTGTAAATATTAATGCTGCACACTTGACACTTGAGCAACCTCAGATGCTGAGAGTTTGAGGACTTGCTTGAGGTCAGAGAGTGAGACAGTGGTTGATCATGGTGTGACCCTTCGCATTAGCTACCAGCTCACACTTCTTCATCATCCATCTCTCAGAGGAAATGAGCGTGATTTTTTTCCCCTCCCTCGTAGCTGAATGCAGAAAGATGTATTGGTTCAATCTAAAGGCACAGCAAATAGTCACAGGGCCTTGGCTCCAGAGGGATTTTTTGTTCTTTTTTATACCAACTAATTACATTTAAACAAATTCTCACTGTTGAGCTTGTTGGGAAGTGTCAGCTCCTGTTTTTGTCATCTGGCCTCACAACGCTCGCTCCGGCTGAGTTTGCCTAGCACTTTCATTAACTTTTCAGGGCATTTTGCTTATGAAACAGTGAAACAAATGAACAATGTGCCGCTTTGCCTGAAGTTTCAGTTCATCTGCACTTTAATTGACCTGTGCCCTGAGTTTTGAAGTGGTCCAGTCTCCATCCTCCATGTTCATCTATGTCCACTCATCACAAAGCTAACCCTGGAGAAAGACAGAGATGCAACATACACAATATATGTATGTCTCTCTCCCTATATATGTTTATAAAATCAAACTATCTCCTATGCTTTGAGTGAAAGGCAGGACTTCACCTTACTCCAAGGCATATGGTCTTTCACGATGTGGAAAATGAAGTTGTAAAACCTTTTGGGGACCTTTCATACTGCCTAACTGTAGGCATCTAACTAAAAAGCCTCAGTGGATACCTTAGCCATTTAAAGACAGAGAATGGTGAGGTGAGAGAGAAGTGAATAACTCCAGAGGGCTATTCTGAGTCACAGGAGACAGCGTGGAAGGACCTTGAAAAATCGTTGAGTCCATTTCCCTGCCTCCAGGCAAGATCAGCTCGACCAAAACCACTCCTGACAGATGTTTGTCTGATCTCTCCTCCAGAATTTCTTCTGCTGCTATTTTTAAGCCCATCACTTCTTTTCGTGAGAGCAGTGAACTTGTTAAAAAAAAAGAAAAAAGCATCCCTCTCTGTGGAAAACTTGAACATACTTGGTGAATTATCTTTTCCTTCAGCCTTTTCTTCTACAGAGCAAACAAGTCCTGTTGTTTTCTTCTGCCGAGGCGATCTCTGGACCCCTCGCCCTACTTGCCGCTTGCTTCCACCCATCCCTACTGCCTGCTGTCTGCCTTAGGTGCTCTTGACTTATCGTTGGGGGGGTGCTCATTTTTCTTGCTTTTCCTTCCAACCATCCATGTTTAAGTGAGAGTCCTAAAACAAGACATAGCAACAAGACTCCTTCAAGAGTTATCTGAAATTTCTCAGTGTCTCATCCAACCAGGAGGGAGGTCAGAAAAGTGCTGGTTTTGCTTCATTTGGTTCTTGGCAAGATGTGCGAGGGCTGCAGAAGAATTCATGTGGGATTTCACTCTGACCTTATCATCCAAGGGGAAACTGAGACGCTCCAGGGCCAGCACCTTTAAAGGAAAGCTTTTCAAGATGCCTGGCCTCAGGTAAGGGCTGCTAACTCCAGTCTCTCATAACAGATCCACCCATCACTTACTGAAAGAAAATGTGCACCACAGGAAACGGAAACCTGAAGGTGCATGGCACTCTCCCAGCCTCTCCTCTTGGAGCATGTTTCTCATTAAGCTCCTCTGCCATCATCTAAGTCTCATTCTGCTGCGAAGTTGCTCATTACTATAAGGAGTGACCAACCCTACAGTCTCTGATTTATGCCCTCCATCTCCAGGCAATAACCACCACTTCATCACTTTCTCCAAAGGTGCAGGAAATTCTCTTTCAAACCCATGGCTCTTCCTGACCCAACGTGTGGCTTGGGATGTTCAAACTCAAAGTTTCTTTGTAGCGATCATAACAGATGGACTTCTCAACATTTTTGGCTACAACATCTCCAGCTGGTAATGATAAAGTGGGTGAGGAGGAATGATATCTGAGGATAAGGCCACGGTACATTTCATAAGTCAGGCTACGCAGAGCCAGGACAGCCAGTTTTGAACCGCAAAGCTTCCAGCTCTGGGGAAGGATGCAATCCATCTTGCAATGAAATGAACAATAGGCAGTTGCTAAACTTCTGCGAAGCTGATTTAAGAGCCCTGGTGCTGGGTGTATGTGTGTAGGGAAACCATCTTCTATCGTCAGGTGGGATGGAGGGGCCTTTCTAAAAGCACCTCTCAACTCATTCCAGGGTCTGTCTTTTTTTGGGGTGAGGACTGAAGACAAATATTTCCTCTTCCACCAACTCACCCTGCTCTGTGGGAAGGCCAGTCTTGATCACAAATCCCTGACCCCACATGTGCCAGCTGCCTGCCCAGCCTGCTCTTAGGGAGGAAACCTTTGATCTGAATCAAACTGGGCTTGATCTCATCTCAGACAACTCCCACAGCCTGCCTATGTTCGATTGGTAAAATACATTCACGCAGCCATTGAAAGTTTGGCCTCTCTTGCTCCTGAATATAGAAAAGCCCCTGTGCAGTAGATGCTCCACATGGATTGATGGGGACAGGGAAGTCAGGAGCAGGACACGAGCAACAGCTCCATGGCATCGCTCTGCAGTGATGCATCCATGGCTGCAGCTCCACAGTCCATTAATTGACCGGACCCCCAAAGAAGGGCTACAGACTTGTAGCAGAGCTATAGAGAGCATCCATCTAAAGCTTCATTTCAGCTGCTAAAAATATGCAAGAGCTGAATTTCTCCTACATGGTTTTCCCCTTACAAGGCAAAAATCCTCCTGTTAATGGCTTGTAATCTCTCTGCCATTCCTAGTGGCAAATAACTGGTGAGTCTCAAAGGGCAAAGGAGCTGACTTCTGCTACTTTTGTTCTTGCAGATGGGAAACATTAGCACTGACAACTTGAGATGCACAATATGTTTTACTCCGGGAGGAGAGAGGATGGTGCTGCAGGAACAATACAAATAAAACTGCAAAGCAGTGTAAACCACTGACTCAGGCTCAGCACTGAGCAGGGAGAGCGCAATGTCCTTGCTGGTGCTCAAGCAGTGACCTGACCCACCGTTGCGCCTTTTCATCGAAGCCATCCCTTGCCTTCTCACCTCTGGCCCCAGCAGGGAGGCTCCCCTGCCCAGCAAAGCCTTTCCCCCGGGGCTGCAGTCATCTGAAGGTGGTGCTGGGCCATTTCTGCACAGAAGGATGAGCTAGAAGTAATCTACTCCAGCAAGATATGGAGGCAGACTTCTGGCCAGGATCCAGGTTTTTATTAATATCCCGGGCTGGGGGAAGGGAAAGCTGTTCTTCTTTTCATACAGAAAGTGCTGAGAGGAGGAAGAGAGAGATGCATTTCTGTTTAAGCCTTCTGCAGCCTCGAGGTTCTTGCTGCCCTGGAGGGTTTCTTGTGGGTATTTTTGCAGGTCAGCAGGAAGGCGCAGGGTGGTGTGGATTGACTGTGGTAGGACATATGTGTAAAATTCCTTTTTCATTATATACACTGGTAGGTGGAACTGAGAGGAAGGGGAATTTTGTTGTTTGCTTAATTTATTTTTAATCCTAGCTTGTGGAGAAACCTGATTCTTAGGACAGCAAATGCTCCAGCCAAAGCAGAGGAACTGCAGAATTCAGGCCAGTTTGGGGGGTTTTAGGATGAAAAGCACTGGTATAATCTCTGCTCTGTCCACAGGGTCACAGCATGTAGTCAAGAAGGGAGGTTTCATCCCCAAAAGCTGCTCAGCCCACAGTTCCCCAACAGGGATCACAGTGCCCGATTTGGGCATCTGAGCTTCAACCACAGCAAATATCACCACTCTGCCAATTATTTGTTTTAGGGCAGCCAAGGCACCCCAGAACCTCCACAAGAAATTCTAAGTGCAAAACTGCTAGTCAAAAGGCAAGGATTTGGGGATTATCAGAAACATTAACAGCAGCAGAGAGGTGGAGGGTGGAGACATACAGTCCAACTTCTGTGGGCGATATTTTTAGGCCTTCTTTTTAACATTTTCTTTTCCACAGATGTTGGAGGTCAGGCTCTAGACTGTCACAGATGACATCATTAATTTGGATTTAAGGAAGCCTTCAGGGAAGATCTTTGGTGTCAGCTCTGCTTTTTTTTTTTTTTTAGCTACTAGACAAGCCAAGGAGATTTAGGAAAGCCCTGAGGGCATGGCAGGAGGACAGACCCACTGCAAGGTGAAGGAGTTGGCAGGCAGCTTGGGACTGGCAAGCTCACGTGCATTTCATGGAAAGAGCACTCAGACCTGGTTTGTCTCCAAGGAGGATAAATCAGTCTGACAGTAGGAAGAGGAGGCATCCTACCTTTGAGAAATGTCACCCTCATTCCAGGAGCATCATATCAGCTTTCCTCAGTCACGGAGATTTGCGTTTCCCATGGCAGCAACACCAGTATTTCGGAAGCAGAGAGGCTGCTTTCCTACTCTGTAAGCCACCGAAGAGAAGGCACCAGGAGGCATCTGCCCCATCTCCTCCCAAAGGAGGGGAACTGCCCCTACCCTCCTGCTCCTCCCCATTGCCCTTCCCTTTGCACCTCCTGCGTGATGGAGGCAGCAGAGCACGCTCCTCTTTATAGGGCTGCTGTGGGCTGTAAGATCTAATTTGCCTTTCTGGGGGATCAACTCTTTCTCTTACTTTCAGTAACTTCATATGATTAACCAGTTTGAGTTTTCATAATGCTATAACTCATTCCACTGATACACAATAGGTTTTTGCTGCATTGAGGCTTTCCCATACAAAGAGCATTTAATCTAGGCTTAATAAATTCTTCCCAATGACTAATGCCTCACCTTTATTTTGTGATCTCCAGCAGTGGCAGTACATAGTGTTCCCCTGCCAATGTGCATGAAAGCCACCAAACACCAGAAACTCAGGATCTTACTGAGCAGCAAACAACTGGACCCCAGCCAGCCAAAGCCCTGAATTACCCGGACAGCGGTGTGAGAGATAACAGTTGTGTTTGTAAGGAACACACAGAATGGCCCTTTTTCAGAAGTCTGCAGAAACAGGAGCACATTTTCTGCACCCGCATGCCCATACTATCTGTGGCAGGAAAGAGACACATCCTGGACCACATCTCAGCTCCACGAGACTGAAAGCGTAATGAAAGCTGGTTTGAAAGCAGTGCTCATCGGGTTGGGAAGGGCATGTTGCCATCCCTCATGCTGACCCTCAAGATCACAGGCTGGTGGGCAGGGGGGAAGAAGGAAAAAAGAAAATTAAGAAAAGGATCTTCTGTTATTCTCACCAGGCAGCATCTGTGCTTAGAACAAATCCCTGTCCAAATACAAGTAAGATGTTTGGCTTATAGACTTGTTAAAGTGATACAGAGCCAGACAGTTCAAATGATACAGCCTTGTGTGATTGTACTACTCAAGGACTCTTGTTCAGTCACTATTACAGGCTTTAATAGCTATGATTCCTAACCCATCCCCTGACTTTTACATGGTGCCATATATATACACACACGCGTGCACGCACACAATTTATCTAAGGCAAAGCCCTGGAGTTCTTGAGAAGCAGCTTCTGGTGCTCGAGAGATCCCAGGGTTTATCTTAAGCATCACTGCCGTTAGAACGTCTTGTTATCGGTTTGGTTCTGTGTCAAATTTTCGTTCAGCTCCGAGACCAAGAAATAGCCAGATAGATGGGAGTCCTTCCTAACCTGCAGTTCTGATGCAGGCTGGATTCCCAGAGCAGGCACAAGGCTATAGCTCTTCCCCTGATTGCAGGGAAATGCAAGCCTGCTTGGCAGAAGCGAATACTAAAAGCAAAAATTTGCCCTGCCTGCGACGGCCCATCATAGTGGCAAAAAGTTCCTGTGCCCAGCAGTGCACGACGATTGCTGTTTCTTGCAGCAGAAGAGCTGCTTCATTTCCCAAGAGCATTGCCCCTCCCATCCTGCCCACTTTGTTCTCCCCAAAAGGCTCTCGCGTACCCGTCACATCGCTGCCCCAGCCCCTGACATCCCTCACCTCTCATAGTCCTTCCAGCACAGAGTAAATTAAATCCACCATGATCAGCGAAATGGCTCTTTGCCGTCCTCCTCCTCCCGGCTCCCCAGGTCTGACGGGCACCTGCACTCACGATTGACCCCTTGGAGCTTTCACCTAAGCCCTCCCTGCCCGCACATACCATTTGATCCTTTGGCAGCATGGGGCAGACTGGAGCAGTGACTGGGACATCCCAGTGGGATGGCAGAGAAGCAGAAAAGGGTTTCCGAGGAGGCATGTTTTCAGACATGCCTCTTTCTTCTACATTGCACCAAGATGATTTGGTCCCCTGGTCTTTATTTAGGAGCCAGTTATGGCAATGACTGTATTACATATTTCCCCCTGCTTCCAGAGGACTATAGCTCTGCTGTCTTCTCTCACAGGGCTAAAGCCTTTACTTTCATGAAATAAAGGAGTCTGCTTTCCTGCCCTGAGAAAGTGACACTGATTGCACAAGGAAAAGGTGCCACTAGATCAGATCAATCCACAACACATAGCACTACTTAAGATGTGCCTCTAGTTCAAGTTAGAGAAAGCAAACCCAGGAGTTAGGTTAAAAAAGGTGTCCAAAACAGCAAGTTACACTTGCAAATGTGTGGTCAGA
The DNA here is from genome assembly GCF_965638725.1 of Aptenodytes patagonicus. NCBI lineage: Eukaryota > Metazoa > Chordata > Aves > Sphenisciformes > Spheniscidae > Aptenodytes > Aptenodytes patagonicus. Next base: position 9,727,310 of record NC_134966.1, on the reverse strand, counting down.
CCTACTAATTCAGCAATTGCATTTTCAAATCTGGCAACAGCAGGAGGTAGTGGTTACATGGAACAAGCGTGTGTAATGGGTCTATGGCATCTCAGGAAAGTCTTGCAAAAAACCCCAAACAACCTCAAACTGAAGCACTGCAGCGCTCCAGTCCAAATCGGTGTTGACCCACAAATGCAACGAGCACAGGACAGCGATCGCTGCCATGGCCAGCGCAGTGAAACTGCTCCATGGTTCTTCAGAGCACCAGCTTCTTCAGCTGGCAGTACTGTACCAGAGGACCAGTATAGCCCAGTAGCTTGCAGGAAACATATTGACCTGTTTCGCAAAATCGATGACTTCTGCTCTGGAATAATCCCACAGCTGGGAGTGCAAGGGTCCTGACATTACTATTAAACGTCCTAGAAAGTAGCGCAACTAAGAGAACAAAGTATGCAAGCCAGGAGAGAGAGGCTGGGAGAAAAATGTGCAGGGAACAGTCTATTAATACCTGCCTGTACTGCCATTGGCTTTAATCAGCACTAATAATCCCTCACTGTCAGGAGCATCTCCATTCACCCTCTAATTTTAAATAATTATTATAATAAGGATTCTACTACAAAATGCTAGAAACAGCATCCTTGTCACTAAAACTGTACCTAGTAATTGAAAAACAAACCGGCAGAGGATCTATCAACCACACACGTGAAAGAAAAAGAACATTAACTACCACGCTGCAAAGCCCTTTGCTTGTCATAATGTATTAGGTGTTTCATTACACATCCTGCCGGAGCTGCAAACGCGTGGTAACCCAGCTAGCACGCGGGAAGGGAAGACCTAAAGGGCCAACATCTTCTAGGGAAATAAGGTTTGTGTCAATATTGTCCCGCTCAAATGAAATGGCTGTCAGAAGGACTGGCCTCACCTCCCGCTTGGAAACTTGAGGGTCATCTTTTTGGGTGTCTGGGAAACCACCCACCCAGCTGCATGCAGCTCACAAGGCGTGAAATCCTTGATGCACATCAGCACCATCCACACCTGAGTTAATTTCGTGCATTGATTTTTCTCTCATTACATTAATTCCATTTTATGGAGGAAACTAGAACCTCCTTTTCCTTTGAAGCCATCACCACTGTAATGGAGCTCCAAGATTCATGGTGCTGGAAACTCTACGCCAGGACCAGAGTAGCAGTGCAAGTCTAATTAAGACATAAGAAGAAAGGCTGTAATCTCTCTGGTCAATTAATCAATTTCTCAATTAGATAGCACAGCAATGGGTGGGCAGAGAGCTGGGGAGTTGGACCGTCAGGGAGATGGAGTATGAGCCCAAGACCTGTTCATTAAGCGAGTCGATCGCCCGTCCACCGCGCGAGCCAGACCCCAGCCACCCAGCAGACCCGCTTTCCCCGAGCTGCCTCAGGCAGCCACGACTTCCCCAATGAGCATCTTTATGGACGTTTTCCAGCTGCTCAGTTGTGATGCAAAGAGAAGGAGCAGGCAAACAAAGCATTTCTAGGTTGAAGCAGGAGGGAAAGAAGGGCTGGTAACCCTTCCCCACGGCCGCCTGAACCCTTGTACCAACTTCCCTCACCCCACCGCTGCCCCACCTCCACTGTTTGATTCTCAGGGCAAACGCCCTGCGAGGATGCTGGCTTATTTGGGGAAGGAAATATTTTACAATTCTAAAATGGGTAGAGCTGAAGTGGAAGGCGTGGTTTGCCTCTCCTCCTTCCCTCCCCCTGAGAAGCCTGGATGGAAAATGAAACCAATTAATTACGTAAAAACGATACCCCAGCATAAATGTAATTATTTTAAAACTATAAAAATACCAGAGAAAAGAGAGTAGTGGCTGTAAAAGTTGCTCTCTACAGAAAAACAAAATTTTGTCATTAAAAATAACCACAGGGTCAAATTTTCTGCCAGTCCTACCAAAAGCCTTTAAGTACTTTCCCATGTAGCACAGCAACAACATTACAACACTGAGAAAGATCATCCTTCTCCTTTCATTACAAATGGATGTGAAGCCCGGAGAAGATAACAATTTGCTTCCAAAGAGAAAGAATCAGGAGAAGAACCCAGAAGTCTCAGCTCAGTTTCTCTTTAACCTTTCCACAGGCTCAGCTCTGCTTCTAAAGCGCTGCTGTTTTTATGTGCCACCAGCTGCTTCTCCTCTGCGTTTTACTGTCCTTGAAAGCGGGGACTCCTAGCTTTAGTTTAAATTTATTATTGATAATAAAATAAATAAACAATCATTGCAAAAAGCCCCAAAACACTTTCATGCTTAATTTAAATGCACCAGTATAACATTTGGAATAATCTCATGAATAGATGCAGGAACTAAGATCATGTAAAATAACATCAGCAAATTATCTAGTTGCCAGCGCAACTTTCTGATAATAAAAGGCAGCTCAGGACAATTTACCATTGTTTAACCCAATTTATTTATCTGCACACAATCGCAGCACAGCCCTAGGGGAAATACAGAGGGGGAAATAATTGGACTTGATTTATTTGTATTTGTTTGCTCTGAATTGGAACAGAAAATAAAAAGGTTGAATATTTTACAGAAAATCATTCCAGAAAAATTAAATCTTTTTTGAGAGAGCGAGTTTTCAGCTGCGAGTTGCCCACCTGGCTGGTGGTTCTGCAGGCAGAAAGCAAAGCAGACAGCAGCCACCCCAGTAGGCACTGGGGAGCTGTCGTTCCCATTCCCCCAATGGAAAAATCCATTCTTTTATTGAATAAGTCCATTTTTGTTGCTGAAAATTATGATTTTTATGGAAAGGCTATTTTCCTGTTAAAATGCCAACCCAATCTGGAAACAACAGAGCAGGCCCCGCTAGTGAGGAGTTTGAAAAGGTTAAAGAAAGTCTAAAAGCTGTTTGGAAAACACGTGGCCGCTTCTATGGGAAAGAAAATGCATCATTTCAGAGGCGAAACGAGAACACCTGGACGCCGCAGCCTGCCAGACTTGTTTTTGGAGGCAAGCAGAGGAGATGCATCCCTTCACCTGCAGCAGGCTCGGCAGGAAAACAAAACATTTGGGGAGAAGAACGGAAAAGCTCATTTTGTATCAAAGATGTGATGCGTTATAGACCCCTGCTTGCAAGGGAGGCAGAGAAAAGGCATGCTTGACATGGGAGCGTTCAGCAAAGCCGGTGCAACACACAGCCCTGCTCCAGCTCCGTGGAGAGGAGCCGGGGCTCTACCCGGGGCTTTTCAGGGGAAGAGGAGGACTGTACGCAGGATTTGGCCTTGGTTTATAGCTTTGTGGTCCCTCACTGCTCCCAGATGTTTGCGGGATGGAAGGTCCCAGATGTGGCAGCTGCCAATACCAACTCAGCAAGTCACTAAGGGATACTGTCTCACATTTGAGCTCCCCGAATCCTAGGAGGTTGCCTGCACACATCGTGGCATTTGAACTGATTTTCTCAGGAAGAATGCAAGAGAGGATACACCAAACTGATCAGTTTGGGCTGGCCTTGCTTCTAGACCCAGATTAACTTTAGACTGAGAAAGACTGGGACTGTGTATGAGTCCCAGCAAAGCAGAAGGCAATTCTCTTAATTGCCAAGCTGGAAATATGGGGACAAAACCAAAAAAAGAATAAAATATGACTTGCAATTTTGCATTATAACTTGGCAAAAAGACTTCTACTGAGCTCCTTCCCGCAGCAACCTGCCATATGAGATTATTTCATTGCACCTGAGATGCTGCCAAGACTGTCACCAGAATCAACAGGAGGACCAGCACAGGCTGGAAGAGCAACTCTCATCTCTCCTGGGACAGCTGGGCTCTCCCAAGCCATTGTGGCTCCTGGATTTGATTCCACTGCCACAGCAAAATCTGCATAACAGAAAGCAGAACTTCAGGAGAAGCACTTTGCTTTCTACATAGAAAGAAGCCATCTTAAAAAAAAAATAAAAAAAAAAAAAAATCACACTTGCAAACCTAATTATTTTGCTAAAGCCTTGCCTTATTGCTCATGTGAAGACGACTTCAACCCAGAAGCAAGTTTCCTTACCTAATTCCCATGTCAGTGCTGATCTTCCCTCTGTCCCACATGCAGCCCCATCCCAGCAGAGCTGGGTGAGGACCGGAGGGGATCTGCTCCCCGCCGCTGGCAGGGTCCCCGCTGAGTGCCCAGCTGCACGGCATGCAGCTTCACTGGAGTTTCACTTCTGCTGCTCAGCTCTGCATTTAGGAACTCTAAGGTGTAAACGCTTTCAACAGCATGTTTGTTGTTTTCCTTCCTTTGTTATCCATTTAACATCTTTATACATCAAAGCAGCCTATTTATAATTGCCTTCTCCAGGAGGATCTGAACAGCTCCTTTGGCTGTAGTGGGATCTCTTAGCCACAGGCCACATCGAACAAACACACAAACTGAGAGAGATCTGTCTTTGTGTTGCAAATAGGGCTGCTCTTTTAACTCTCTCTGTAGCTAAAGCTGAGCAGGAACAAGGAACCCAATTCTCCCAGGGATTCTCCACCTCATATGTGAAAACAGAGTGCGCCTCGCATTTTGCTAGCTCTAGACTCAACTTTCAGTTCTTTCTTTGGCAAGAATGGGAAGAAGCATCTCATCGCCAGACTGCCAAGGCTCAGATTGCAATTAATGACTTAATTTCTATACGGCTTCTCAGATTGCTTGGGCCTAATTATTCCACTAGATGGACCCAATACCATTCTCAGTGTCATGTGCCCTATGCTATGAAGGGCTGATGGAGCCTCCCCTGGGAAAGGTCTGTCTGAGCAGGAAGACATCAGTTACACAGCACAGTCCTGGCATGCAGGATTACAGCATCCCAAAATGTAAAGCCTCATTACAATTTCTTCTTTTGTCCCACACCAACATCAAATCTATAGGGAAACTGTTCCCTTCGGTTCTTTGCTTTAATTGAGTGTGTGTAACAACAATCTATTTAAATAAAGTTATAGCAAGAGAACACACTCCCGCTCCACGGCAGGCTGCGCAAGTACGCAGCCACTGTGGGCTGTTCCTAGGGCTGCCGCCCACCTGCACATTATTGACTGTGGCAGTCACAAATGCCAGAAAAAAAGGAACGCAAATCCCTAGCAAACTCTGCCATCTGCCCTGTTATCCTCTGTCATCCCGGCCATCAAATGTGTACTTTTCCTGGGAACATCTCCTGTGCTGTAGGATGGGTGTCCATCTAAGCAGGACAGCAGTCTCTCCTGCTCTTGGCATGTAGGTAAGCTGCCTAGTTGGTTTTTCTGTTCCCCCATCCATCCAGGAGTTACAGATGGCATGCCCCTTCAATATTTTATTAACCTCTGCCACCATCTAAAATCCCCAAGCAGTTTAATTTCTGCTTTCGTAAATCTACTGAAATGGAAAGTTTACCCAGAGTGATTTTCAACCAAGACGACTCAAGACAGAGTCCTCAACTGAACTCCTTTCACTCTCTAACGGTAAAGCCATTCTGAGCTCTTTTTACTTGCAAGTAGAGATGAAATAAAAGGACTGCGCTCTCAGACAGTTCAGTTGAGCACAGTCGATCTCTGCCAGCGGGGTGCCTGGCCCCAGCAATGGAGACTGCGGAGGCTTTGCCAAATATTACTATGTGCAAACAGACAACTGATTCTTGTGACATCCCACAGCCCATCAGAAGAAACTAGCGGTCCAGGGAGGATGTGCAACCTCACCTGCAGGTGAACTCCAAGCTGCTTTTGAGTGTCTTAGGAAATAACTGAAAAAATAGCAAGCTTTTCCCCAAAACACAGAGAAAGCAATCCACTACAGCTAATGCCTAATACTATGTCCTGAACAAGAGTCAAAATATTTATATTTAGCCACATTAAAAGTAAGAGTGGGTTTAATAGCCATGCCTAGTTTAATGCTGCCAAGGGAAGCTGGGTTGTGTTTAACACAGGCTGTCACTTGTGGGCTTGAAGCCTGGCACCATGCAGAGGTACGACCCTTCCTCGCTGCTCACGTCGCCGGCACTGCTCAGCGCCTGGCGGGTTCCTCCTCTAACCACACCAGTGACTAATGCACACCCAAACCAGAGAGAAACCAGCCCACTTTTCCACCGAGGGAGGTGACATTTACCTCTCCCTTGTCACATCATCACCAGTGACCGAAAGCAGACAGAAGGATAGATGACAGAGGCAACTTCAAAGAGGTCCGGTTTCTTCCCTGCAACAGCCTCCACAAGCAAACCCCAAACCCAGGCTCCGGAGAGCGAATGCCGATGAGGCTGTGCCCTTCAGACAAGGGCCTCCTGTGTTTCTGCGGCGGTGGCTGCTCAGCCTCCTGCGTGGCACACGCAGGTGGTCAGGGCTGCTTCAAGGAAACTGAGGAAGGAAAGCAAAGCAATAGGATCAAGGTCACACAGGCAGCGAGGATGCCCGCTACTCACTCGGCTGCAGGGTTCCTCCGTCTGGCTGACAAGCAGCAATTACTGTCCTCAACGTGGTCCCAGGCACAGCTTCAGCTCTCTGGCCAAAGGCAAACTCCCACCCAGGGGAGCTGGGCTCCTCGGCTGGGGGCACTTCATGGCTTTGGGCAGGTGGAAGCTAATTAGCCTTCTTTCTCACCAATTTCATCTTCACCTGTTTTTCTTGCTAATCCCTGGGCCATTCTGCCCCTTCAATTAGCACCCTCTCTGCAGGGGGTGAGGGCAGAGGCCCATGCCTTGCCAGCACAGATTTAACCCTTCCCTAGCTAGAAAAGACAGTGAGCCAGAAAAGATGGTGTGAGACCACAGCCAGGGAAATGCCCTTCTCTCCCCAGGTCCTGTAGCACGGTGGTTTTGGCACTGGGTGTACCTCCTGGCTCGTGGTGATGGCTTCCTCGGCTGCAGAGCAGTTTGAGTAGATGCACTTCCCAACTGGCATTCACTGCTCAAGGCAACACTTATTCTCCTACAGATTCACCCCTCTGTTTAGCTGACAGGAGCAATTACCTGCTTTGTCAGATTTGCAATGCAGCAAGCAGAAGGGACTGGGGAATTGCTTGATCAGCCGGACCTCCCTGAGATGACTGGACAAAGAAAGGGATTGTTTTCTTTCATTTATTTTGACCCTAACAGTTTAAGATTCTGCATAGTGGCTGCTGATAAATGGCAATTCATTAAGCCTCCATAACTCAACCTCCTGCAACCATCTACCCACATCTTGAGCACTGCCAACAGGAAGAAAGGTTGTCTATGCAACTATGGCAATTCATATTCATAGGGATGCTTTAGGGACCATGAATCATCTAATCTTTATATGTGATTTGTATACACATTTACACACGTACCTTTATAGACAGCACCTTTGTCTCTTCAGCTTGATGTTAAACTGACATAAGCAGAGCACCCAGAACCCAAAGCGACTGAATTCCCTGGTTCCTCTTGACAACTTTTGGACATCAGTGTTTATCGCAGTTTATTATACACAGATCTGCAGTGATTCCTGTACTGAAGTTTCCACTGGTTCACAAACAGGTAGAGCACAAGGCCACTAATTGGGATTCCCTGTGTGGCAGAACAATCTGGCAGGGTGTGCTGAGCCCCCGGGCAAGCACAGCAGCCCGCATTAGCATTCCAGAGCTGCTCCCCTCACCAAATTTTCCCTGGAATAATTATATAGAATCCAGACCTGATCAACGAGTAGGTGACATGGCTCAAGAAAAACACACAGCTGGAAATGTACCCGTATGTCTGATTTCTCCAACTTGCATTATAATCCTACATCATACTTTATAATGACTAACCCTCCGGCTGTGTTTTCACTCCTGAAATATATTAACTTCAGTTGCTTTGCCTGGTTCCAGGCATTAAAAGCACTGCTGGATTTAAACTGTAATCCTTGATGCAAAAGTGTAATCCAAGCAGGACTAGTACATGTGTGTGTAACTGGCCAAAATACCAGATTAAAGGAGCAGCATCTGCCTCAAAACAACCTTTGGAATTCCTGCGCCGTTCAGTGCAATGAAATGAAACGACTCACTGGTTTAATTTTCATTTCAAACTAACCCCAATCCCCATTTCTCATCTTCTCCCTGAATTTTGGGGAGGATTACAGGGAACCTTTTGGACATGCTCTCCCTCCCCGGCACACAGGTACTCACATGCCTGGGCTTGCTCTGCAGTGGGGGCGGGCAGGCAGGGTCCCACGCACCCCAGAGACACGAGCCCCCTTCCCCAGCCCTGCTCTCAGGGAGGGTGCAATGAAAGGCACCAAAAATCAGGGGTTGTTTGTTTGGCACTTCAACATTCCTCCCAGGTTTGGGGTTGGCAGGAGGAGGGATGCGTGAGAGGCGCCTGGAGTTTAGGGAGGCTGCAGGACCGAGTGGAACAGCTTTCAATTATCACGAGCCTCAGACACGGTAATGAAAATAGGATCCTGCCGAGCTGCAATCGCTACCAGCAAGGACAGCTTCCTAAAGCATGCAGCAGCCTGTGGTTTCTCTCCTGCGTGGCTGAGTATCCTGCCCACATGCAAGCCGCGTTGGGCTGCACAGAAACAGATACGAAAGAGGACAAACTCCTTGAAGCAGAAAGAACAAGACTAATTTGCAGCGGTTGAGGATCTGGCTGCTGGGTTTCTTGCTCTTGCTGGACCTGGACATTGGTGGCTGTTGCCTGGACCTTTAGGACCAGGTGCCACCCCACGCTGGAGGCATTCACACATAGCTTGGAAAGCTCACCTTGGAAAGCGACAGGGACCGCTGTCTCTGCTCCAGGTTTTACTTCTCTCAGCTCGAGTGTCATAAGCCGGAGCCCTGGAGCCAAGCTGCTCGGTTGTCTGAGCACACTGTCCTGAACACTGTCCTCTCTCAGAGGGTAGTGGGAGAAGGACCCATCTGCACATCCCCATCACAGTCACTTCTTGGCTTCTTGCCTGTGCTCCTCCCAGCACCCTTATTTGCAATTTTCACATGTTTTTGCTCTGTCTCCCTGGACCATAAATCATATACCCAAGAAAGGCAAGCAGGGCTGACAGAACACATCAGCAGTAAGCCAGACAAGACAAGAGATACCATGGCAGCAGAAAACAGGACAGTGCTTTAATAATAGCATCTATTTTATTTATCATGCCGTCTAAAAGTTCTGGCTGTCTGTGCCTCAATACTCTGTGCCAGGGGATGGGAGGGACAGCTGGAATGTAATAAGAGCTGACCTGAGCTGTTGTGGAAAGCTTAAACAAAAGACAACTAGGAAAGAACCCGAACATTAAAAAATAGTCTCAATAACACAGTTGTTCTGCTATTGCCTTGCCTTTCTCAAATCTTTCATGGGTGATACACACTGATCCAACACCACTGCCGGATCTGTCTCCCCATTTGGGATTAACGCCTGGGATGGGGTTATTGGGTTCTCCATTATACCTGGTATTATTATTTGCACCAGAGCCAAATGGGTGTGAAACGCCGCCACCATGATCGGGAGCGCCTACCACCGGCTTTGCTTGGGAGGAGGTGACGACCCTAAGTGCCATGTGGTGACAACCAGACTCCTCAGGCTTACAAACCTTCCTGGAGGGACATGCCATGCTTTGTCCTACACTCATCCAAAGCGTTGTCCTTCCTCACGCTGCACCACTGCCTGGCACACAGCAAAGTGGAACAGGACCTTCTAAATATAGAGGGTTTTTAATGGCTGCAAGAGGTGAAAATATCCCGGATCCATTTATCTTTGCAAAGGAGCACCATGGGGATTTCATAATTAAAATGTGCACATCCAGTTGCTATGGAGCTTTTACCAGTCCCTGTATCCATCATCCAGAGGAAAATGGGTCAGTGTAGCTTTCCGCAGTCACCGGTTCCCAAATCTGGTTCCTCCCTCATAGACCAGCGTTCGAGCCTGTCGTGTTGGCGGAGGTGGCCACTGTTTGCACCAGCAGCCAGGCTCGGTGCTGAGCAGGGACCTCACAGGGGTCTCGGCAGCATTTTGTAGCTCCCAGTCTCACATCCATAACACAGCCAAGCCTACGGGAGTCTTCACCATGTCACACCAATGTGGTCACTCTGAACTCAGGCCTTGCAAGGACCCATTAGAAAATCTGGCTTAATTTTTCATATCTGCAGCAGTGTTGGTCTCAACTTGCAAAAAAACAAGTAGAAGAAAAAAACAGCCTTGCTGAAGACCACAGAGCAGGCTGGCTGCTGTTTCTCTCCTTCATTTTCTGGCCATAAAATTCCAATTCCAATTTTAGGCAGGGATGCTCTTCCTGGAAGTAGCCTTTCTCTACTTATCTTAATTTTCTGTGAAAAACAGTCAAGAGCCCTGCCACCCTGTGAGTGATTCTTTGAGAGAGTTGGTATGACAAATAAAATACATCCCCGACACTTCTTTGGGAAATACACGTGTGTTTCTTGATCACCTTTAACTGGGTTTACGTAAAAGGTCAGAGCAGCAGCGTCCTCCCTGCATCCAGAAGAGGAAAAGCCAAAATAGACAGCCGAGCAGCTGTCCTCAAGGTGGTTTTGACCTTATCAGATGTAGGCGATGTAGGAAAGCACATTAAAAAAATATTGCTGGTTGCAATTAGGCAGATACCTCTGAGACTGGGACAGTGAAAACTCCTGCACAGCCAGCATGGGCCGGAGCAGCATCACCTCCAAAAAGTGTCAAGCAATGGAAAGCAGTGGAGTATGTGCACAGATTACAGGTTTAATTATAATCTCCCAGCCCCCTGTTTGGAGCAGTCAGAGGGACGCGTTATTATTACTCACGTTCAATGCAAGAACTTTTGCATTTTCTCTTTTTTAATCAGTCAAACCGCTGGAGATGATTAGTGCTTTGCTGTCTCAAAAATACGGTTCTTGGCAGGAAAGTTCATCAGCTTGCTGCCTCCGGCGAGGGACAGCCACCTCCTCCTGGGCACCAGGCACGGCCACACACATGCCACGAAGACCAGCTTCTCCGGGGCAGCAGGATGGGACCAGCCTGGTTCCCCCGGGGGAGGGCAGGGATGGGAGAGGACCCTTCCCATTATTTTAGTGTTGGCTTGTGTTAGCCTCGGGACAGAGCGGCACCGTAAAAGCCCTAATGAGCACTGCGTGTGGAGGGGAGATGCCAAGGGATTTCTTTTCTCACAAACACCCAGAGCTCCTGGCCACGGTAGTAATTTATAAACCTCATTATGCCATCAAAACAAATCGACTGGAAGCTTCGGAGTGCCACAGCTTTTATGCAAATGCAACAAAGGCCTCTTTTGGGACCTTAATGGTAAGAGCTCAAAGAGGAAAAGGGCCATAAAAATAATGATGCATAGTTTTATGGTAAGGAGAGACTTCCAAAGGGAAGAGGTGATGCTTGTGCACATCCAGCGGCCATGGAGACTTGACCCAGCCATGGCCACCTGCTCAGGCTGGGAAAACAACATCGAGCAACCACTGGCTGGTTTGGAAAGCCTGGGAAGATGCCGGGGGACAGGGCAGGGGAGCCCCTGCAGCCCCATCCCAAAGCTGTGGCGCTTCAGAAAAAAAGCCAAATAATTCCCAACCCCAAGTCTGGGCTCTTGTTAGCACACTCCTCACTCCCGCTGCAGGACTAAGCCAGGATCTGACCCCTTTCTGAGCAAAATGCAAAGTCCACTTAATGAGGCTTAATTAAAACGTAGAGACTGGCACCGTGTCCTGCAGCTGCAGGCACCTCAGCTTTGCCATTAGTATCAGAGGGTGCTGGCAATTAAACAGCACCAGCAATTACTTGTTTACTGTTTTTGTTGGACTTGCTGTTGTTTTTCACTCTCTTCCCAAAAGGGATGCAGACCCCATGCACCTTTTGATCGAGCTGGAAACTGGGCCCCCACTCCGAGTTAGATTTGGAGGGTCATCAAAGACTTGGTGTACCTGAGACACAGCTGAACTGCAGGGAAAGAGAAAGTTACCTAATTTTAATGTAAAAACTAATACTGCAACAGGAAAAAATTAAATATCCCATTCTTCGATATTTTCTAACCAAAGGGGTAGTCCCAGAGGTGAGCTCCGGCCCTGCCAGAGAGGAGGAAAAGCATATTGTGCAATTCTGAGATTTTCCAGTGCTGTTCTGTGCTCCTGAGGTTATCCCTTGTACATTTATTTATATGCCGGTGACTTAATTAGATGTTCTTTTGTCTCAAGTGGCAGCAAGATGAATCAGCACTCTCCGTACACGTGCAAGGTCTCTGCTCAGGTCCAGCTCCCGGCAGCCCCATCCCTCCGAAAAGCCACGGCAGGAGAAGCGGGGGGCTGCTTTTGCCCCTCACCCAGGACCCCGGCCCAAAGCCTCCAGCGCTGCATTTTCTCAATGTGCCTTTGATAGCACTACCACCGGCGGTTAAAAGCAAGGGCATCCCCACGCTATCGATCGCATCTCAGGCTGAAGAAACCCAAGCCCTGACGCATCCCCGGGGATGATGGGCTCACTCAGGGGCACTGGTCCCGCCTCTCCCTCCCCTCTCATCTGAGGAACTCACCGTAGATCAACTGGAGCTTACGTTGCTACAACTTGCCAGGCAGAAGAGCCGGAGAAAGCAGATAAAAAGGCTTCTTGTGATTAACCCTTTTTTGTTTTTTTTTCCCCTGCCTTTGCTGATTATCCCAGAAGAGAGTGGTGTCCCCCCCTTCCTGCATGCTGCCCCAGCTCCCGAGCCCTGGGTGCTGGGGGATCCCTCTCACCTTTCAGCACAAGCAACGCATCCTCTGAGACCACTGCAGAGAATCTGCTTTTTGCAGAGCTGAAGTCATTTATTCAATACCCCATTAACAAACCCAGATAAGCACCTGCAAAGGCAGGGGTGTGGTGGGGGTATCAACACCCTGCTCACCCCAAACCAGCCCAGCTGGGCAGGTCACAGCCTGCTAAAGCCACCCTAAGGACCCAGATGAGATGGAGCCATTTGGGTCCTGAGAAGTGCTGACCTGCTTCAGGGCATGGGTGGATGCCCCATCTCCCCCAGGCAGGACCCCGAGGGTGGCCTGTCACCCGGAGGGAGCAGCCGCATCCCAGTGCGTGGGCAGAGCCCCCCAGCACGTGTTGGTGCGGCTGCTGCAAAGGGGCCCCGACTTCTACGCTGATTTTTGCTGAACTGATTTTTTTCTAGCAGAAGAACTGGTCTCTTGCTGTTTTATAAGCTAAGCCCACACGGTCATGTTCAAAGTGATGCAAGCCTGCATTACAAAGTTTTACACATTTCCCCCAGTATCTGGCTTCATTTTTCATCAATGTTTTCATGTAACATTGCCAATATCATATTATATTATAAATATCATATTATTAAAAAACGCATGACTCTGTCAGCCAGATGTCTGCGCTCCAGCACGTTCATTTGCAACCAGCAAATTCCTCCCGGCTCAGGAGAGGTGCTGCCCACTCAATTCCTGCGCCAACAGCGCAATGGGTGCGAAGCATGAAGCAGGTGCCGGTGCCCAGGGTACGGTGCAGAATACAGCGATCCTTCCCAGCTCTCTCTTGCTTTCACTTGGGCAGGATCTTCTGCCAGCAGATGGGAGTGGGTTGCAGTATTATTTGATTGCTACCTATTTATGGCAGTCTCACAATATCTTGTTCCACCAGGGCAAGAAGCCATTTGCAGGGGGTTGGACATGTGAGTGGGAAGTCGTCATGAGTGGCTTTTCTTCAGCCCAGCGATTAAGCAAGAGAAGATGGAGTGTCCAACCTGCAGCGTTCGGCTGGAGGGCTGTCCTGCAGAGACGGGTCTGTTAGAGGGGCAGGGAGAGCTGTGCCACCCCCCCCCCAGCAGTGTCTGGTGGGACGTGGTGACCTGCCCAAGGATGGAGGTGACAAACCACCCCGCTCCCCCCAGCCCAGCTGCCAGGTGCCTGCGTTGCTCAGCGCTTCATGCGAGTTGTAGTCTGCTCCCATCTCCTCGTCGTGCCCAGCTTGCTGCCAGACTTTGCTCCTCCAAATGCAGTCGCTTTTAGGGCTTGGACAAAGCCTCTTTGCATTTGTATTTTTAGTAAGAAATTGTGATTTAGCAAGGAAAAACAAAGAACAAAAGCCTGGCTAACCTTGCATTGCACATGCTGCCTGCCGAATTTCCCTTACAAACCAGCCTTCCTCAAGCGAACAACCCCATTACAAAGAGTTTAACGGCTCCCCAGGGCAAAAATCTCCCAAAATAATGAGAGAACAGTCCACACTCCAGCACAGGAGTGAATTCAATAGGAACAGGGCTTCCCAGGCCTTTGCACGGCTCTGGATGTCCCCTGCGCCCCCAGCCCAGTCACTGAGCCCCGCTGCCTGCGGGAGCAACTCCAACCGTGCCCGGAGGCAGTCGGGAGGGTTTGGCAGGGACTCGCCTCGCTTGCAGCCCCGATGCCTCCGGAGCTGGTGTCAGAGCAAACTTCTCCCTGTACCTGGGGTTGCTGACATTATTACTTCCGCGGCAGAGACAATATGATTTACTGAAGCTTTTTTTATTTCCCAGTGGCTCATCCAGTGCTGTATGTGTAGGGAAGATAAACTGTCTCATTATTGCCCTGATCTCAAATCATGTCACATTTTCAGTTGCTCTGCGGTGACAGTGACATGTTGGCGTTTTGGTCTGCTCTGATGCAAAGATAAAAACAAAAAGAGGGGAAAGAGGAAGGGGAGCAAATGCAAGTGTGAAGCTAACTCCAAAATAACATTGTCCCGGCCTTTCCTCGAAGACCAACACACACATATGTGACTCTGCTGGGGTCTGCGGTGTCACTGGAGGCAACACGATGGCGGCGTGTGAAGTTATATGCATGCACGAAGGAAATTTGGGGGTTTCTGAGTGGCATGTGCTGTACCGCATGGAGCCGGACTGCGTGCTCATCCGGAGCAGCCGGGCAGCGAGCTCTGCTGCAGTTGTGAGCCTGAGGTGAAAGCTGCAGTTCAGCCCATCGCCTGAGCTGCAAGCTGGCTCTCCGCCACCGCCCCCGAGCATCCTGCTGCTGGAGGCATCGGGGGCTTTGCTGCCTGCGGGTATCGGGGAGACTGGGCTGGTACAGCCCGTGCACCCTCCCAGCTCTGCCTGCTGGGGGCTGCGTGCCCAGAGTGAAGGCAGATTTCTTACCCACAGAAGAGACCTCCACTGCTCATAGCGTCTGCCCCAGGAGGTCCCGAGCAAGGGCAGCACAGGCTTGCAAAGGCTCCGGGAATCTTATTCCAGTTTGCAGAAGAAAAATGGGATTTTTTTATCCCTCCACATGGCAAGGCAACACACAGAAAGCAGGGAAAAACCCCTGAAACCAGCCATCGACCTCGAAGCTAGAAGCGCACTCACAGAGAAGCCTTTTATCTGCTCCAGTGATGAATTCCCACGTTTATAAGCGTGGTAATGGCACGTTGCTGTAACGCCTCTGGTGCCTCTCAGCCCTGGCAGGATTTTCCCTTTCGACGGCAGTATCTCCTTCCTTGGGCTGGGGGTGCTCCGGGGTGCAGAGAGGGGTGCGAGACAGGACCACGCACAGCCCTCCTCCCTGTGCACAGCCTCGACACGCAAGGGCAAAGGCTGAGCATCGCTGCAGGCTGCGAGCCTCTGGTTACCTGCCTACACGATGGCATTCGATATGTAGGGCAAATGCTCCGCAGAAAATGCTTGGGGTTTTTTATGCCATCGTTAAGCAAGGGAATAATATGACCAGATGCTCTGAAAGAGTCTGCTGGATTCATCAGTGAAGAACAGAGAAGCCGTAATGATTAAACATATTAGGTAGTGAAAGACAACAGAAGATTAATTTCAGCACTTAATTAGAGTACCTCTAATCTTCCCCTTCATCACTATTTTCCTTCTCTTCCCTTCTCTAGTTTGTCCACATGTGCTTCCAGAGAGCATCCTTCAGGGAAGAGGGAGGTGTGAGATTTGCCAATGTTTATTTTAACAGCTCCTTTTTTAGGGATCTGAACATGCTCCTCCTGTTGAACGGGCTTGTTGCTATGGGATAAAGTGATCCATGTTCCCCGGTTTTGTATTTTTTCTCCCCTCTGCTTACACGCAGCTCTCGTTCCTCGCTGAAGGACGCCCTTGGATGTGCTCCCCAGACACCGGTGGCCCGGCTGCACGGTCCCATGGAGTGTCCCTACCCTGCCCCTCCATTCCCTTCATTAGTGCTCCCAGGGAATTAATTAGCTCCCACCAGTTTTATGCCCTCATGGAGTTTCAGCTGCAACTGGGCTGAAACCAAAACCAGCCAAAACCACCTGTCTGGGCTCCTGCAGTGAGCAGGCAGAACCCCGGCAGTTTCTGCAGCGCCTGAGAACTCCTGCAAGGGTCGGGGAGGGTATTTGATGAAACAGAGTGCTTACGATATTGATTTAACAGGTGGGAATTACAATATTAATACTGCATTTAATATTTAAAATGCAAAATGTATTAGAGCAACACTGTGGACTATCAGGTCTGGGAGCCTGTTTCCAGCAGCAGCAGCAGCTACTGCTGCACGCTTTCAGCAGAGAGCGTTGCAACTCCTAGCACAGTCCATTAGATTGCATCACCCCTAGGACAAATTTCTTCCTGACCCTTAGCTGACAACCATCGCGTGCCCTGGTGCATGAGGGCTGATTGCCCTTCCGCAGGTTTTATCCCATCTGGTTTAGCTGCAGAGGCTATTTTTATGCCGAAGGCTGGAACATTTTACAGCTCTTTATCCCAGCTTTGTGCGTGCCCGGGGCGGCAGGGCCGGGGTTCCTCGCCCTGGCTCCCAGCCGGGGACGGGCAGCGTCCCGCTCATGGCTGCTGTAACGAGCGGGAGTGTGAACATCTGGCGGTCGCAGAGCAGCTTCTATTCGCTCGCATTACGGTAACACAGTAACGATGGCTGGTAATTAAAAGTCTGACAGTTTTTCCTGTGCAAAACACCAGTTTATTGAGTTTTTGAAAGAAAGCGTTATGGCTAAAATCTGGGCACAGAGCCCTGTTCGTTTACAACAGCTTACCCTCCTCTGTCTTTACTGCAGCAATGGCTGTGCTCCAGGCACCTGCACTCGAGCGGTGCGTGTGTCGGTAGTGCGTGAGGTACTTCGGGGTGCTCGGCAGAAATTTGGGATCTCCTCCTGCAGAACGCCCTGTGTTCCCAGAGGCTGGTTTCCCTCCCAGGGACGAGTGGGGTTTTGAACCTCAAATCCGCAGAGGAAAACCAGCGCCCTGCCTGTGTCCAGCAAGGAGACAGGCGCTCAGACCTGGCCCGGTATCGTCATCATCATCACTGCTGTCACCGCAGCTGTAGCAGAGGATCGCAGGCCCATTTTGCTCCATTCACCGCAAGTCCCGAATGCCTCTGGCCACTGCTGCATCAGTGATTTGGGATGATTCTTCCTGCTGTTTCAGGGGAAGTGATAAGAAAGAAGAAATGTGGAAGTTTGGAAACATTTCTCAGCTCCTGTCTGAGCTCCTCAGTGCACCGTGCAGCCTGTGCGTTAGCAGCTAAAAGCCGCCAGCTCTTGAGCAGTGTTTGCAAAAGGAAATCTTGCTAGAGAGCACAAATATTTGTGCTCAAAGACAGTGGGCCTAATCTAAAACCTTTTCTTCATGCAAACTCCTCCTGGATTGCACGACTCACCCAAGTCTCATTTCTCAAAGTCCTGTCTGAACCTCAGCTCCCACAGCCACCCTGTGTCCCCCGGACGGTCCCTCTCACCACGGCACTCCAGAAAGCCAGATCTCTCCTTTCCATCCTTCCACCATGTCTGCTCCCAGGTGATCCCACGCTTGTGCTTGCTCATCGTCATGGAAAGCAAAGCCAGGTGCGTGGTGCCACCAGTGTATTTTCCCTCGACCTTGCTCCTGTGGCTGAGCACTGCTGACTGCCCGGTGCTCACAGCCAGGGTCGCTGGCAAATTCGTACTCAGCTGCTAATTTAAAATCCCAGCACAGCTATTGAGACTCACCCTTGCGGCTTCACATTGCAGAATCGCAATAAAACTTTAATTGAATGCCTCCTTCAAAAGGGGACCTCCCTGAGTTAATGTCAGCCCCTCTGAGTGACCCTTCGCAGCCACAGTATGTCTATTTTATTATGGCACGCCATGGCCAATTTGATGGGAAAAGGAGACTGCTCAGGCCACAGAGAGGAAACGTGTTAACATTCTCTCAAAGTGACAGTGCCCTAGTGCAATATGACTGGTAAATGCTAAATTGCCACAGATGGCAGATTTATGTTTCCTTTTCCCAAGGCCCCTTGCCTGCGTTGCTGGGGGCCCGCTATGTGTGTTTGAGGAAGGACCCACATTGCTGCTGCAGGTGCTGATCTGCCTGGAGACACCTTTTTTTTGGTAGCTGGGTGCTCAGAAAGTGCAAAAATGGGAAAGCGTGCACAGAAGGGCATGAAAAAATTACCCTGAAAGTGATGAGGTCTTTAAAAGCCAGATCAAAAAAACAGAGAGAGGGCGAGAAAGAGCTCAGCCCTTGTCTGTCGAGAGGGAGATGTTTCACTGCAAAGCAGCCCCAAAGCTCGGAGGATGCTGAGGGCCAGAAGGGAAGGAGCAGCCTATGGACAAACGCAGTAGCACAGCGGCTGGAGATGGCCTTGAGCCCCTGTCTGGGTGTCAGCCGGTGGTCTGGGATGCTGCTCTCTGTTCCAGTCCAAAGCTGTTTCCCAGGGTCATTTCTACCTCCTCTTGGAGGACAGCAAAGCCATGAAGCCGCTGGTGCCCGGAGTGGCCACGGCTGCCTGCACAGCGAATTCCTTATGTAATCACTCATTTGCATTCCTCTTTTTGTTCTTTTTTTGGTTTTATTTGACAGATTTGCTTAAAAAACAGCGTGGGAATACAAATGACATGTTCAATACAGATCAGCTCATGGCTTTACAACATCCCAAAGAACATAAGTATGATATTATCACAAGTCCTTGGCACAGGCTGAGAACAAAAGCCCAGCGCACGTCACTTCGGCGTGGTGCTGTTTGTCATGGCTTGCACAGATCCCTCCTTACAGCTCTGCCGCACACCAAAGCCGCTTCCCCTCGGTCGTCTCCTAATGGCCACGAACTTACTCAGCCTGGAGGACCTGGGGACTATTTTACAGGAGGAAGAAGCTGTTTGGGGTTAGTTAAAGCTCTGGGGGCTGGTGCCTGTTCTGCTGCAGACAAGCTGCATCCCTCCTTTGCACTCGTCGGCTGCGATGTGAAGATGGTCATCCCTTCCAAACGGCTTGGGACCCATTTTTAAGAGGTTTTAAGCAAATCACTTAATCCCTCTCCAGGTCGGGGGAGCCATTGCTGCTCCCCTTGCTTCCCGTTGGCTCTGCAGATTGTAGGAAGAGCTCAGCCCTGGGCTTGTCAATCTCCCCATTGACATTTGGGGAGACACCCACCTCCCCATTTTTTTGGCCACCACAGTAGATCAGGCCATAGACTCATCTGAGGAACCCAGGCGAAGCCTGTGCGACTCCGTGCTTCGTAGCAGAGAGCCATTTTTCTCCCGTGTTCGTATCTGGTAGCGGCACTCCTCCAGCTAACAGCTTGCGCAATACAGTGAATGTAATCCATGCCCATCTGGCTTTTATTTATTCATGACGGGCCTGATCCTGCAATGTGCTGTTGGGAGGAGCTGAGCCTTGCTAACTCCTTTTTCACCCCTGCAGAACTGGAGGGTCTCGGCACCTACCGTCATCTGGTAAGAACACATCCAGGGTAAATTAATATAAAGAGGGATGTGTACCTTTGTTTTTACAGTGTTGTAAAAGAAGTGGAGTTATTAGGAAATCAGCCTATAATTGCCCTCTTAATGATTCTTACTCTTCTGCACTCATTCAGAGAGAGTCATCTCTATTGTATCAGGTATAAAAAGAGCAGCTCCATTGACATGGTTTATGACTTTATTAAAACCAAGGATTTTCTATTAATAACTATCAGCTCCTCAGCTATATTTCCCCAGTGAAGAAAATGTGTGTATTGGTGTAGGTCCAAGGCAATTTGTAAACACAAAGTATTAAAAGGCTCAACAATTCTAAAAAGTTTTAATTGGAAACTCAACAAATTGCTTTGCAACATCTTAACGCTTCAATATGGAGCTCTCAGATAATGAGGAGCTAATTAAGGGGCCAGGATTCATTTTTTTATGATAACTGTCTCCATATGGGCTCTGCATTTGGTGCTTGCAGAACTAATGAAGGTCAGAGAAGTAACAGCAGAGGAAGAAAGGAAAATTTTTAGCTCTCAGTGTTGTGATGATGCTAAGCAACAGTCGGTATTTCTGCCTGGGTTTTAGGCCAGGTGCTGAGCGAGCTTCATTTAATTCAACGGGACAGTCTGTGTAAGCACCACCGGTGGGGGAAGGATGAGCTTCATTTCTGTATGTCAGCCCCAAAAGCCAGGCTCTCCCCTGCACACAAAACCAGTTACACACATTGCTAGGCATGGCCTGGAGAATGACAGAAGTATCACGGTGACAAGGTGCAGGGAGCTGCTTGGTCCGTGGTCTGAGCTGGCCAGACGTACAGCCGGGCTGTTGGGAGGCACGTAGCTGCATTCGTGTCCTACCGTGGCCAAAAGCTGGGTAGGTCTCCCCCGGGGTGGGCACGAGGGCTCCAGGGAAGGGGATTGTCTTGGAGTGAAGGACAGAAAAGGACCGTGGCTCGGTGAACTGCAGGAATGAAAGCAAAGCCCATCGGATACCCCATTCATCCCAAGGCAGGTGTGAACCAGCATTGGTTCAGCTGACTCAAAGGATGAAGGACAGCAATGTTGCGGCACGTAAAATTACATCTGTCCAGTTACTTGCTCAGCTACGGAGCTGGGACTCGGCACAGCTGATGGGGCTGGGAGCAGAACCTGGGTTCTGCATCCAGCTGAAACCCTCACAAATATCTAGTATAGTGCTTTTGAATTAATGCCTTGTAAAATATTAACAACACATAAACACACATACAAATGTATGGTCAGATGTTTCTCTGAAGTAACTCGCTGACTCCCATGACTAAATTTGGACCAGCAAGCCTCGTGCACCAAATAATTAAATCATAGGCTATAGAAAGCAATCCTCTGGGACGTACTTGTCTTTGAATGGCTCATCCACTTGAAAAGTAATACATACCATTAAGTATATGACCATATGGCATCCATTTATAGAATATTGCACTACAGGCAAATAGGACAAAGGTACACCCCTTAAAGCACTTTTCTCGTCTCATTAACTTTGGGTACATGTTACAGAAAAGCTTCTCTGTCTTTGTTGTGTTCAAGGACATTTTGTGCTGTTGAGTCTTGGATTAAACGAATTGCGCTAGGAAAATTAGAATCTAAATGTAGCTGTGCCCTAAAGCAAACAGCATTATTTTGCCTTTCTGTAATTCAATTTATTTTTGCAGATCAATGTTTTGAAGCAAACGTGTTCTTTTGTCCTCAAATCTTGCCTAATGACAAAGCTGACGTTGGGTAATTTGGCGCACAGAGAGGCATGGCAGTGCTTCGGTGTGGCAGCGTGCCTGGCCGGGGCGCTGGCAGATTCGGGTGGTGCCCTGCCAAATGCTCTGGTCTACCTGAAACATCTCCCCAAAACTGGACAGATTGGCTGGGACAATCTCCGTGAGCACCTACAGAGGTCTTAGAGAAGACCCGTCTGGTGCTCAGGGCGATTAGCACAGCTCCGTGGCGTGCGGGCGGGGAGGAAACAGAATACGCAAAGCCCAGCTGCTGGGACAATAATCTGCACCGAAAAGCAATTCAGCGCGTAGTACAGCTGACAACAGCCATGATTCAAAACTACGGCAAGGCTGTGCAAGAGAATCACCCCGATGCACTTGAGGAGCTGTGCAGCGAGCAGGTTCAGTTGGCTGCAAAAGCCCAGCCCCTGTTGTAGGCATCGGCGTCCGTCCCGTTGGTTGCAGCGGTCGCTGGATCCAGCTCTAAATCTTATAAAAATAGCGCGCTCCCCTTAAATGAGTTTGCACTGAAGAAATACATTAATTAAATAGAAATGACTGCAGGTGCCTTACAGCTTTTTGGCTTAACAGATTTCTCTTGTGCATTGAAGATCAATACTGCTGCCAATTACACCGTGGGTCTCTAGTCCCCCTTTTTAGCTTCTTGGATGGAAAACCACTGCTAAATATCGAAGATCTCCACAAACCTGGCAGTCCAGAGCCCTGGAAATATGGTGTGTAGCGCAGAAACGAGTCCTCAGAGAGCTGTCCCCATTCTGGATACAGCCAGCATTTCAGGAAGAGGAGCAGTGCTGACACAGGGCAGTATCTTAAACCCGTGTAACTGGCTCAAACATTTACATGTGGAGGATCATTCATTGCTTGTGGTTTAATTCAGCTCTGGGAAACCACATGACACCATTTTTTTCTTTCCCCTCTCCTCCCGCTGAAAAGCCCAGCAGGGACCTTCTGCTAAGGCCGAGAGGTTGAAATCCATATGTGCAATTTGCAGCAGTCACCAATTGCTTATATTCAATTTCCTGACCTCAGTGATCCACGCTCCTTCCAAGGGCCCTAATGCATCTGTCTGCCCAGTTCGAAGGCTGAACCTCATCAGCAAATATAGCTGTTCACATACCACTTGGCTGAAAAACAGTCATGCCTGGTGGTGCTAAACACGGTCACCTGCTTCTCTGTTTGGAAAGGAGGCAACGACGGTCTAACAACACCAGAGCAAGCCCTTTGCAGCTCGCACAGGTACCAGGCATCCCTGATGCCCACGAGATCCAGCTCAGTGGGCTCCTTGGGTGGGCAGCGAAGGCAGGACGGGTCCTGTCCCTTTGCCTGGGGCCGGCTGTGGCGTGGGAATTGCTGAATACCGCTCTCCTTGGGGCAGAGGGGAAAGATGGGACCCCGCATCTCACACCAGACAGTGGTGGCAGAATGAAGCTGCTGGTGGTGCTGGGTGCCCGGTAAAATGAGCACCGCCATGGGGAAAGCATATGGTGGAAGTGTGTAAGGGGAGAGCGGGGAAGTGCAGGATTTATTAAAGGTAGTTGAGAAGAGCATGTTAGCATCCAGCGTCTTAAGCTTCAAAATATCAAGAGCTTCAGGAGCGTTCAGCTGGAAAAGTGCCTCGGATCATTTCAAGATGTGTGCTGTGGTACTGCAGCATCCTGCAATGCTGTGACACCCCTGCTTTGGCAAAAACAAGAGGAATGATTGTGTTGAGTGCTCAGGCCTCAGCAGTAACAGTTGCTCATTATAATAAGCATCGCAGCGCAAGCTGCATTAAATGGAAGAAGATTTTTACTAGCATAAGACTATAGCAAATTCAGGAGGAGAAGCAATCTAAGCATCTGAGAAGGAAAACGATCCAATTGCACCAGGCAGTCTGAGGCACGGTGTCTCCAACTCAATTGAACGTGACAGATGACACAATTTTCTCCTGTTGTAGCACTGATATCAAATGCTGTCACCCCCTGACCCCCGACTCTGCCGTCAGCCCCAGGATGGAGAGGATGCTGAGCACGGCACCGCGGGCAGCAACGCAGCCTCACTGCAGCTGCCTTCGCTTCCCCTCGCAGCGGAGAGCAGCCGTAGGAGCAAAGGGAGGATTTTATCTCCTTGAAGCAGTATCTGTTCCAAATGCAAATGGGAAGGCAATGCCGCTGCATGAGCCCTACAGAGCAGAGAGCCAAACCCTCCAGCTCCTCGCTGCCGGCCCCTCCGGCTCCCAGCTGCAGCTACCCATCAGGTAATGCTTGATTCAAGATGTAAGGAAAGTCAGGATGGTTGCTCAACGATTACCCAAAAAACCCCACAATAATTCCTGTTACCCCTCCCCTACACTTGGTCACTCGTACAGAGAAGACAATAAACAAAGCAGCAGGGAAGTCTCCTAATATTTTTATTGTTCCTTAGATAACTGTGGATAGTACAAAGTTTTCCTCTTAAAAAAAATTAATTACCTTCACACTTCCATAAACAGGGCTTCCCATGGGAATCTGATGCCACAGAATTTCCACAGAAGCGATTTCCAACCACCATAATGCTATGTAGATAGTATAACAGTAAGAGAATATTCTTGTCATTATCAACATGAAATTGGTTATCTGTGTATAAGGGTGAACACTGATCCTTTTTTTTTCTTTTTAGAAACAAAACCATCATTTATTGATCCAAACTACATCATTGCATTTACAACATTCATTGCATAAACTGGACATACAAAGTTTTGCCACCTCTGGTAAATAACAGACATACATTATACAATATATTTGCTGAATACATAAGTTCAAACAATATGGGTACAACAACTTGTTCAAAATACATACTTAAACCATCGTGTTTAATAGTTACTAAGACACAGATCCATGAGCTACTTCGGGTCTCAGCACAGTTAATCTAAGTGACAAGAACACAGTTGAGAGACAGTAGCTGCAATGGAAGGCGAAGAAAACTAACCTGTGATAGGTCTTGATCAGACAGCGAGAGCTCCTCACGGGTCAGCGTTTTCTGCTTAGAAATACAAATCACACATCCATCACAGCTGACCGTGATGTCGGGAAAATGTCCATGCAACCCACACACAGAAGAGAGCGAGTCTCCCAAGGATAAACTTTCAACAGTCATTGCCTTACTTCTTTAGGATGTACTATAGGTTTGCTATCGGAACAGAAACAAAACAAAACCCAAAACTTAAGTGGTTCTTTAAGTGCAGTTCCAGCTGCAAGTACATGGTTAGTCGTGAGTCTATTACACAGGGCCAGACTTCTAGAAATGTAGAGGTAATGCTGATCTGTCAGGTTTATGCTGAATAATCCTCCATGATGTTGGTCTTAATTTTGGCAGCTGTTTATATATTTACTTATTTAAAGTGTGTTTCCTTGATATTAGTATTTTTTTTAAAATTCATTTCTCCCTTTTTTCCTTTTTTTTTTCCTAAATCAGTTTCTAAACAAGGATGGACTACAACTCGTCAGACCTGATGACGTGGAAAAGGGTGACATTGTAAAGTATTTGGTGCCCGTTGTTCCAGGCATAGAGGGCCCGATCCTTGGGGTTGTAGTCCAACATGGAAATGTGCGAGTACTTGTTTTGGAAGGGGATGTCGATGTACTCGTAGGTGGAGGCATTGGTCTGGTAGGCGTAGTGCACCTTGGTACCTCCCGAGTAGCCATTGGTGACGTAGAGCGTGCCGCAGATGATGAAGGCCTCCCCGGCGCTGCGTTTTGGGTAGCTGGTGTTCCAGGTCTGGAGGCTCTGCAGGGTGTTGGGGTCCAACTTGCTGATGACGATGTTGCCCGCGTTCTGGTTGGTGGCGTAGACAGCCCACAGCCCGTTCTCGTCCACCATGAGGTCAATGTCCGAGTGGCCACCCCAGGCGTAGTGGTACATGTTGTTGTAGCCGGCATAATCCAGGCTGCGAGTCTTGAGAATGGTCTCTGTTTTCAAGTCAAACCTGATAATTATGTGGCTTTGGTATTTATTGAAATAGATAGAGCCATTGTAGACCACTTGACCGGTGCCCGACCACGGGTGAGGGAGACGGTGAGAGGTAAAATTGTCAGTATTCATGAAATCTGCCATGGACTTATATTCACGGACGAAACGGTTGTTGTGGTAGCTGTCCATGTACCAGACCTGGGCGAGCAACAGAAACACATGGGGTTAGAAAACAGCAGAGACCTGGCTGAGCCCTTTGCACATCCCCCTAGAAACTGAGCTGTGAGCGAAATCCAGAGCAAGGAATCCAACCCGCTGGAAAACGATGTGTCCAACGCCTGCCGCCTGCGCCCAGAAATAAACCCAATTTTTGGAACCCAGAATCAGCCAAGAAATCAACTGAATAGCAAAGCTTTCCTGGGAGGTAACCTGGTATCTCCCCAGGAACATGGGAGCTTAAGCGGTTCCCTGGGAGTGCTGCGTGATGGACACCGTCCTTCCAGAGGGCAACTAACATCTTTCCTCTGGCTAAACCCGGCATATTACGTTGACGCCGCTTTTGCTTCCCGTAAGCCCCATCGTGGGCTTTACTTTACTTTACTCAGTAAATGATACCAGCTGCTGTGCAGACCTCCATTAATTTGGCATGCAGAAGTGATGGATGCAATCGCTCATTGTCAAGGAAATTCAGGCAAAGTCCATATTGATTTAAAAATCATACACTTCTGCATCAAACGCTGAAACCAAGGCCGCTAAAATATGAGAGACAAAGACATCAAAATCTTGCTATTGGTAGATGAGGGAGAGATTTTAGATCATCATTTAAGCGCCAGTTCACTAGGGAGACTGTCTAGATTCCTTAAAAAAAAAAAAGCTTTTGCATATGAAACCAATTCCGAGGCAAATGACAAAGCTGCGCAGTTAATATCAAGAAGAAATATCCAGCCAGTGAGTGACATTCTGTGTGCAAGTGCTGCCTAAAAATAAGATAGCTGCTTTCTGTAGAAACTGTTTAGGAAGGAGAAGTAAATTAAATAGCAAGAGGGAAGCCTTTAAGGATGCAGATTTGTTGTTGGGCAAACTTCTTTTGAAACCCCTTGCAAAATCTGATGGTATCATGTCTGCAATATGGCTGTCTCCAGGGTCCCTTAGAAGAGCAAATATTTACACACGGTGCGTGCATGTAAACTGCTTTTGGCTGCTGTATTTGAAAGGCCAGGTGGGGTCTGCAAAAACTTTGTAGGGAACTTCAGCCCTCCATCGTTACCCCACCACTGCAGAGGCGGGGAATGAATGTGTGGCAAACGGCTCTGATCTTCACACCTCCACTGTGGGCTTGAGGATGGCTGCAAAAGCACCAGAGAAAAACCACACATGCCCCTGAGCCCCCGGCAGAGAAGTGCCTGGGAGAGCTTCTGCTGTTAGACGTGGCACTGGAGAGCATTCCTCACTTAATGAAATGCCTGCGTTCAACTAAACCAGCTTGGGAAATTACAAAAAAAAACCCCAGAAAACTGATTGTCTCCCTGCTGCTCCCATTTCATTATTTGGTATTAAAAAATTACGCGTGCCAATACATTGTGCTCAGTTTTTAGAGAGACAAAGGGAAGCCCAGAAGAGCAGAACCCCATGTCATCACGCTGGGGCTGCAAGGTGGCAAGACCCAACAGCATTTCATGCTTTGGAGAAGCAGAGATTTATGGATAGCAACGTCTCATCGCACCGGCTGGCTTTAAGCAACCTTCTCCTGCCAATACACATCAATCCCGGCGCTCAGCATCCATCTGCTGCCTCGCTGCCGGGCTGCTCCTGCGGGACTCGCAATTTTGCCCAGTTCTGTTCAATGATTTCATGACACGTACAAATGACCAGAGGAACCCCCAAACACCTCCCGGGGCTTGGCGACATAAGATGGACATGATAAACTGCCCATCTCTCCCCATCACCAGTTTCCCCCTCTGCTGGGTACCCAATGAAGTTCACTTAATTGTGTGTTTCTAATAAAATTCCCGGTAGATTTATATATTATATACACATACATGCTTGTGAAGCTTGAGCTACAGTTCAGAGAAAACTGCTTGTCTACTCTCATGACAAAAATACACTGCAGAAAAAAGGCATGGGTAAAAAAAATATTACAAAATACTGGTTTGAGACAAAACTCTCTGAAGGCATGGGAAGATCTTTAGCATTTGATCAACCAGCTTCAGCTGCAACAGGCCTGAATCTCCCTTCACAGATTTATAAATCACGTTGCTGCCAAGGGATGCAGCAAACACAGCCTGAAGGGGACAAGTCTGTCCCCTCTCTTGAGCAAAACAAGATGTGATGTGGGTAAAGCCTTCCCAACCCACTTCTAATCAGGATCTTATTGGGGCTATAGGTGAAGTTTTGTTTAATAACTGTAAAATATGGAGGTGTCGTATTGGGGAACCAGTGCCAACCAGCTGGCTGCTGGAGGGAAAGAGCCCGACATCTCAAGTCACCACAGCTTCATTGCTGCACATCCACGGGCAAATGAAGCCACCCCCAGGGGTGGCTTCTCCAGAACATCCCTCGTCCTCTCTTAGCTACAGAAAGCCGATCACAGGGCAGAGCTCTCAAAATAGCTGCCCTGATACAGCCCTTGCTGGTGCCTTCATCCTTTGATGAAGGATGCTGCATGCAGGAGGGAATTACCATGCAGCCAAGCTCTGTGGTTTTTATTTTGTTTTGCTGCCTGCAAATCCTCAGCAAACACTCGAGATATTTTCCATTCCATCAGTCATGGGAAGCCTGGATTGATTTTCAGCCAGTTATTGGCCTCCTACCTCCTTGGGATCAAAATTGAATGGTCTGAATGGAAAAAAAAAAGACCAAAACAAAGCAAAACAAATCTCTCTCTGGCTGCAGTCAGTTAATTCCTCACAACAATGAAGGTGGAGGATGGAGGACAAATGCAGTCAGATGACATTATCGGAGGCGCCGGCAGCAGAAGAGCAGCAGGACCACGGGTCCCTCTGCTCGGCCCCATCTCCCTCCTGGCTGCCGAACCCAGACGAGAAACTCAGTATTTGATTTTTCCCTCCCGCGGGGGGCACAGACCTCGTGGTGACACTTCCGAGACCATGCACGCTCATCACTGCAGTTTCACCTGCCCTGGGAAGGGACCACTGTGCGGGGCTGCTCAGCCCCCTCCTCATCCTCCCTCCCTGCGGGATCCTCAGCCCCCTCCCGCTGCAGAGGCGGCCAGCAGAGCCCTGTGAGATGAATTAGGACCTTCCACAGGTTTCACAGGGCACAACCTGGGCTTCGGTGCTTGGATGTAATGAGTTTTCAATGATGTCGGCTGCATCGGTGGAAGTGGGAACACAGGGATGAAGCTGTCGCGGTCTTACCTTGTTCTCTCCCTCGGGAGCGAGAGGGTCCGTCATCCACGATCCGAACCTGGACCCCGAGGTTTTAATTGTGATTGGGTCACTTATTCCTGTCAGCTTGCCACAAGCTGAAAAAGAGTGCAAAGCTGGTGAGCACCACGTCAGACCACCGCCGCGGCTCGTTTGCCAGCCAGCCCCGAAGCCCTGATGAAGGGCATCAGCGCCGGCCACCACCCACACCGCTCTGCCCACTGCTCTCCCCCGCTGATGGGCAGCTCTGTTTTTATTTAATTAGAGGTAATTAGGCCAAGAACAACTGTCAGATGCTTTTGTTTGTTTCATGCCTCTTAATAACAGTTGTCCTTATCACGCTGCCCCCAAGAAAACAAGCTTTCCTGAACTAGCCGTGCTGCTAACGTCGCAGACTAGAAAATGAGAAGAGTTAGCCAGGGTCGAGCGGCCAGGTGGAGAAATTAGCTGAATAGCTCTGCTCATTTCTGCTGTAATAGAGTGGGTGCAGCCGAGATAAAAAAACAGACGTGTCTATTCCAGCCCTGCTGAAAACATGCATTTGTTACAGGTTATGCAAAGGAGAAAAAACAAAAAGGTGGGAAATTA
The DNA here is from genome assembly GCF_965638725.1 of Aptenodytes patagonicus. Classification (NCBI taxonomy): domain Eukaryota; kingdom Metazoa; phylum Chordata; class Aves; order Sphenisciformes; family Spheniscidae; genus Aptenodytes; species Aptenodytes patagonicus. The sequence goes on along the minus strand of NC_134966.1, from coordinate 9,698,115 downwards.
TATGCAATATAAATCTCTTCCCTGCAAAGACCATTTACCGGCTTCTACCAGCCACCTTCTCTGTTCCCTGTCATGTCTGCACACTTAGGAGACAGTAATGAATTCACCAGCCTCCTCCTGTCTCCTCTGCCAGCCTGGGCTTTGCCAGCTCCGGGAGAGGAACCCAAACGCAGCAGGATGGAAGGCAGGAGGTGGAGTGTCCCAAGGGCCCCTCGGGAGCTGCCCCGGGAATCCTGCCCAGACTCAGCATCACCACAACAGAGACGTGCACCCGCACAGCGCTACGAGACAGGTTTTGAAGCATATTTAGGTGCTCCACACTGTTGATTTCATGCCATTGGATTAAGTGGGGATGTCAGCACATTTGCAAGCCCAGCTAAGTGCCTCGCTGTGTATTTAAGCCCTGAATACGAGGTGAAGCAGAAGCACCTCTCCCCCAGCTTGCCATGCCGGCTGCCCGTGGCAGCTTGTTTCCCTTCCATGGTTCTGTCCCCTGGCACTGAACCCAGCATCCCTCCAGGGACCCCCGTGAGTAGATGCCTGCAATGCTACAGCCTCAGCATCGAAAGTGCAGCCGCACGCTGAGTTCCTATTTCCAGCGATATCCCCAAATTTCAGCAAAGCTGCCATTCTGGTCTGCAACAGCAGTATTTTAGCATATGTGCACTAAGGAACGACAGGCAAAGAGATGAAGATGCTGTGGGAGGGACTGGGGGCTGGTGTTGGATGGTCTGTCGCTAGGGGAGCACTCATTTAAAACCCGGACACATTCAGTGGACCTGCAGCAGCACCTCCTGAGCAAGGCAAGCTAAGGTCAGCGGCACCAGAGGGACAGCCGCAGCCTGAAGTTCAGAAGGTGTTTCCTGACTTCTCCTTTTTGATGTGGAAGCGTCTGGCAGGCCGGGGAAGGGGAAGGTGGCGGTGCGGGGACGGAGCAGCTGCTCCGGGTGCTGGGTTTGCAGGCTGAGTTGCAGCTGCACTGCAGTACGAATGGCTCCGCTGCTCAGCGGGGGGTACCCGGGGCCGAGGCCGCAGGTGGGAGCCTGTGGAGGTGCTGCTGAAACACGTGTGGAGCTCTGCCAGCTCAGGACAAGGTCCTTCTGCTCAAAATTACCAAGTAGAATCATAGAATCATAGAATGGTTTG